>NC_143562.1:96870000-97470000 GCF_054136105.1 Typopeltis vanoorti
CTTTGAGAGGCTCCACTTGGAGGTAGGTTTTTGCCTGTCTCTGAGTGGGGCCACTGCTGAGATTATGGCTCTGCTTGGTGGTGGGGTGCGCCTGCCAATGGGTAAAGCCAATGCTGAGAAGTTCTTCTCGGTGACGGGGTGAGCCTGTCATCGAGTGGAACAACGCTGAGTTGGGCGATCTTTCGGAATCGTCTTATTTTTAGAGCCCATTTCACCTATTTTTTTTTAAAGGTGTAGACTTTTCAATTAAGACAGGGTACATGTGGAATTATTGGGCTGGAAAGTATGACAAGCTTAGGAGTTTGATTGGCTCAGTGCCATGGCATGTACAACTGCAAGGACTAGAAGTTGATAGTGCATGGGAGGTAGTTAAGAAGTGCTTGCATGAAGCAATGGCTGACTGTATACCTAGAGTCCGAATAATAAATCAAGTAGGGGTTAAATGGATGAATAACACCATTAAGCTTGAGCTGCAAAAAAAGAAACAACTATGGAGGGAATTTAAGGAGAAAGGTGACCGGCAGGCACATGAACGGTATAAAGCGCAGGCCAGAAGGGTGACGAGTGTGGTAAGAAAAGCAAAAAAGGATTATGAAAGAACATTGGCCATGCAGGCTAAAGAGAATCCTAAACAGTTTTTTTAGATATGTAGCAAGTAAAAGGAAAAATGTACATGGCAGAATGATTTTAAAGAATGCTGATGGTAGGGAGGTAACTGAATCAGTTGAGATAGCTGAGTTACTGAGTGAGCACTTTGCAAGAATATATCATCCAGGTGGTGACATTGCAGAAACGAATAAACCAGTAGATTATACAGGAATTATGGTGAATGAAGTGGAGGTGAGTAGTCTATTGCATAACCTCAATGTCAATACATCTGTGGGATTGGATGGTATACCAGCTCATGTAGTACGAGAAGCAGCTAAAGAATTGACAGTACCCTTGACCATTTTGTTTAATTTGAGTCTCAGGTCTGGGTTAGTCCCGAGCGGGTAGAAGGAAGGGAAAATTGTTCCATTGCATAAAGGTGGTTCCAAGACTGCTGTTGTAAATTACTGACCGATTAGCATATCAGGAATCATTGTCAAGGTCTTAGAGAAATTAGTCAAGAAAAGAATACAGGATTGGATAGATGAAAATGGGATATTGTATGGGGGACAACATGGTTTTGTGAAGGGTAGATCATGCCTCAGTAACTTGCTCACGTTTTATAACACAGTGATGGCTGAACTGGATAGGGGTAATGAGTTTACAGTGATACTACTGGACCTTGCCAAGGCCTTTGACAAGATACCACATGGAACCCTAATCAGTAAACTGGAGCAGATGGGGATAGATATAGGGTTGGTAAGATGGATAGGAGGGTGGTTGAAGGAGAGATACCAGAGAGTGGTTTATTCAGGAGTGGAGTCAAAAAGACGTCTTGTGACTAGTGGAGTGCCGCAGGGCTCTGTTCTTGGACCACTGCTTTTCAATTTGTTCATCAATGATATTGGAAAGGATTTGAGAGGAAGTGTTCGCTTGTTTGCTGATGATGCAAAGTTGGGTAGAGCAATTGTGAGTGCACAGGATGTCAAAATTTTACAGGATGATTTGGATAGTTTGGAGGACTGGGCTAGGAAAAATGGATGTCAGTTTAATGTGGCAAAGTGTAAGGTTATGCACTTTGGTGTGAAAAGAATAGCAGCAGTATATCGCATAGGTGGAATCGTACTCCAGGAGATTGATGAGGCCAGGGATTTGGGAGTACTGGTGGAGATAGGGAGTTGAAGTTTAGGGGGCACATTGCAAAAGTAACTAAAACAGCTCACCAAATCACTTGGCTTATGAAAAATACTTTAACATGCAGAGAAAAGCAAGTTGTTGTTCCTCAGTATCGAGCCTTGATAAGACCCCATCTGGACTTCTGTGCCCAGTTATGGGCACCAGGGTTTCTTCGTGATGGGGAGGAAGTGGAGAGGGTCCAGAGATGAGTGACCAAGATGATAGCAGGTCTGTGGAATGAACCTTATGAGAATAGGTTGAGGATTTGTGGGTTGCAGAAATTGGACGATAGGCGAAGGAGGGGTGATATGATTGAGACATTCAAATTACTGAAGGGTTTTTATAAGATTGATCCAGAAGATATTTTTGAAAATATGACTGGTGGTGGGAGGACTAGGGGCCATGCATGGAAGCTGGGCAAGAGTGTGGTTGACAAGGGTGTTAGAGCTAGGTTTTTTACTTGGAGAGTGGTGAATGAGTGGAATAAGCTTCCAGAGTCTGTTGTGGGTGCTACAACCGTGAATGAGTTCAAGGCAAGATATGATAGATACTGTATAAATATTGAATAGTTGTTCCAGACATGAAGTTAGGGCCTCCCTCGATGAGTCTGTCAACTCCTTGGAGTTTCCCGGAACAATAATAATAACAATAAATATATATATATATATATATATATATAGCATGATCTGCAAAACCTAATTTGTCTGATTCACAAAATGAATGTAAACTTGGTGTTACTTCAAACATACCATACTTATACAGATTTGCCAGTCTGAAACAGATGATCTTTTTTAGAAAGAGTAGAAATTTTGATAAAATATGAACATGATGGAAAAAGACCTGAAGGAGTATGTTATGCAAAATCTCAGATAGTTTTTCTGATAAACCCTTGACATAAGGAATAGAAACCATCTTGAGGAGAATGAGAATGGAGAACATGGCTGATTATTATCTTACAAATAAGATTTGCATTGTAACCATTAGCGAGAAATGTTGATTTCTCGCTAATGCGAAGTGTGTGCTCTAACTAAGATTCTGTTAAGGCCAGACTTTTTGACAAGAATGGTGAAAATTATGATGAAACATAAAATGTATCCTCCTGTATTAGTGTGCTTCCTATACAACTCGAACTTATCAGAATTAACTGAATTTTACAAATCAAATTCACTTTAAAAGTAGAATCTATTATACATTCCTGCTTTCTTAAATATGATAATTGTAAGGTTTCTTTCTTGGATATTAATTCTAGACAGATGACTGTTTAGAATTTTGTGTGCACAGCTAGGACTGTTGCAACAACTTACAGACCAAGCAGAATGTCTTGTGTGGTTAATAAAAAGGTAGTGGGAAGACTGGTTAGTAATCATATCCAGAAGCAAGTAGACAGATGATCCTCTACAGAGGGCATCATGTTTTGTTAAATGTAGATCTGGCTTTAGCAATCTGCTCAATATATAACAGTGACATCAGAGCTAGAAAAAGAAAATGGATATAATCAAGATACTTCCAGATTTTATTATTATTACATTACACCTCCAGGGAGTCCAAAGACTCATTGAGGGAGGGCACCTACTCTACAACTCTCCGTCTCCACCAACATCAACTACCTTCATCATCTACACCAACACCATCTACCGCCGACCACCACCACTAGTATTTTCACAGACAATCACAAACATCCATGCCCATTGCGGGATTCGAACCTGCAGCCTTTTGGCTGGAGAGCGGATATGTTAACCACTCGGCCAGCCAGGCCAGCATTTTGTCAAATCATATAGCAGGATTCTACATGAAGTTGTTATACATACTCAATGGGAGAGAAATGCAAAATAGACTTGTGACAGGAGAGCAGCTGGCTGAATAACAGAGAAAGTGATGTATGGAGGAGTCATGTCTAAGAGGAGGGAAATCAGTGGTTTATACCTAGGCCATTGTTTAACTTTCATATTAATAATAATGGGGACAGTCTATAAGGTGATATGGTTAGAAAATCTTTGCAGGCTGACTCAAACATACTAATTTTATGGGCAAATGTCAATGAGTTTTTTCTATGTTTAATATTTCTAAGTGCTAATTTGAACATTTTGGATTAAGGACATATCGCAGAATATTATATTAATAAGAATTTTTTGTAAGAATTTTCACTTTTCCAAGCTGGTTTAGACACTGAAGATGCATTTACATCTAATGGGATCCCATTCCACCCATTCATATGAAGAGAAGAAGATAGACTTCACATGATTCCTAAACATATTCTTTGTCAGCATCAAGGGATGATTCCAGAGATTATAACAAGTGAGATTCTGCCATAATCTTATTTCTGTTTATAGTGTCAATACTCCTATTGAGCTCCTCCATCCTATCTCCAAGGCTCTGGAGATTACATTCAATCTGTTTTCATGTGCACAATTCCACAACCTAGTTATCATCTTGGTTACCTGCCACTAGATCTTTTCCACTCCCCCCCCCCCATCTCCTTGGAATCCAGATAGCCATATTTACACATTTCGACTCCAGTGTGCAGATGTGGCTATCTGGGTTCCAAGGAGATGGGGGGGGGGAGTGGAAACGATCTAATGGCAGGTAACCAAGATAACTAGGTTGTGGAATTGTGCACATGAAAACAGATTGAATGTAATCTCCAGAGTCTTGGAGACGGAGCAATAACAGAAACATACAAGTCAATAGGAGTATTTACACTATAAACAGAAGTAAGATTTTGCAGATTATGGCAGAATCTCATTTGTTATAATCTCTGGAGTAATCCCTGGATGTTGACAAAGGATATGTTTAGGAATCATGTGAAGTCTAGCTTCTTCTCTTCATATGAATGGGTGGAATGGGATCCCATTAGATGTAAATGCATCTTCGGTTCATGTATTCAAAGAGACTTAAGTATTTGGGCATAAATGATAAACTAGTGCCTTCCTCAATGAGTCCTTGGACTCCCTGGATGAGCTATAATGATAATATTTAGAATATTTTAATAGCTCTGCAAAAATGAATCTGAAAAATTCAACTTACATTCTAGGTTTTCAAGAGGAAAAAAGTTGCCAATTAAATTTTCTGCTAAAGTAAGAACGATGTCTACAGAGTCCATCATGCTTTCTCCATATTGAGTATAAAGAAAATCTTGCACTACATGCCTTAAATGAACAGCCTGAGCATAAGGGAAAAAATATCACGGAAATTAAAGCAACATAGAATTTAACCTAAGATATAAATATCAATGTTATTTTTATAAACAGTACTTTACAGAAAAGGTACTTTAGATTTATACCTCACCCACGGTATTAACATACTATAAGTTTCCCAACCTTTTGTTTGTGGAATTGACAACAAAAAAAATTATTGGAGATAACAGAACTTCAAATGAATACATATCTTTATTTTTTCAATTCCTCTTGCCAATTTCATAGACTAAAAAAGGCCAACATTAACTATGCATATATCCCAATAAGGTCTATTCTCAATGTAACATACAAACTATAACAAACTTGCTATTAATAAAAAAAAAAATAAAAATAAATAAAATAATGAACAGTCCTGACCAAAGTCTTATAAATCCAATGCTATATTAAAAGAAATTCACTATAGTAAACTATGTAACAGATTATTCTTGCAGTCTCAACAAGTTTGTTACAGTGAGAGTTGACAGTACAAGTATTTTTGGTATCCTTGAAATGAGGATATCAGAAACAATAGCCATAAAATGTGACAAAAATTCTATAAACGTTCACTGTCCCTATATAATCTCAGAGAATTGGAAGCTCCACAACATGAAAATTAGGTAAGATTCCAACCAGTGGAAAACAACATAGATAAACCCAAGACAAAAACACTAAACCAACATGACATAGCTCTATACCCACAAGCTCCAAAGATGACACTCGGTTGTAACAGCTCACTCCGTTACTCCCACCCCTAATCTTGATTCTTTATATTCTACCGTTTTCCTTTTTCCCAATGAATTTATAGTCCATCCTTGGAAACTTAGTTTTCAATTTGAGTCCATCATGCTTTCTCCATATTGAGTATAAAGGAAACATACCTTTGTTTGTCTGCATTTCTAGCTCTCACATTTTTCTACCTCCACATCTCCGTCCTCTCCCTTCCTTTTAGTCATATTTTTGAAGTGTTATATAAATAAAAGAAGACAATCTCGAACATCCTACAAAAGGTATGTCCAAATTTATTCCTTCCATATATTTTTTTGTTTATCTATGTTTCTAAAGTAACAAGAATGTCTTAAATAAATTGAGTAAAAAAAGCCAATGACATTATACAAGCGGTACTCCTTAAGAAAAATAGGCAAAATGGCCATAAAAATTAATATTAATTTATAGGAGTAGCATGGAAAATTTTCTGGAAATAATATTTATAATCCTTAAAATAAGATTTGAAAGATCCAATCATCCTCCCTTCAGATTAAAATATCATATTGTAGCTTACCCTAGGTCCATTTAGTGTCAATGCAATTATCACCCATTTTGTAATGAGTATTCTCATCATACAAAAAAGGGATGACAATTTGAAATTATATCTCTATCTTTTAAGTTCCTCTCAACTATTCATCTTAAACTAAAAAAAATATTATTTTTTTCTCATAACACACCACACTGCAGTTTATATTCTCCATCTATCCTCACAGCCAACATTTTATCCAAATATGTCAGCTTGGTTAGCTGAGTGGATATCATATCCACTCTCTAACCAACAGGTTATGGATTTGAATCCTACCTTGGGCATGGATGTTTGCAAATGTCTGCTTTAGACAAGCATGGCAGTTCTGAGTTTATAAAGCTTGTCTTGATTATTAAAAAAAAAAAAGCATATATATTAATTTTAGTTACTCATCTGTATCCTCTGCAGCATTTCTTAATTTTCCAGAAGCAGTCTACAGTACAGATGTAGCATCATTATTGACTTACATGGACACAATCACTTGCCAATGGTTTCCTCATTATGGCAGAAATCCTTCAAGTGTCTCTTTCACAACATATACTAAGTACAGTTTTACCAATATACAGCTATTGATAGATAAATAACCATTTTATGATTACATAAGATCTATTCCTTATCTAAATCATTCTCAGAAGAATGTATACAGTATACACAAAGACAAGGCAATGCTAATATATAGCTATGTTTTATGTATCCAATATAGTATTTTATAGATATAAAATACTTATTTTATTTATATTATATAAATATTATATAAATTATATTATATAAAATTTATAAAAAATATAGTATTTTAATTTTTAGTAATTATTACAAAGACTGACACTTTTGCTGAGGCGAAACTGTATTAACAATAAGAAGTCCTATATAACAAACTGAGCTTTCATCTAGATTAGACAATCAATTTGGCAAATTTTATTAAATAACTAATATAGGTAAATGGGTCTATAATATAATATTGTTTGACCTAAATGAAAGATCAATTTATCAGTATTCAGATGTGATATATTTACTATACACAATTTTAAACATATTCTAAAATGCTACCTGCATCCTGAAAGTTTTTATTAAGAAACTTTGCCCCCATCCCCTTCTAATGCCAGGTGACAGACTGTGATAGTTAGTGAAAAAAATACTGTGGATTACCACTGCTATATAACAATAACTATAACAAGAGAAGCTCAAGATCGAGATCGTTGGAGGCATCTTTGTGATCTGCACTCATGGAGAAATCCTGAGTGAAACACAGGTCGATCAAGGTAATATAATGATAATATTTAAGTATTTTTTGTTGGGCATTTATATTCTCCTGAGGAATAAATACATTTACTTAATTCAGTTGTAATGGAAAATACAATGAGATGTGTACTTATTTGCACAGTATACCAGTCTATCTAAATCTTCCTGCAAAGACATCAGAATACAATTATTCTTAATTCTCAATAATCAGCAAAGAAATTAATATCCTTTATAATTATACCATATGGTAAACATCAATTAAACAACAGTTATCCCAGATGATAATTTTGTGATGCTATGCAAATACTTCTTTGAGGTACTTCTCCATATACTTGTACAATTCACTGATGTACATTATCCAGTACTTTTTATTCTAGTCCCTGCTTATCCCTTCATTGCTTTCACCATGAATGCAAACTGGTCAATAATTTGACAACTGATCTAGATACCCTACCTTTTGAGGTGACAATATCTTCTAACTTCCATGTTTCTATAACTATCTTGGTTGCAAAAGTTTACCTTGGACTAAATCTAGGGCACCAAGTTCTTTCACACATTAAATTCAAATGTTTAATTCTGAAAACATCATCAAATTCCTGATATGTATCCTCAAGGAGTGTACAGGATATGATAGTACAACATGAAAAACTTACATCATTACTAACTTCATATTTACAATTTTTCTCCAAATCAATCTGTCACCTGTCAAGATGCCAACCTTAAATTTCTATCTTCTAAGGAACTTTTTACTGTATCGATCCACCTATATCTTGGTCTTCTTCTGGGTTTTTTCCTGCTAACCTGACAGAGAACAATTGCTTTGCTAATCTTTCCTCTCCCATCCTGTTTAAGTGACCATACCACCCGAGATTAGCTCTGCTAACACAATCCTGGATGCTAATAATGTCAAGTTCTTTCCTAATATCCTCATTTTTAATATGATATTGCCATTGATGCCATCTGTTCATGTCCCTAATCTTTCTCATGACTCTCATATCTGCGGTCGCTAGTCTTTGGTCAAGTGTTTTACTTCTAACACAGCTCTCAGATCCATAAGTTAAAATTGGTTTGAACACCGTCTTGTATACAGCTATTTTTTTTGAGTAATTTCTCTCTTATTCCATAAAAATTTATTCAGTTCACTTCCTACCATACCAGAGCTTTGTTGATTCTGTTGTCTATTTCCATATTTAATTTACCATCTTCACTAAATGAAATAATACAATCCATACATTGTTACAATATTTACTCAAAATATTCTGTATGCAAGCAAGCAAAGCTCAATATAATCTGCAGAGTTCCTGTGTATTATGTAATTATTAATATGTATCTCTACAGTCTGGATTCTCACCACAGGACTCACAATAGCTGTTATTCATTCAAAGCCTTCTAAACTCATTCATCAACAAAAACATATACATATATATGTTGCTTCTGGCAACCTATTTCACTACTATTTCATCACTCCAAGCCAAGAATCTTGTCCTTCTCACCCTTGCAACTGCATTCTTACACAAATTCCAGAAATAATTCCTTGCTCTTTTCCTCCTCTTAACATTTACTGAAAAATTTCTTCTGCATCATATAAAACTCCTTCGGTAACTCATGTTTCTATTATACTTGCTTTTATTTTGCCTAGCAAATAAGTATTGTGACCCACAAACCTACTTATGTGACTGACCTTCTCCAGAAACTCAGGTGACCAAATGTGAATGGTAGCAGATGTAGTCATATTGAAGCCTTATAAAGAGGAATAAATAACTTCCTTATTCCTGGTTGTCAGTGTGCTATTTTGTCAATATTTGAAATATGTTCTCTGAGCTTCAACTTCTATTCACCATCCTCTAATCCAGATGCTCATCAATTCCATCAGTCCCATTCCATCAATGTGATACACAGCTTATAATCTGAAAACTCAAATTACATAACTTAAAAATTGCCATATTTAATTAACAGCAAAAAGTTTCCATGCTTTGTCCTCACTAGTGTGATGATCCCATTTCTCTTTACATTCAATCAACTTTTTTCTTGCGGTTCCTGCTTAATGCCATCTGTTTTTGGCTAATTTGGCTAATGAAGCCAAAAAGAATTTAGGGAGTTTTTCTGACACGTAGCCAGCTAAAAAAAACAAACAAAAACAAAACAATGATTATGGGAGGATGACATTTATCAAAGAAAATGGTATTATTATTATTATTATTACGGGTATCTCCATGGAGTTAGTAGACTCATCGCGGGAGACCCAAACTAGCAAAACAATATCTGTCATATCTCTTCTTGAATTCATTTACAGACAAAGAGCTCACAACTAAGTCAGGCAATGAATTCCACTCATTCACCACCCTCCAGGCAAAAAACCTTGTTCTGACACCTTTGTTAACCACACTCTTCTTTAATTTCCAGAGATGGCCTCTTGTTCTTCCATCACTATCACACAGCTGAAACATTTCCCCTGCATCAATCCTATAAAAACCTTTTAGTAATTTGAATGTTTCTATCATATCCCCTCTTCTTCGCCTATCAACCAATCTCTGCAATCCACAAGCTCTCAATCTATCAATGTAGGGAGCATTTTTTATATCACTCACCAACTTGGTCACTCTTCTCTGAACCCTCTCCACAGCCTCCTCATCTCCAAGGAATCCAGGTGACCAGACCTAAGCACAGTAATCCAAATGTGGAAGTATCAATGCTTTATAAAGGGGAATAATAACCTCTTTATCTCTGGATGTCAGTGTGTTCCTCAACAACCAAGTAATCCTATGTGCAATCTTGGACACCTTAGCAATGTGTCCTCTGAACTTCATCTCCCTATCTACCAATACCCCTAAGTCCCTAGCCTCATCAATCTCTTGGAGTACCTTTCCATCGATGTAGTACACAGCTGGTAATCTTTTAATCCCAAAATGCATGACTTTACACTTTTCCACATTGAACTGACATCAATTTTCTTTTGCCCATTTTACCAGCTTATTTAAATCCTCCTGCAAACTTTCAACATCAGCTTGATTTTTTATTGCACTACACAACTTTGCATCATCAGCAAACAACTGAATATCTCCCTTTAAGCCATTTCCTATATCATTTATATACAAATTAAACAACATTGGCCCAAGCACAGAGCCCTGAGGCACACCACTGGTCACCTGCCTCATCCTGGACTCGGCTCCTCCATACACCACCTTATGGTATCTCTCCCTGAGCCATTCTCCTATCCATATCACCAATTTAATATCCATTCCCATCTGCTCCAATTTGCGTAACAGTGTTCTATGGGGTATCCTGTCAAAAGCCTTAGCAAAATCCAGAAGTACCACTGTGCAGCCAGTTCCTTTGTCCAACTCAGATGTTATTCTATTATGAATAGTTAATAGATTGCTAAGGCAGGATCTACCTTTAACAAAACCATGTTGGCCTCTATAGAGTATCATATCCTGATCCACCCATTCTTGAATTTTGTCTTTAACCAACTTTTCCAATACTTTTACCACTACTCCTGAGATGGTGATTGGTCTGTAATTCAATACCGCAGTTTTAGAGCCACCCTTATGCAAAGGAACCACTTTGCCTAACTTCCACTCCCTAGGGACCATACCAGAGTTCAAACTTAAATTAAATATCCAGGTAAGAGGGGTTGACAATTCATTTGCACATTCACGCAACACCCGAGCTGATATTCCATCTAAGCCTACCGCAGTGTTTGCATTTAAGTTTTGCGATATATTTAATACCTCTGATTCTTTAGCTTCAATTCTCACATTTGGTATTGCTATAGGTGTAGAGATATCCTCACTTGGGTGATAGACTTTCGAGAAGTGATCACTCAGTAACTCGACTATTACATCTGATTTTGTCACTTCAATACCATCAGCACCCACTAAGGTTATCCTTCCGAAGTCATTCTTCCTCTTACTTGCCACATAGCGGAAGAACTCTTTGGGATTACCCTTGATCTCTTTGGCTAAGGTCTTCTCATTGGAATGTATATGGACAACTGCTGCGGAAGACATAGCGGAGATAATTAGTAGTTCATAAAGGTCTTTCATTCTTGTGAATGTGACATCATGAAGAGATTGAGAGAAGTTGATGATAGGGAGGAGAGACTGACTGTAAGCGAATAAGAGGTGTACGGGGAAATGAGCAAACTTGATGTTAATAAGGCTCGGACTTGATAATATATCACAATGTATTCTTAAGGAATGTGCCACAGAGTTAACATCTGCCTTGACATTTTTTTTTTAATATGAGTCCTGCACTGAGTTAAGTTCCAAATGAGTGGAAGGAGGGCAAGATTGTGCCATTTCATAACAACAGTGATACAATTCAAGCATCAAACTATAAGCCTATCTGTGTGTCAGGTGTTGTGGTTAAGTTGTTGGAGAAGCTGGTGAGAACTAGGATCCAGAATTGGGTTGAGAACAATGGTATTATTGTTGATGAACAGCATGGATTTGCTAAAGGGAGGTGATATTTTAGTAATCTACTTACTATTACAGTAAGGTCACGGATTCTTTGGACAGAGGAGAAGGACACACAGTAGTGTACTTAGATTACCACATGATAAGTTGATAGTCAAATTAGAGCGGATGTGGTTAGATATTGGATTGGTCCATTGGATCGTAGACTGGCTATCTGATAGGTATCAGCAAGTTATGTATGGGGGAGCAATATCCCGGAAGAGGAAAGTCACTAGTGGTGTGCCTCAGGAGTCTGTTTTAGGGCCATTGCTGTTTAACTTGGATGTTAATGATATTGACAAAGATTTGGATTGGGATGTTCAGTTGTTTGCAGATTTTGCAAAGTTGGGACAAACAATGAAGAGTAAAGATGATGTTGTGGTCTTATAAGAAGACTTGAATAAATTGAGTGAATGGGCATGGGAATGCAAGTTCAATGTTGCAAAATGTATGGTTTTAAAATTTGGGAAACAAAGATGGGATGTAGAATTTATGCTTGGTGGGGATATATTGTTGGAGGTGGAGGAAATAAAGAGATCTTGGGATGATGGTGGATAAGGATCTGAAATTTAGGGAACACATTGCCAAAATTGTGAGGACAACACAAAGAATTCTAGGAATGATGCAAAAGACACCAACTTGCAGAAGTAAGGAGATTCTTGTTCCAATGTATAGGACTATGATTAGGGTTATGACATATAGGGCTATGACAGTAGTCCACACATGGACTACTGTGTACCGATTTAGTCACCTGGTTCTTAAAATGACAAAGATGTTGGAAAGGGTCAAGAGGCTGCTAACTAAGGTAGTTTCTGACCTCTGGAATGTTGAATATGAGGAAAGGTTGAGAAGATGCAATTTACAGAGTCTAGTGGATAGGAGAAAGAGGGGTGATGTGATAGAGACCTACAAGTTAGTAAGGGGTTGTTATAAGATCAATGCTGGAGATCTTTTACAGAAAACAGTGGGAGATCAAGGGAGAACCAGAGGTCATCCCTGGAAGCTGTGTAAGGAGGGTGTGAGCATTGGAATGAAAAGCAGGTTTTTAGCATGCAGAATTGCGAATGACTGGAATGCCTTGCCTAAGAGAGTGGTGTCTGCAAAGAATTTGAGTGTGTTTAAGGTGTAGTATGATGAGATGTATATATGACAAAAGGATCTCCTAGATGAGTCTTTGACTCCTTGTGGTCTTGGGATAATAATAATAATTCTCTGCTATCAGCATCAATACCTATCCTTCCTGAAAGTATATCCCAGTAATTATACTTCTTCCATCAACCAGGTCTCATGGATACTTATAATTTTGGCCAAGTCAAACTGACCAATGCTAAAAACACATCCTTGTTCCTAATGCTTCTGACATTAGTATATATGAATCATATATCCCCTTGGTCCATAGATAATCTTGCATCTTTTGTTCCATTCAGATTTGAGACCTGAGAAATTGCATTCAACATTCTTTGATCATTCCGATCTCCTGGAAATCCTTGTTTTTCATCCCGAAAATTCAAGAAATTAGACTGTAGAACCACACTATTTGAGATAAATGATGATGTTAGAGACAATGAGGATAGTGATAACTGTCTCCTTCTCTTTGCTGGCATTTATAATTTGTGATATTCTTGGACCAGATATCTCTGATTGGCTACCAGTGGAGATTGAACTAACCTCCCCTCACTCTCCAAAAGATAGAAGGGGCTAAAATGGTCTTGTCTACTCCCTATAGGGGAAAAAAAGGTGGCATCAGATTCAAGTCTGACTCATTGTAAGAAACACACCTATTTAGAAGATTATAATATCCATTTATACCTTCATGGATCTCATTCAATACATGCTCTATGCTCCCAACTAATTAGTGTTTGTGCAAAAAAATCCACTCCTTATCTAAAATAAACATACAGCCTCAGCAATAACTCATTTCTTCACTATGCAGCATCTCCTGCATCAATCTGGTCAACTCCTCCCACCAACTTTTATTACAATCACCTGTCTTCCTCTTATTTATAATCATGTTCTCTCAAATCTTCCAAAATTTATTTCATAAATGTGTATAGTCTCAGTTCCAACTTCAATGAAGTCTATTTTCAATTTGCAGAACACCACACATTTTTCCTAACAGAAACTATCAGTTTCTTCAATCATAATTCATCTCATTTTTCCAATTACACTTTTTAATTCTTTATCTCAGAAGTGGCATTTGTGCATGTTTGTTCTGGTATTCATCACATAGTGTCCCAGTCAACTCTTTAGTCTTTTGGCAATGATGGGACAGTTAACTTTATATCCATAGTCACAATATCCATTAATAGTTGTAATCTTTTCCCAGTGTTTGATTTATACTGAAGGTTGCAAAAACCAAAAAAAAAATAAGCATGAAAAACCCTGCAATCTACATATGAGATTAACCTATATTCAGTGAAAATCATCCTTTAAAATGTTTTCTGCATTCTAAGCACATTTAAAACTGGAGCTTTCCAACCAAAAAAGACATCACTGTTACTGAATATTCTATGGAGGCATACCATATTCAGGAGAATCTTTTCTGGAATAAAAATTAAGTCTTAAAGAAACAGACTCATTATAAAAACTACTTAACTGGCTTCAAAACTTTTTAAACGTTCAACAAGTTCAACTTGATCTTACACTAATTAGATTGAAGATGTAATTTTCTATGCATGCCAAATCCTATAAAGGATGAACTTAAAAACCCTATCTCTTCCCTCAGAGAGAGAGAGAGAGAGATGTGCTTAAGACGAATCCAATACCAGTCAATTCACTATAATAAACTTATAAGCATTTTATTTAAATCCACACTTTAATAAACTACTAAAAAGGTGAAGACTAATATAGCAAAATTTGCTATAAGTGAGTGTGATATGGGAATATACTTGTTTCTAGGATTATATCTTCTTTAACATCCAACATTCCCTCTTGTGGGGAATGGGTGCTTGGAGGAAGGGGAACGACATCAGGTAATGCAGAGTCCAGTGGAGTCAGCATTACCTGATGCCGACTCACTCCACTGGATATACATATAGAAGTAGTGACATTTTAATGCTTTATACTAATGCCAGGAGTATCTGGAATAAAGGAGATGAATTGGTGGTGCTAATAGAATCAGCCTGGCCAAAAATTATTGGGATCACTGAGATGTGGTTGACAGAAGAGGATATAATAACAGGAATAGAAGTTGCTGGGTACAGCATTTTTTGGCAGGATAGGAAGGGAAAACGCGGTGGTGGAGTATTGCTTATGATAAGTGAAGACGTATGTCTACTAAGAGTGGAGGCTTTGGAAGGCAGACACTAATGATTTTGAAAGCATATGGTGTGAGGTATAGGTGGGAAAGACAGGATATTTAGTGGGTTGTTGCTACAGACCCAGGAGCACAGAGGATGGGGACCAGGAGATGTTTAGACAGTTTAGCTTGTTAAGTGCAAGAAGAATGATTGTTATGGGAGATTTTAACTACAGCAGTATAAGTTGGGAAGAGGAAAATGCAGTAGTAATAAAGGAATGGAATTTCTACAATTCTTGAGGGACAAATGTCTTAGGCAACATGTAACAGAGGGAACAAGAGGTTTTCAAGAGTTTTGGATTTGGTCATAGCATCAGAAGAGCTGATAATAACCGAGATGACATCTCACCCACCAGTTGGAGAGAGAGCGACCATGTGATGTCGACTTGGAAGATGAATAGACATGCAGGAGTAGCAAAAAAAAGGGAACGTATGTGGAATTATAAGGCAGGTTATTATAATATTCTTAGATATCAACTTGGGGCAGTTCCATGGAGGGGTGGTGCAAGGCCAGCATATCATTAGTGCTTGGGAAATTGTGAAGGAATATTTGTTAGCAGCAAAAGCTGTATTCCACTAGTGAACAAGAAGACACAATTTGGTGTAAAGTGGATGACAAACAATATCAAACAGGAACCGCAGGTGAAAAAGAGGTTATGGAAGAGATATAAGGAGAGGGGTGGAGAGCAGATGCATGAAGAATATACGACTTAGGCCAGGAGAGTGACTATTATGGAAAGGAAGGCAAAACTGGAATATGAGAAGAGATTGCCACTAATATGCAAAAGAAAATCCTAGAGAATTTTTTTTAGCTCTGTAGACAGTAGGAGGAGAAATGATTGTGGAAGAATGAATTGTGGGATTAAAATGAGAATAGAGTGACTGATGCAGAGGACATAGTGGAGTTGCTCAGTGAACACTTTATTGGAGTATGTCATCCTGGAGAAGTAAGTTTTAATACTGGGATATGGTAGGTTCAAGGTTTAGAGTTGCAAGAGGAGAGTGTGTGTACCAAATACCGAGTACTCTGGATGTCAGTAAAGCTTTGGGACTGGATGGCATTTCACCACGGGTTTTGAGAGAATGTGCTAAAGAACTGACAGCTCTGTTGACCTAGCTTTTCAATGAAAGTCTGGCTACAGGAAAGGTATCCAAGGAATGGAAGGAAGGTAAGATAGTGCCATTGCATAAGGACGGTAGCAGACTGGAAGTGTCTAATTATAGGCCATTTTTTTGTTTCATCAGCAGTTGTTAAGATTTTGGAGAAATTAGTGAGGAACCATATACAGTGTTGAGTAGATGAGGGTCATGTTATCTGTGAGAGTCAACATGGATTTGTTAATGGGTGATCTTGCTTTAGTAATATGATTGTCTTTTATAAGGAGCTGTACTAGAGAAAGTAGGGGAGAGAAGAGATCTGGGGGGGGGGGATAACTGATAGAAAACTGAAATTCAGGGAACATATTGCAAAGGTGGTGAAGGTAATCCAGAGGATTGCTGCAATACTGAGAAGGATGATGACCTGCAGAGATAAAAAAAGAGTTATGGTTCCATTGCATAAGACCTGATCAGACCACACTTAGACTACTGTTCTCAAATTTGGTCCCCAGGATTTGAAGGGGATAAATTAACTGTGGAAAGGGTACAGAGGCAGATAACAAGGATGGTTTCAGGACTGTACAATGTTAGTTATGAGGATTGGCTGAGGGAATGTGCACTGCAGAGTTTGGTAGACAGAAGGAGAGGTGATATGATTGAGACTTTTATACTGTTGAGAGGTAGTTACAGGGTTGACACTGTGGAGTTCTTTTGCCTGGTGGAACAGGAGGGAAGAGCAAGGACAAGGAGCCATCCCTGGAAGTTACGAAAGGAAGCTGTGAGCAAAAGGGTGAGGAGTGGTTTCTTTGCATGGAGGGTGGTTGAACCAAGGAATGCAAGTGGGAGTGGTATTATAGACTATGTTTTCTAGGAAGGACCTCCCATGATGAGTCTTTTGACTCAATGGAGGGCTGAATAATAATAATTTAACATGAATAATGAGGCCAGATATATATTTTTTAATGTACAACATATAACAGTACCTTCAGGTAGTTGTACAAAAAACTGAGAGCTCACAAACAATATTTATTTTTAAAAACAATTAAACATATGAAATATCTAGTACACTTTTTGTGTTCTTTTCAGTAGCTTATGATTGCTAGCATAGAAGCAGTCTGATGTCTTCTTCATCAATGGAAAACAGATTCCCAAATGTTATTGCAAAACGAGGCCTTGGTTTTTGTTTAGATGAGCCACATGAGCATGCATCGAAACCAAGCAATGGTTGGTTTCTTTGAAAACCTGGGATAGGATGTTACTTTCAAGATAAGGCATCAAAAGCCAAGGATCATTCCACATCACAGTGTTCTGTAAATTAATGAAATGCAAGACCCAATTTATCCTTACATCTGTAACAATAACAATCAGATGTCAGACTAATGGAGTCTTACCACGAGAACAGATCTTGTGGATCAGGATATTCTAGGAAAGGAATACTGTTTTCAGGATTTGCAAGACTTGGAAATGGCTGAACTGTCTTGTGGCATTTAAATTTTTTAATACAGAAGCTATACGTTGGGAAGTCCCACTGGCATATGGTAAAGAGATAAAGTTGTGTGTTATAAGTACTTCAATGGGATGTGTTTAACTGTACTGTTGTTATTTTTAAATTGTTAGAAGATCCTGTATATCTGAAAGCCAAAACATGTAGATGCAACTTCTTGTTCATATTATTATGAACATTTAACCTCCATGGAGTCAGAGACTCATCATGAGAGGTACACACTATTGCACACAATGCTTATCCAACCTTGCTTTAAACTGACTCAATGTGTCTACACTCAGGGCATTCCACTCACCAACCACTCTCCATGCAAAGAACCTACTCTTCACTCCTCTGTTCACATCCTCCTTACAGAGTTTCCAGCAATGGCCTCTTGTTCTACACCCTTCTCCCATTGTATGAAAAATCTCTTCTATGTCGACCCAATAACAACCCCTGACTAGCTTATATGTCTCAATCATATCCCCTCTTCCTCCTATTCACAAGGTTCTGCAACTTACATTTTCTCAATCTGTCCTCATAGTCCACATTCCAAAGACCACTGACTACCTTTGTGAATCTTCTCTGGACCCTTTCCAACATATCCTCGTCAGCATGAAATCCCGGCAAACAAATCTGTGCACAATAATCCATATGAGGTCTGATCAAGGCCTTATATAATGGAATCATAACCTCTCTATTTCTGCATGTTAGGGTCCCTGCATCATTGCCATTATCCAATGTGATGTTTTCACAAATATGCAATGTTGCCCCTGAATTTCAGGTCCTTGTCCACCATCACTCTTAAATTTCTCATCTCCTCTACTTCTGTTAAAGTTTCCCCACCAAATGTATACTTTTCATTCCACCATTGCTTAAATCTCAAACCTTACACTTTGCAACATCGACTGACAGTTCCACTTACCTGCCCATTCAAGCATCTATTCAAGTACTCTTATAAGGCAATAAGATCTGCTTGAACTCTGCATTGCTCTCCCCAGTTTTGCATCATTTGTAAACAGCTGGATATCACTAGTTAAACCCAATCCAATATCATTAACATACAAATTGAACAACAATGGCCCCAAAACTGATCCATACGGCACACCGCTAGTGACCTTTCTCTTTTGGGATACCACACTCCCATATACAACTTTCTGATACTTATCTGACAGCCATTCATTGATCCAATTCAGAAGTCTGTTATCCAATCCTATCTGTTTCAATTTATTAAGAGCTTGTCATGTGGCAGTCTATCAAAAGCCTTTGCAAAATCTAAGTACACCACTGTATACGAATCTCCCCTGTCCAAGGTATTTGTCACCTCGTTATAGTACATAAGTTAGTGAAACGTGATCTCCCCTTACCAAACTCATGCTGATAACCACAGAGAATGCTGCTGTTATCAACTCATTTCTGTATCCTACCTTCTCACCAATCTCTCCAGGACCTTCCCCACAACTCCAGATATATACAGACTGGCCTATAATTTGAAGCTACAGCTTTATCACGACCTTTATGCAGTGGAACAATTTTACCCTCCTTTCACTCCCTTGGAAACTGTGTTGTTGTAAGACTCTTATTAAACAGGCATGTGCCAATGCTACTGCCAATTCCCTGGACATTCTCTTATGATGCATGGTGATATGTCATCAATTCCTATTGTCATATTCACATCAAGGTTATTTATTTCCTCAAAACATATCAATCCTGCTCAATCACAATTAAGCCATCCCCTCTTATGTCCTCTACACTTAATTTCCTCATGATTTTACCCTGATCAGGATGAAACATCCTTATAAATTGATCATTGAATACCTCAACAATGTCTTCTGCAACAGTTACCATTCTACCACTTTCATCCCTTAACTTCAGCTTACCATAATCATTCTTCCTTCTACTTGCCACATTTTTCTTTGCCTGATTTGCCATTTTATGCTCATATTCTAACTTTGTTTTCTTTACTAACTGAGTCACTCTTCTGGCTTGTTCTTTATACTCTTCGTGTGACTGATTATTATCATTATTGATCTTGTGCTTCTTACAAAGTACTTTCTTTTTCCAGATTTCATGCTTAAGCTCCACTTTCATCCATTTTACACCTACCTTATTCAGCCTTTTGGCCTTTAGAATATATTCGCACATTGATGCTGTTATGTATTTCCTTGTCAGTTTCCATGCAGTATTTATTTCCTTACTACTCAACTCTTTGTTCCATGTTATAGCTTCAAGCTGTCTCCTAAGCTTGTGATAATCACCAGCCTTATAATTCCACATACATCCATTCCTCACAAAAGTCTGCATATGACTAGCCACAACATAGGTGATTATTTCATGATCATTTTCACCAACTGGAAGAAAGTGTGAAACCCCTCTAGGGGTTTCACTGCTGTTTGCACAGTTCAAAACAAAAATGAACCCTCTCAGTGGAATAGACTGCAAGCAGTTATCATAACAACTGCTAAAAACAACATCAATAAACAGGAAGAAAGAAAGAAAAACCATGGATAACAAAAGAAATAATCAAGCTTGTCAATGAAAGAAGAACATGGAAAAGAGGAGCAAATGAAGAAGAAAGATTAAGATAAAAAACATTTGATAAAAGAATCAAACAGTTATGCAGAAGAATGAAAGAAAACTAGATAAATAGGCAGTGCACCGAGATAGAATTACAAAATAGGAAAAAAAACCAGAAAAGCATTTCTGAAAGTGAAAGAACTTAATGGAAAAGCAAAACATACACAGTCTAATAACATCGAGGACAAAGATGGAAACATAATCATTGATAAGGAAAAAGATAAATGGAAGATGGGTGGAGTACTTATCAGATCTTTATAGTGATGATAATGGTAACAGGATAGATGATTCACGACACCTTAAGTTAAACGAAACAACATATACCACTCTACTGACAACTAAGGAGATAGAACACGTAATTAAGAATCTTCCTAATAATAAATCCCCTGGGTGTGATAATATTTTGGCTGGGCTGTTGAAAGCGTTGACTGAAAATAATAACTATTTAGTAGAATCCATTCAGTACATCTATAAAACAATAGGATTCCCTGACGTTTTTAGAGAACTGTAAGGACATGGTGCTGCACCCTCTCACTGAGGAAGCTACATGAAGAAGATGAAATGATGAGATCTAGAACTCTTGATCCTCGCGTGTCCTTCTTTACGTGCTGCCTGAGATGGTTACCTAGATAGACAGCTGTCCGAGTACACTCCACAGCCATTTAAATGCAACCCTGTATAATTTCATTCTTCCCTCAAACACATGCCATACATCCACAAACTCCACTCCCTTCTCCTCACACAGCTCCACTAGCATACCATTCATGATTTTGGCTCTCCACAGCAACTCATCATCATACCTGGGCAACACACTAACAACCTTTGCTACTACACTTTTATCTTTCACCCTTCTCAATAGTCTCCCAATATTTGTCCTCACATCCTTATGTCCACTTAGATTATTCATCACTACAATTACAACTAACTCTCTTGCTCGTTTCTTTCTCATGTCCAACCCTTAATTATTGTGCTCATTCTCTCACCAGAATAGCAGACCTTATGGACTCTGTTAAAGATACCAAGCAATTTTAAACCTGGTTTTACTCCATTTTTCCCAAGTAAGCAAACAGACAAAATGTCAAGTTTGCACCTGCAATTTATGCAAGACTAGCTGATCCCACAGGTAGTGCAAGACCAAGACCACGAGTTGCCTTGGTCTTGCACTACCTGTGGGATCAGCTAGTCTTGCATAAATTGCAGGCGCAAACTTGACATTTTGTCTGTTTGATTACTTGGGAAAAATGGAGTAAAACCAGGTTTAAAATTGCTTGGTATCTTTAACATAACTATACCCAAGTTAAAAATACTTTCTACATTTATATCTCCTCCTGAGATTTTTATTTAATAAGGTTATAACACCTTATGGTAACTTGTTTTGGTAAAATACTTACAAGCTCAGCATTACTAAATCTTGGTATTTCTAGCCTGGCTCCCACTGATGAGACCTCAATAAAGGTCGAAACCGGTCTGGGTAGTGGCCCCTTGCCTTTAATACAAAACATCATACATCCCCTTCTTGGAGATGTGTTTTGGCATTAAGGGTAATATTAAGATTAGTGATCAGAGCTTGCTCCACCTTTACCACGAGTTGCCTTGGCCTTGCACTACCTGTGGGATCAGCTAGTCTTGCACAAATTGCAGGTGCAAACTTGACATTTTGTCTGTTTGCTTACTTGGGAAAAATGGAGTAAAACCAGGTTTAAAATTGCTTGGTATCTTTAACATAACTATAGCCAAGTTAAAAATACTTTCTACTTATGGACTCTGTTAGTAACTAGCCTTCTAATTATGGAGTCCCCATCTACTGCTATCCTCTGGAATCACTCGTCATTTCTTTTACTATTTTTTTCTTTCATTCTGTTCTCTTGCATACTTTCATTAGTTTCCACTAGATAAATTTGATATCACTCCACATTAAAGATATAATTCTATAAAATGATTGCATTCCTGAATTCTCACAGTTTAGTTCTCATTACTGCTTTTCAACCAAAATTCACTGAAGCACACATCACTTTAGTATAGTAAATTCCTTTTATTACTATAAAGCATAAGTTTTAAAAGAGGTAAACCGTGAGTAGACATAACTATACATAAAAATATAACGGAAAAACTCACGTAGAAAAATTATTTAATGGTATAATTTTCGCCCGTGTGTCACAGGCATCTTCAGTACAATTAGGCACAAAAATTAAACATTAACTGACAATTCCAAAAAGCGCCACCTAAGTAGCTGGTGTAAGATAACTAAAAAGGTCAATAACTTTCCTAAAAAAAAAAAAAAAAAAAAAAAAAAAAAAAAAAAATTAATACAATAAAAAGTTAGGAAAGATTAGCTGATTTGTAAAGTACTATCTCCCATAAAGGGGACAGACGTAAGCCGTCGGATCTGTTTAAGTTAGGAGAATGAAGTAGAGTTTCACATGCTTCTTTATAAAGGCGTTCCATGAGAAACTGACTTTTGTGAAGAACTCTTGTCTTTTTCCAATGAACTCTGTGTCTAGTGAAGATGGCATGTTCTGCAAGTCCAGACTTTTCAGGTTTAAAGTATTCAATATAAGATTGGTGTTCTTCTAGCCGAATGGAGGCAGATCTTCCCGTTTGTCCGAAATAACATAATCCACAAGAGCACGGAATCTGGTAGACACCTGGATGATTGAGATGTGGAAGCTTGTCCTTTGGAGAAGCGAGAAAGGTGGAGATAGAAAGAAAATAACGAAAAATATTTTTGTTGCCTTTCGACCTTTTAGAAAAATCTCCACCTTTCTCGCTTCTCCAAAGGACAAGCTTCCACATCTCAATCATCCAGGTGTCTACCAGATTCCGTGCTCTTGTGGATTATGTTATTTCGGACAAACGGGAAGATCTGCCTCCATTCGGCTAGAAGAACACCAATCTTATATTGAATACTTTAAACCTGAAAAGTCTGGACTTGCAGAACATGCCATCTTCACTAGACACAGAGTTCATTGGAAAAAGACAAGAGTTCTTCACAAAAGTCAGTTTCTCATGGAACGCCTTTATAAAGAAGCATGTGAAACTCTACTTCATTCTCCTAACTTAAACAGATCCGACGGCTTACGTCTGTCCCCTTTATGGGAGATAGTACTTTACAAATCAGCTAATCTTTCCTAACTTTTTATTGTATTAATTTTTTTTTTTTTTTTTTTTTTTTTTTTTTTAGGAAAGTTATTGACCTTTTTAGTTATCTTACACCAGCTACTTAGGTGGCGCTTTTTGGAATTGTCAGTTAATGTTTAATTTTTGTGCCTAATTGTACTGAAGATGCCTGTGACACACGGGCGAAAATTATACCATTAAATAATTTTTCTACGTGAGTTTTTCCGTTATATTTTTATGTATAACTATAAAGCATAGTCATTTTATTGTTAAAAGTTGACTGTAGGTTTCAGTTCATATATTACAGTATAATTAATTACTTTTTTTTTCTATGTAGCAGTGAAAAGAACATCCAAATCAAATAAGCCAATAGTACGTCCAAAATTTGAAACCAAGAAAAGTTCAAAATTTACATAATGCATGGTTTCAGGAATTGTAGGTTAGGGATCGTTTATTAATTTGCCATTTGTTAGGAAAAGGTAATGAAAGTAGCAAGGAAAGAGGCAAATATGGATATCAGAATAAATGGAGAAAAATTGAATCAAGTAAAGACATTTAAATATCTAGGAAGTGATTAGCAGTGATGGAAGATGTAAAAGTGACTAAAAGCAAGAATAGCGATGGGAAGAGATGCCTTTAATAGAAAATGGAATTTATTCAGAAGTAAAATGGACAGAAACCTAAAGAAAAGACTAATAAAATGTTATGTGTGGAGTGTTGCCCTTTATGCAGCTGAAACTTGGACACTGAAGAAAGAAGAAATTAAGATTTTGGAAAGCTTTGAGATGTGGATTTGGAGAAGGATGGAAAAATGGACAGATAAAATAACTTTAATAAATAAAATTGGGTATTTTCTGAGAGGAAATGGAATCATCAGAGATGCCATCGAAGGAAAAATAGACAGAAAAAGACTCAGAGGAAGAGTTAGGAAAACAATGCTAGATGACATGCTGAATGGAGACAGGTACACAACCTTGAAAGTTAAGGCTCAGGACAGAAGAGAGTGGAAGAAAAGTTTTTGCTACTAAGAGAAGAACCTGCTCATTTGCAGAATACTTAAGTAGTAGTAGTTATGGAAAGGAAAACTGTTCAAATCACACTTGAATAAAAGGAGGAAATTTTATAGGCCATTTCAAGGAAGATCTAAAGTTGGTGAATTTTAGCTAGAGGGAGAAGAATATTCCACTCCACCCATTGCTTAAAACAGGAAAACGAGTCTGAAAGTATATCTGTCACTGAGAATGGAAAAAAAAAACTCCTACATTACAGTCAATTACAACTTGGTTGTAATAGAGATTGTGTCATACCACCTCCACAACACAGAAAACAGAATGGGATTTAGGGTTAGTATGTTACTTCATGGTCAGGAAGGAAGACTTATAACAATTACATAAAGAGATATGTGCTAGTGGTTAAAAAAAAAATAATAATAATAATTATCACAGGATTTGAATTTTAATTGTTAAAATTTTCTCTTTTTATCTCTCCCCTCAGCAGTTTATAATAAATGTGAATAACACTTGATAATAAATTTAATAAGGAATAATATCATAGTATATTGACATATAAGAGTATAAACGACTAAGTAAAAAATTTGTTTCAATATCTAATTCTTCGTCAACCAGATAGTAACTTATATTTTTCAGTTTTTCAGCTGTTATGTCTGCACTGAATCTCATCACCATCGTAGTCAAAAGACAAACTATTAAGACTTTAGTACACCATACTCATTCTTTATGTTCTTCAGAGGAACTGTTGTAGAAAGTTCCTCTGAAATTTCTACAAAACACATTATCACACACATTTGAATACATATCTACAATATGCAGGATTCAGTGGAACAAAACCAAGTGTTACACATAAGTTATTTTCTTCTGGAAAGACTGTACCAGGAAAAAAGCACACATTCACAACCCAAACCTGAACAAAAATGATTGTGCAAAAACAGTCTCAATTTTGGGAAGTTTTACTGACTAATACTCACAATTCATGTGTTCCTTAATTTATAATTAATTTTTGTTTATATTTAAAAATAATTTATTAACTAAATTATTTTGCTGCAATTTATTTTTGATATCTATTAATGCAGATGGAGCTATTCTCCTGCAGCAGGTAGTGCACATAATATCCCACACTTTCATTTGCATTGTTGTTTTCTTTTTTGTGTTTTCCTATAATTGTATTGACAATGGCTATAAAACTCAGCTGAAAATTTTACAAATAAAGACACTTAAATTAAACACAAGTGATTCTGGTAATAATATTTTATGATGTAGATAAAAACTGTGAAACTTAATTTTTTTAGTATGGAAATCCAGATCAAACATTCAGAATAAGTAAAAATGCATTAGTATATTTTTATAAAAGTCATGGCAGTAAGCTCACAGTAGTTGAAATAATGAGACAAAAACCTGGGTATGGTACTAAATTATGTCTTCTGTTTTTATTAAGCAGTTCAACCAGAGAATAATTTGAGTTATTTGTTCATCCTGATGAAGAATCAGCGATATAATTAGCTACAGTGCCAGAGAAACTTGAAGAGTAATAAAATCTTACACAGATATGTATATGTACTATTATATATTAGAAAATCATTCCTTACAATAAACCACAGAATGAAAGATAATTTTCAGCATTTATTAAATTGCAACCTACTTTTTTAGCAGTGCACTTTTTAAACTTTCCATAAGTATACTGTCCTACTTTTATGCTTGATTTATATCTTTTCTTTCCATTTGCAGTAACCTAGAAAGGAGGGAAAAATATAATAAATCTTATCTATACACAAATTTAATTTATAAATTCAAACAAACTGCTTTCAGTTTTTTATTTTATGTTGGCCATGCATGAAAGGTTGGATGGTCAACCTACATATCATAGGTAATACATTAGTACTGTGTATGGTAAGAACACAAATCAAACATCTGCAATCACAACTATGGCCAATCTGACCTTGCAGGCCATATTTTGGATACAACCAGTGGTGAGCTATGGAAATTTTAACAAAGGGCTTGCATCGCCGGAAAAAAAAAAAAGAGGCTAAGTATTATAAGGCTCTTAGCCCTTATAATACTTATATTGTGACTTTGTAGAGCTTCTGACAGATATGATAATTCCTGTAGGATATCAATCATTAATGCTAGATCTTTTAAAAATTCCAAATTGAGAAGTTGGTTTTAAAAGCCCTTATATTAATCGTTTGATGCAAAATGCTTGCATAAAGCTGGATAATTTCTCCACACAGCAAAAGCTATTCGTAAACTGCAAGCTACCCATTGTGATCCAAACACACAGTCGATCTTTAAAATTTTGATACCAAGGTCTTTTGCAATCATATTTAATTCTCATTCATGTTTTGGTGATTGATGATGAAAAGCATATAATTTATCCATAAATATTTCAAAATGATTTATTTCTTAATTGTTTTTTTTATCGAATCGTCTAATTATTATTATTATTATTATTATTAAACAAGACCTCATGGAGTCAAAGACTCATCTAGGAGGTCCTTTTATCTCTCACACATCTCATCATACCGGGTCTTAAACACATTCAAACTCCTTGCAGACACCACACTCTCAGGCAAGGCATTCCAATCATTCACAACTCTGCACGAAAAAAACCTGCCTCTCACTCCCCTACTCATACCCTCTTTATACAGTTTTCAGGGATGACCTCTGGTTCTCCCCTGATCTCCCACTATTCGCTGTAGAACTTCTCCACCATTGATCCTATAGCAACCCCTTACCAACTTGTAGGTCTCTATCATATCTCCCCTCTTCCTTCTCTCCACTAGTCTCTGCAAATTACATCTTTTCAATCTTTCCTCATACTCGACATTCCAGAGGTCAGAAACTACCTTTGTCAGTCGCCTTTGGACCCTTTCCAACATCTCTTCATCCTTCTGAAAACCAGGTGACCAAATCTGGGCACAATAGTCCATGTGTGGCCTAATCAAAGCCTTATACAATGGAACAAGAATCTCCCTACTTCTACATGTCAGTGTCCTCCTCATCATTCCCAGAGGTCTTTGTGTTGTCTTCACAATTTTGACGATGTGACCCCTAAATTTTAGATCCTTATCCACTATCACTCCCAGATCTCTTATTTCCTCTACTTCCAACAATATATTCTCACCAAGCATAAATTCTGCATCCCATCTTTGTTTTCCAAATTTTAAAACCTTACATTTTGCAACATTGAACTCACATCCCCATTTGCTTGCCCAATCACTCAATTTATTCAAGTCTTCTTGCAAAGCCACAACATCTTCACTACTCTTTATGGTTCGTCCCAACTTTGCATCATCTGCAAACAACTGAATATCTCCATCCAAATCTTCGCCAATATCATTAATATACAAGTTAAATAGTAATGGCCCTAAAACAGATCCCTGAGGCACTCCATTAGTGACTTTCCTTTTCCTGGATATTGCACCCCCATACACAACTTGTTGATACCTATCAGATAGCCAGTCTCCAATCCAATGCACTAATCTAATATCCAACCCAAAAAAAAATTTAACACAAATTTATAGCTCACCACTGGATACAATCGACAGGATCCCCTGAAGAAAAATCACCATGCTCCACCATAGCAAATTAATGCTAATTGTAATGATGAGCTATGCAATGCCAAATCACAATCTTGGAAAATCTTTGTAGAAGCTTGATTGGAACACCTGATTTGTTTCCTATTACACTAGCTCCATCAGAACAAAACGCAATGAGAAGATTTTTTAAATAATTATCAGAAAATCCATATGAATTTAAAGTAGCAATTATAGTAGTATGTATACATTCCACGGTGGAATTTTCTAGTTCTACAAGATTATTAAACAAGAAGAACAAGGGGCTCACAAATTTGAGAAAAATTTAACACAAATTTATAGCTCACCACTGGATACAATCGACAGGATCCCCTGAAGAAAAATCACCATGCTCCACCATAGCAAATTCAAAAAAGAAAGACTATTTTTAGAATCTGCTGTGCCTCTCAGAAATCAACCCAATTTAAATAAATACAGTTACATAAAACTTCTCAAAATTTAAGAAAATATTAATTATCAGAGATCCCATGTTACATCCCAGGCCACGTACAAACATCCACGTGCTTCACTTAGTATTATATTGTATTTGAGTGTGTTGTTACAAAAGTTATTTGTAATTGAAATATTGGAAGCATTAAAATTAGTTTTAATCCTTTCCCAGTACTGAAAATATTCCATTAAACCTCCAACATCTTTTCCCATTGAGAAAATCGCCACAACATGAGTAGTGTTAGAAATGCGCTCCAGTGAGTCTGTGTGATTTTTGGTCTGAAGGTATTGTTACTGACTTTATTAATTGAAATTTTGAATCTTGCTTTCTTTGAATAGAACACAATAGTGATACACATGAGGTCAGCCAGGTGGGCATTGACTGGTGCGACTAGGTAAGCACCTTGAAAATCAAGGGCCATTAACAATGCACCTTTCAAAAATGGTTTGATGTCATGAGTGCAATATGTATGCGCGGTGAAATACGAGAGGTGTGTTTGTAGAGAGACTGAACAGGAGACAAAAGAAGGTATGGATTTGTAGGAAGTGTGATATTTTATTAGACTATAAGATAACAAATGCTTAACAGACTGAAGAAATGAAAGCGTATATGAAAGAATCAGAAATGTAATGAAAGCTAGTGTCTCACTAGCTTTCATTATTAATTTCATTACTAACGAGGGAGTGAAAGAATGCAAGAATGTAGAAGTGAAATTAAGTGATAAGGGAATGGAAAGAAGTATAAATAAGGAAACAGAAGTGTGGCAGAATGAGAGGTAGCGAGACTACAAGAACGACAGAGCGAAATTATTGAAATGCATGATTTAATGAAACAGTTATTCAAAATGAAATAAAGAATATGCAAAGTGATATAAAACGTTTAGTGGACACGAATGAAAGTGTGCAAAAGAATAGAATGAAAGCAAAAAGGGTAAAAGAAATGATGAGTGATTCGAGAATAGCAGTTTATGGAGATTCCGTTGTTAGAGGATTGGTTAATGAGATAGTCCATGAGGAAGAATGAATAAGATATTCATGCTTTGGACATGAAGAGGAAATGAGCAAGAGAATTAGTGGTGGTTGTGGGGCAAATGATTTAAGTGAACATAAAGAGAATGTAAGGGCAAATATCAGGAGGTTATTGAGGAGAGTGAAAGATAACAGTGTAGTAGGAAAGGATGTCAGTCTGTTGCTGAGATATGACAATGAAGTGTTGAGACAGAGAGCCAGATTCATGAATGGCATACTAGCAGAGCTGTGTGAGTAGAAGGGAGTACAGTTTGTGAATGTATGACATGTACTTGAGGGAAGAATGGAATTATATAGATGTGATGGATGCATTGAATGGTTTTGGAATAGACACTAGAGAAACTGTTGCTAGATGGAAGTGCAGTATTATGGCAAATTTTCAGTATTGAGACCACATTATAATATAGCAACAACTGGAACTGTTCCAAAATGCATACAGTAATGAATTTATCATTTGTATTCTGATTTATCAATTATATTTAACACTTATGAAGTTATCAAAAACATTTAATATGTATAATTAATTGATAATAGGCTTTTATGGTGCAAAATGTATACCAGTACCCCTGATGATGCAAGTCTTATGACTTATGAAAAACTTGTCATTTTTAATTGCTTATTTTTTTTTTTTATTAAACTCTTTATTTATATTATGTATATCAATATCGAAAACTTCTCACAGAACTGCTAAACCACAGAAACTTACAACATTTGCATCATTTCTGGAAGTGAAGTATGTGATGCAAGCATGAGATCAGAAGTAAGAGATGAAGTGAAAGATCAGCAGAGTCATAATGAAGACGCACATAGAGAAAGATGTTGAAAGTTTATTTTTCACTTGGTTAGAGTATAATAAATTTAGTTTAATCCTTTATCCAAGTGGTCAAAACTAGTCTGCGTTGTGGCCCTTCCCTTAATGCATAACATTAGACATATCCGCAAGGAGATGTGTTTTGCATTATGGGAGATACTGAGATAGGAGTGTTGGTAGCTTGCTCCACCTTTGCAAGGAGTGCCCTGGTGTTGTACCACCTTACCCCAGTCCTGAAGATACTTTCAGGCGCAAACTTTGTTTGCTCACACTTGGATAAAGGATTAAACTAAATTTATTATACTCTAATCAAGTGAAAATAAACTTTCAACATCTTTCTCTAAATCAGGAGATGAAATGGTTTCACTGATTGAGCTCATTTGACCCAAAATCATTAAAATAAATGAAACATGGTTGAATGAAAATGGTATCCTATCTGGAATAGAAATGGACAAGTACAGTAAATAATAAATTACATGATAACCACAGTAATTAACATTAATGAAAATTTCATACTGAAAATAACAGTGTACATCATCAGTATGTAGAAACAAGCAAATCAAAGGAACGGGAATACAAAGTACACACAGCAGTCGGTGAATTACCAATTAAAAACTGTTTCTGCATGCTAGAAATTAATGTGAATAGAAACAGTGGCAATGGTGTGAGGTGTAAGTTTACAGCAAGACATATTTAGTTGGATATTGTTATAGGGCAGAGAATGTGAAGGATGGAGTTGAAGAAATGTATAAACAACTTTGATTAGTGAACAAAAGGAATGGTGATTATTATGGACAGTATAAATTAGAATGAAGCGACAGCATTTGGGAATAAGGAAATAAATTTCTTGAGAGAACTATCTGAGGCAGCATGTAAAAGGTGGGTATGCAAGGATCAAGAGTTTAGATCTGATCATTTCAGAGGATGTTATTGTGAGAGGAGTTTTGCACTTTCCTCTGGTTGACAAGAGTGATCATGAAGTGATCACTTGGGTTGTGGCTAGCCACATACAGACTTCTGTGAAGAAAGGATATGTGTGGATGTACAAAGCTGATGATCATAACAAGCTTAGGAGACAGCTTGGAGTTATAGCATGGAATGAGGAATTGAGCAGTAAGGAAAAAAATGCTGCTTGGGAACTGACAAAAATATAACAACATCAATGTGTGAATGTTCTGAAAGTCAAAAGGCTGAATAAGGTAGGTGTAAAATGGATGAATGAGGGGCTTAAGCATGAAATTTGGAAGAAGGAACTTTGAAGGCAGTATAAAATGAATAGTAGTAATAATCAGTTACATGAAGGGCATAAAGAACAAGTCAGAAGAGCAACTCAGCAAGGATAACACAAAAGTGCAGAAATTAGCAAATCAGGTGAAGAAAAACAATGCAGTTTTTTTATTTTAGATACTTGGCAAGTAGAAGAAAGAATGATTATTGTAAGATGATGTTAAGGGATGAAAACAGTAGAACAGTAATTGCAGAAGACATTGTTGAGGTATTCAGCGATCAATTTATAAAAGGTGTTCATCATTGAGAAACTTAGGACATAGGAGAAGATGTCTTAATTGGAACTGAGCAAGAAGCACATTAGGAAATAATTTTTATGTGAATAAGACGATACAATTTGATGATATTTCATCAGGTGTCTTAATTGAATGTTCCAGAGAATTGGAAGCAGCACTGGCATGTCTATTTAATAAGCCTTACAACAGCACAGGTTTCAAGAGCGTGGAAAGAAGGTAAAATTGTTCCACTGCATAAAGGTGGTAATAAGGCTGTGGCTATAATTATAGGCCAATCTGTATATCTGAAATTGTGGCGAAAGTACTGAAGAGATTGGCGAGAACTAAGATACAGAAATGGGTTGATAACAGCAGCATTTTCTGTGGTTATCAGCATGGACTTATTAAAGAGAGATCATATTTTACTAATTTGCTTATGTATGATAACAAGGCAACAAATATTTTGGATAAGATAAATGCATATATGAGGGTGGTGGTGGAAAGTTCTGATAAACACCTAGAACAAAAATGACATTAAAGCAACTCATATAATCACAAGAAAGAACATACTAGTAGCAGAGTTATGAAGGTAAATTATGTTCTTATATTCTTGTATGTTCTTTCTTGGGATTCTATTAACTGCTTTAATATCATTTTTGTTCAAGGTGATTATCAGAACTTTACAGCCCCCCCCCCCTTCATATAGTGGTATACTTAGATTTTGCAAAAGCTTTTGACAGACTACCACACGACAAGCTGTTAAACTGAAACGAATGAAATTGGATAACATAATGAGTTGTATCAGTGACTGGCTATCAGTTGGGTAACAGAAAGTTGTATGTGGGATACAGTATCCCAAAGAGGAAGGTCACTAGTGGTGTACCTAAGGGGTCAATTTTGGGAGCATTGTTGTTCAGTTTGTATATTAATTATACTGGGATGGGTTTAACAATAATATGCAGCTGTTTGCAGACAATGCAAAATTGGGGAGAGCAATGCAGAGTCAAGCAGATGTTATGGCCTTACAGGAGGACTTGAATAGATTGCATGAATGGGCAGATAAGTGGAACTATCACTATCAGTTCAATGCTGCAAAGTGTAAGGTTTTGAAATTTGGTAAGCAACAATGAGATACAAAACATACGCTTGTTGGTAAACTTTAAAGGATGTAGAGAAGATGAGAGATCTGGGAGTGGTAGTGGACAAGGACCTGAAATTCAGGGGTCACATTGTACAAGTTGTGAAGATGTTACATTGGATATTGGCAGTGATGCAGATGAATAACCCTGATATGCAGAAATAAAGAGGTTATTAAAATACAAACTTATTTATTACTGACCATTTACAAAACAAACTTACATTAGAGCATACCAGTTTCGCCAGCAAACTGTCTGGCTTTTTCAAGGCATTTACGGAGACATAAAAACTAGTAAATGCAAATTGAAAGGAACATAAAAAATGTTGTAAACCAACTAGTAGCTAGGGTTACACGTTCACATGACAGAGAGGACTTATTGTTCTTATTCATTATCACGCGTGCGTGTTTGTTGTAAACGTGTAATACGATTACTGGCTAGCTGTAATTCAGATTGATTTAGAGATAGGATCAGGTTTTTCCACGAACTGTTTAGGATTGCACCCTGATTTCTGTTGAAGTTTCCACCAGTTATTAACACTATTGTGGCTTCCTTGAATAAACGATGTCTGTAGTCGTCATCCAGATATGGCATGGAGCTGTTTTGCCTCAATCATGTGGTTAGATGTACAGAAATGATGTGCTAAGCCGAAAGAGATACTTCTGTTGTGGTTTACATCACCAACATGTTCTTTTTGTCTGATTTCTAAACTCTGTGAAGTTTGTTCGATATAGGCAAGACCACAGGAGCAAGGAATGTAATATACTCCTGGATATTTGTAGAAAGGCACCTTATCTTTTGGGGATCCTAAAACTTGTCTGATGCTGGTGGTTGGTTTGAAGACCACTCTGATGTTGTAGGCTCGTAGTATTCTGGCTATTTGATTACATCAGAGTGGTCTTCAAACCTAATCAGGGATTGTTATCAGGCTGACATGGAAGAGATTTTTCAAAGAATGGAAGAGGTGGGTGGAGAGAGAACAAGTGGCCATCCCTGGAAACTGTAAAGAGGATGTGAGCAGAAGAGCGAGAAGTTTCTTTAAATGAAGGATGGTTGGCGAGTCAAATGCATTTCCTGAGTATGTTGTGAATGTAGACAAATTGAATCAGTTTAAGGCAAAGTTGGATAAGCCCTGGGTTTGATAGTATGTACATCCCATTATGAGTCTCTGACTCCATGGAGGTTAGATGTTAACAATATTCAACAACTGAAAATGCTCACCATACAATACCAAGAACTGGGGTCAAATTTTTTTTTTAAACCACTATAAAAAAAAAAAAAAAATCCTCATACATGAGGATTTTTTTTTAATTTAAAAGGTGAATACTCATTATTCCATCTCAAGTAAGTATTACTTTAGCAAATAAAGTAAATCTGCACACATCGGGATTTCTGAATATTGGATAACCAAAGTTCTCTTAATTTGTCTCTTCTGAATACTGTATTTTTTTTTTTTTTCCCAGTAGCATGATTGCAACTTTTCTCCCAAAAGAAACTGAAGTTTTCAATCTGAAACTCAAAAAATTGACTATAGAATGATACTATACATAACATACTAGATTTCAGAACATGAGATGACAGCAGTTGTCTACGAATGTAGACAACTGCTGTCTACATTCAAGTACTGTCAATTTTTCAAGTACTGATTTTATTCAGTACTTGAAAAATTTCAAGTATCCTACTTTGGCTACAATGATTACAGAACAGTATAAATTATCCATAATAAAAAGTAAGTAGAACTCACCCTCTTCACACATGCTAATAACAGCGCAGCACCAGATCCAACCAAATCAATTCCAGAACAAATAAATTTATCACAGATCTGAACTGCAAAAAATAAATTAAATAAAATAATATAAAAATAAAGAATTATACTAAGTATGATTATAAAACAGAATATTTTTAAAAAGGTATAGCCTTATTCTGTGCCTAAGTACAGAATATGGCTGTACTTATGCACCGGTGCATGAGACTGTAACTGGGGGGCCCCAAAAATCAGAGCCCTTATTAATAACAGCACAGCACTGGATCCAACCAAATCAATTCCAGAACATACAAATTTATCACAGATCTGAAATGAAAAAAATAAATAAAATAAAATAAAAAATTATACTAATAAGTATGATAATAAAGCAGAATAATCATGGCTGTATTTATGCAAAGGCACATGAATGATTGTAGAGGGAAGAATCTGTGAAAGATATTGTAAATGGCTGGTAGACACAGGTTCCCAGAACTCCATTATTTCAGAGGATTACTTCAGAATACTGAAGCCCTGTGTAAGAAGGGGAGTCTCAGATTTTAGAAGATCTGTTAGACTATCAGGAATAGCAGCCTCCACAATTCACACAACCAAGTCAGTAAGCTTGAAGGTGCATTTTCCGGAATTTGATCTGTGTGTTTGGCATGAGTTCTTAGTCCTACCCAGGATTTCTCTCCCACACATAAAGTTGATACCTGGAAATGATTTCCTGATAAAGCTAAGTTCTCGTGTGATTACACGCAGAAGGAGATATGCCTTCCTGGAAGGAAGAGAATCACCAGACAGAATCAGAGTTCACAATACTTGAAGAAAGATAAGAACTCATTTGACATCGAACCTCAGTGTAAGGATGACTTAGAACAGACTGAGAGAACTGGAAACAATGTATCATGCAATCAATTAAGATCAGAAGATGTTTGTAATAGATTTCACGGTTTGATATGAACACAGATGATTAAGAAAATAACTATTTATTAACTTAAAAGCTAATATTTAAAACATACTCCAAACCTCAACAAGTATGGCTGTATAAATCTACCAAAGATTTGGGAGAGAGACAGTCATCTTAAGACCAAATTAACATTTATTACCTTTATTTTATTTCATTTTTTCAAACTTCCTAAGACTATCACTTAGACTACTATTTCAAAACTTTGAATTTTTTTTTTTTTTTTTTTTTTTTAAAACCTAGATGGTGCCATATTAGGACTTTAGTCTTGTGTTGCACGCTGCAATTACTTTTACTAGCCCCACTGTTACACCGGATTGTGGTTGTTTTGCATTTGTAACAAACTTTGTGTTGTGTGCTCTGAAGATGCTGGATATAATACCAGCGAAATATTAGCTTTAAGTTAATAATAGTTATTTTCTTAATCATCTGTGTTCATATCAAACTGTGAAATCTATTACAAACATGTCTGACGAACACATAAGCTTATCCACGCATATAAGATCAGAAGAGGCCTCCTCATCAAGAGGTCATCCAAGCGCTTACAGCACATTAGAGGTCAAGCTACCAGTTGATGATAGTATACTAACAAGAGTCTGGATAAAGTTCAGCCAAAAGTGATAGGGATTAATTATGTTCATGTCATAAAGAAAGCCAGGACAAGCCAATCTCCAGGGATGGCCCCTTGCTCTCTCCCTTCCTGCACTGGTCTTAAGTCATCTCCTCTCCTACATCTATCAGCTAGTTTTTGGAGCCCACAGATCTTCAATATATCCTTATAGGAAACATCTCACAGACCTGCAACAATCTTTGTAACTTGCCTCTGAATCCTCTCCACCATTTCTTCATCACCAACAAATCCAGATGACCAGATCTGTGCTCAATAATCCAAATGCAGTCTTATTAGTGCCTTATAAAGTGGGACAATCACTCCTTATCCCTGCTTGTCAGTGTGTTCTTCAACAACTATGTAATTTGATGTGATGTTTTGGCAACCTTTGCAATATGCTCTTTAAACTTAAGTTCTCTGTCCACAATAACTCCCAAGTCCCATACCACGTCAACTTCTTGCAGTTCAGTTCCATTAATATAGCAAACAGCATGTGATCTCATCCTCCCGAAGTGCATCACCTTACACTTAGCCGCGTTAAACTGACAGTCATTTAAATTCCTTAGCCATTTAAGTCAGCCTGCAAGATATCTACATCACATGAATTGACTACTGCTCTTTCTAATTTTTCATCATCAGCAAACAAGTGGATAAAATATACCTAAAATATTTAAGTATATTTATATTTAGGTATATTTTATAACTTTATAACATATACCTAAAAAAGCAGCCACATACAGAAAATGTAGGATGCATGCACAATTAAGTAATCACCACTTCGGCTGGCCTTTTTGCTTCATTTTCCTCTCATGCCTTTCATCCTGTTTTAATTGTTGAATGTCTAAGTCAATATTAAATTTCAGCCAAATATTTACTTCTAAATGGCAACCATCTGCTTTCCAAGTATCTGGCTTGTTTTTTTTCTTTACAAAATGTTTTCAGTAAATAAAATTATATGCAAGGGACAATCACATTTCCAGCAAGCTAACAGAATATCAATATTCACTGTTATAATAGGCTCAACAATGGAGAAAGAGAATTAAATATTTAACTGAAAAAAAAAAAAAACTATAGATCTGAGGTGAGTACATTGATTAGCTGTTTATTGAAGATATTTAGATAATTTAATGAGTGATATCCAGTTGTGTGCTAATGCCACAGTTGGGAAGGAAGGGTAGTAGTAAATAAAAGAGATAGATATCTCAGGATGACTTGAATAAGCTAATATTGTGGACAAAAGTTAATAGTTTTTCTTTCAATGTGGCAGAATGTAAAGTTATGAACTTCAGAATGAAAAGGTTTTAATCTGTATATTACATTGGAGTTTCTGGAAATTGATGAAGCTATTTTTTTTGGGGGGGGGGGGAGGTTCCCAGATGAAAAGGAACTGAAGTTCAGAGGCCATATTGTAAGAAGTGGCAAAACTGATCACTTGAATACTTAACAACACTTTTACTGAGAAAATCTTCCAGAATCTCTCTTTATTTGGTTGTCTGGTTTCTAGAGGATGTGATTATTCAAAAGGTCCTCAGAATGCTTTGTATGAGAATAGACTGACAGCCATTTACCTTCTGAAAATTAATAGATAGACAGAAAAGAAAAGATATAATAGAAACAAACTTTTAAAAGGGTCTTATAGAAAAATAGAAATTTTCCAATATGAGGTAAAAATAACAGAAATTATACTTGCCAATAAATTATCTTCTTGTTTAATCCTTTAAACTAGTACAAGTAAACTGTTTTTGGATGCTGTTTTTGTATCCTCATAACTAGGTAGTAAATATCTACTATCTTCTGTGTAGATGCTCATAGCTTCAATTGCCCTAGTATCCCATAATTCAAAGTACATTTCTTTTGGAAGTTAAGAGTGGGTCACTACCCAGGCCAAGTATTGGGATCTTCCTGGGTCTGGCTCCCACTTATGAGATTGACCTCAGTAAAGGTTGAAATTGGTCTGGGTAGTGACATTCCCTTAATATACAGCATTATGCACTTCTAAAAGGAAATTTGTTTTGCATTATGAGATACTAAGGCAAATTATGTGAAGTCAATCCCCATCGTATTTTTTTTCTTTTTTTTAAAGCAGACAAAATTTTGATATACAGAACTTTGATATTAATGCACCCTAATAAATAATCATGCGTGTTTATATTTCACTTACTTTGTTTTTCATACTGAAGAACTGTAGGTTCAAACGAGTTTATAAGCTGGCAAGCAAGGTTCTCCGTGATTGTCAAGGCCGAATGAATTAAGCTGCTTGAGTTTTTTATATTGAAATATTTATTTTGAACACGACGAAAAGTCGTCCTAGTCCCTGGAATACTGAACACCTTGAACAGGAAATGAAATTTGGGTTCCTTAATTTGACGGCTTCTTAAAAGATGACGGCGGTACATTTAGCTGAAGGATAAAACAGAAGCAGTTAATTCATTCAAAAAAAATTAAAAAGGTATCGTAGAATATTTAGAAAAATTGATGAAATTACACAATTTCAAACCTGTGACTGATAAGATAACTTCATAAAAATTTTATACTTTTATTAAGTAATGATTCATATAATAAACAGAGCTTCTGATGTTATTGGTTTTACCATTGCATTCCCCAGATGCGGTAAGAAAAATCTCATTGGTTCGGACTGAAGTAAACTTGAAACATCCCGTACAAATAACTAAACCGGAATAACCAGTGCATGAACTCAACAGTTTCATTATTATTAACTATCCTTCTTTAATAACAGCATGTGTTTACTAGTACTCTCTCTCTCTCTCTCCTGTTAGGCAAATATGGCAAAAGTCAGCTGTTCTATCGATATGTGTCTAAATTCAAAAAAAAAAAAAAAAAAAAACCATCTGATAACTTTATCTTTCTTCCTCTCCCCCCCCCCCTTCTGGTTGGTAAATGTTAAAGCGACTTTCAGCAGATGCACGTAGCTCACCGATCACACATACAACAGACATTTTCAGGCAATACAAAATAGTATACAACACGTACTAGCGAGGCTGTCTTTTCCCATGTGTATAGGTAGAGCCCGATTTATTAGAGAGTCCGAAAGCAAGACTCTTGACTACTACCAAATTCCCTTAATTTTCCGTTTCGTTAGAGGAACAGGGCGAGCAAGGTGGGGGGGAAGAGGTTGAGCGAGTATTGGCAGTTTTTTTGTTTGTTTGGCTCATGATGTCGCCATTGAGTGGCAAACATGAATGTTATTTAAGTTTTGCCACTTATTTTAACTCATTAAATAATTTTTTGTGACTAACAATTGAACGCGGTGGTACTTTGAAGAGCATTTTGTTATCTATATTTTCGTTGACGTGTTTATGCAACGGATGACAGCAGTGACGTAACTTCCGTACCGCGAGAATCTAATGTTCAACATTAGGGGAATAGAAAACAGAAAGCGAAGTGGACTTAATGAAAATTTGAACAATAACAATAAACTTATGACGCTCCCCCCCCACACACACACCTAAAAGAAAAAAAGGTTGTTGTGGATATGTGGAGAGGGGAAACAACACGGTAGTTATTAGCACTGCCTGAAGATTACATTGGCTTGTGAATAAAGTGTATATTATAAATACTACATAATGATGTCCACATGCTTTGCCGTATTACTTGTGTCAGATTTATTATTATTATTACGTGAACCCTTCTTACTTATCAAGAAATGTGTTACAAGAAATTATGTTCTTGCTTTAATCCTACTCAAGTTTGAACAAGCAAAAGTTGGCAAAAAAAAAAAAAACACAAAAACTACAGTAATCTGAAATTATAATCAGAGATGGAAAAGTTACTGATTATACACGTCCCAAAGGATTACAATGTCGTTGGCCACTATTTTGTTGCATACCTTCATGCAAGAAAGCAAGCATTTTACCATGACTGCCTTTAGAGCACGAAACGGAAACTTGCGGTTTAAGCGACCTACCAATTGAATGCCAATTTCGGTATGAACACCAAGTAACAGCAAGATAATAATTCATTTTTTGAAAACGTGGAGGAAGGGTGCGTGTGGAGTGGGGGAGGGGTAATGTACGGAAACAGCCTGGAAGCTACCCCAGTGAGGAAATTCAGTCAAATTACATGAATAACATGTCATGCGTGGAAAATCAAGTTTACAATTCAGATATTCGATCCCCCCCCCCCCACAAAAAAAAAGGCAACACAAAAGGAAACGACAAATGACAGCACATTATAAAATAAAATTGAATATTTGAAGAATAAAGAGAATATTTGAAGGCTACATTGCGTTGGAATTGAAATGAGAGTTTTTGAATCGCAAAACAAAATTGCACTTAAAATATCAGAAATAAAATACATACTAAATCAACTGCTGTATTGAGAAGCTGTGAGGTGCATTTTTTTTTTTTATGTTTATTATCAGAATCAGAATATGCAATAAACGTGGATTAGGCAAAGATTTATGAAATTCATTAACTGGAAAATTACCTCCAACCGAATTGCCACGTTATTAAAGTGCATACTGCTCACAAAAGTTGTTCGCATGTGGCATCAGCCGAATTTCAAGTAATCAGGAGCATATTAAAACGGTTCCACGAAAAGACACCGAAGTGGTCATTTCTAATTGATCAATAAAATAATAATTCTTATTATTATTACGTGACACCTCCAGGGTGTCCAAGGACTCATTGTGGAATAAGAAAAAAAAAGACGTTTTCATAATATATTTTACTCTCTTGCAGCTTGTTTTACTCGTTAGTGAAGCATGTTGTGGTGTGGTGATTTGCAGCTAATGAGTTAATTTTCTAACTGAAGAAAAATTTTCATATTAAATATTTATCCCTGGGGTAGTCATTTTGTCATGCCAATTGAGTTGGGTTGTTCAAAATTCGGGTTATGAGGTCAGTGTATTTTTAATATGTTCATCTGTTTTCCAGTTTTGCGGATCAAAAACAGGAGTTTCTGGAAGGGAGGGAGACCTTACTACTCCGGCATGAGACCTGCTAAGGCATGTCAGTAATATGACACTAACCACAACATAATTTTATAAGAACTTTAGTTTTTTTGAAACTGAATTTTACCTAAATTAGAATAACAGTAATATAGATCAGCGTTTTCATGGATTGTGTGTGTGTGTACAGGTTGTTTATGCCATTTATATAATTATTATTACAGGCATCTCAATGAATCAGAGAACTCATCACGGGAGGTCTTTCTACACGATTCACTATCTACTAAATATAGTATTTCTGCCCCTATTCTCTGCAGATGTGCCTGTTTTGTGGAACGAAAAAAACCGCGAGTTTCCAGGAGGGAAAAAACATCTTGCTACTTCAATACGAGATCAGTAAGTCATCTTCAATTGAAAAAAAAAAAAAAAAAAAAAAAAAAAAACTCGTATCACGATTCCTCTTATCATAATGAGAATCGTACTTAGGTCATATCCAATATAAAAAGACACATGATATATCTTTCTTCCAACTGCTCTGCACAGAAGCTAAATAATACTCCATACTGCTCTACGAGGGGGGGGGGGGAGGAAAGTTCTGGTAAACACCTAAATTGCACGTTCCCAGCCAGTAGTACGCGTATCCCCGGGGGTGTACGTGCTGGGCCGTTAAGGGGTACACGAGAAATAATCAGTAATGGCAGAAAACAGAGTAAATTAAACAAAATGCAAAACGTTAGTTATGGAACAATAAATGTTAAGTTTAAATCAACCGCTATTTTAAAAACAAGGGGTACAATTTATAGAAATGGGTTTAAAAGGAGTATACAAGTGGAAAAAGGTTGGGAACCACTGACCTACAGCAAAAATGATTATCCACAAGAAAGAGCATACTAGTAGCAGAGTTATGAAGATAACTTATGTTCTTATATCTTCTTTTGTTCTTTCTTGTGGTTATATCAGTTGCTTTAGTATTTTTGTTTTAGGTATTTATCAGAACTTTCCATTTCCCCCTCGTATACATCATAAGGCGTTATTCCATAAATCGTTAAAAAAAAAGTCAACATTCGCAGTAGGAAGTGGGGGGGGGGGAAGAAAGAAAGAGGAGTAGGTTAGGTAAGAACTTAAGTTCAGAGAACGAAAGGCAGCTATAAATTCAACAAGATATCCGCCTCTTTTATTTTGCATTTTACAAAAACTTAAGCACTTATCAGATTCATTTTAGCTCGTCCTTATGCAAATTAATTCCGATCTTTGGCTAGAATGATTCTATTGAAATTCTATATTTAGAATCCTTAAAAAAATTGTTGAGCCATCTGAATTTTTTTAAAAAATTAGACTATTTGAGTGATAAAAGATTTCGTAATTTTATACAGCAATGAAATGGGGGGAAAAGAACTATATCCATGTATACAGTGCTTTGATAATGAATGGTGTCGCTATACAATGATGAAATTACAAAACAGTTTTTTGATTCTCCATAATTATTGTCTTTTTTTTTTTGTTTGTTTTTTTGGTTTGCATCCTGAGAGCTATTTGCCTTAGGGATATAAATATTCTTTTTTGTTAGTAAAGGGGATAAAAATCCCTTATTGTTTTTCAACCAGTATGCGAAACTCTAAGATGTTTTTTTACATTATGAGAAAATATCAAGAATAGTGAGGGAGCTTGCTCCACCTTTGCATCGAGTTGCCTTGGTGTGGCACTACCAAGTGGTCACTTACGCTTGGATCCGCCGACAATTCGTCGGCATGAAACGTTTAGATCGTAGTTTTCGTTCTTTCAGTTTCGCATACTGGCTGAAAAACAATAAGGGATTTTTATCCCCTTTACTTATCAACCTCGCCAGAAAAAATAGCCGTTTGGCTTTTCATCTTATTCTTTTTGGTTTTTCCATTTTCTTCCTTTGTCCAGTTTAAAATACACAGGTACGCAGTAATCTGCTCACTTTGCTATTACAAATCACCATCTACGATCAAAGGCCTGGAAAAGGTAATTTTGATTTGTCTTAAAATTTTAAATCAATAATAATAAATTTTGGTTTAATTTGTTTTCTATATGTTGCCTCTAATTTCAGTTAGGCTATAATGGGTGATAGATAGCGTTGCTGGTCGTAGTAGGATTAAGTAGTAGTTGAGAGAGTGAGATGCAGAGGCGTAGCTAGAAGGAGGCGATCCGCCCCTGGCGGCACTTTAAACATTTTTGAACTTCTGCAGTTAATTCTAAAATACAGCCTCGAGAACTCAGTTCCAACTATTGTAATACTACAACGAATTTTCCTCACAATTGCTGTAAGCGTTGCTAGTTGTGAGAGGAGTTTTTCTAAATGAAATTGATTAAGAATTACCTACATTACTATGAAATAGACTTCGACAATGTCATCGACGATTTTGCTAACAGAAAAGCAAGAAAAATAACATTTTAGAATGTTGAAATTAAAGTTTTACTTCAAAAATAAACATAATGTTTTAATTTATATCCCTATACGTTGTTTTGACTTTTTGTAGTATTTTTGGTGTGTATTGAGAGGGCGGCAAACTCAGGGATCGCCCCGGGCGGCAATAGCTCTAGCTACACCACTGGTGAGATGTAAGGCTCTAAATCTTGGTGAGATGTATTTAGCGAAGTAGAGTAGAGTGCCCTCCCGCGATGAGTCCTTGGACTCCTCCAGGAATAATAATAATAATAATGACTTTTTGCAAGGACAAAATTCGGCAGAACATTTCCAAAAATTAACAAAAGAATAACTTTATTTTGGCTGGATAGAGTTTAATGATGCCCTTTTTTAAAAAAAAATTGAATTCTACCTATGGAAGATTTTAAGCCTTTCATACTTTCGTGCCACTGCAGACTTCCACTTAAGTAGAAGTCTGAAGTGGCAGACTTCCACTAAGTAGGGTAATGGTTTCATATCGGACAATGAGATTCAGTGGCGGCCGGTGAAAATTTTAAGTGGGGTTGCTGCAATCAGTAACCAATTCATTAATAAGTAAATGTACATATTACAAAAAATTGCTTTATTAAAAATATTTCACCCTCACTACGAACACACCCGAATAATAAAAGTTTTGTTCACAGACGCAGTATCGGTTTTCACATTCCGACACTGCATTAGATCGCAGTGCATTTGTTTCGTGTAACGATAATTGAGAAAATATAATTCTTTTCATATTTTCAACAGTGACACTTGTCATAATTCATTCTTGTATTTATAATAAATAATTATATGTTTATTTAACAGAATAAAATAAGATTTACCAAAAATATTTCACCCTCACCACGAACATACACCAGTAATAAAAGCTTCGTATCTCACAGAAATAACGTGCACAAGCATACAATTTATCTGTAGCAACACTGCTCAACGAGCAGTGTTAGATTCACTTGTTACGTGCAGTGACAAGTGCAAACGAATATCGGCGAGTCTAGCCGAACTGATCGAACTTGATAATTCCGACACTGCGTTAGATCTCAGAGCATTTGTTTCATAATCTAAAGCGTTAACCGAAAAATTCCAGTTATTAACTATTCAATCAATGTCGAAACATAAGCTATAATCTTTAACATGTTGAATTACATTTATATGATGTTGTAAGCTTTGTTTATTATTTATAAACACAATTTATAAAAACAAAAGCTAATTTTTTCGTTTTTTCCTTGGGGGTGCTGCAGTGTTTCAGTGCTTATGTACACGCCGCTGATGAGATTTATCTGTTAATAGGATATTCACTGCTATTTGTTGGGTCAATTACTGTGTATTTCAGTAAGATAATTTTATTGTCAAAATTATTTTTTAAATTATAGTAAGAATTGTGTTCTAGCTGTATGGAATATATCGAATTTGGTACTTTGGATCTGTATTAAATATTTCCATTGATCTAAATTTTGGCTTCAATTAGATTCCAGGGTTTCTCAATGATATCAAACTCCTTTTGACATCATCTTGCGAACGGAAGGTTTTATTTCTTATGCTGTGTTCTAAGGACCTGAATAAGTGATAGTCACTAGGGGCAATATCCAGCGAATATGGAGGATGTGGTAGAAGTTCCCATCCTAACTGCCTAATTTTTCTTGAGTGATTCTTGCAGAATGTGGTTTTGCATTATCTTGCTGCAAAATTACCCATTTTCGATTGACAAGCGCATGACGTTTGATTAATAATACTTGATGTAGTCGCTCTAATTGTTCACAGTAGATGGCTGCTGTGATAGTCTTACCTTGTTCTATGAGTTGGTAATGAATAATTCCATGAATATCCCACCAAACGCACAACAGAACCTTTTGTGGATGAAGTCCATCTTTAGGTGTTGGAATTGGAGTTTGATTTGGAGAAAGCCACTGTTTTTTGCGTTTATTATTCTTATGCAGCACCCATTTTTCGTCACCAGTTACGACTCGTTCCAAAAAAGGGGTCATTTTGTTGTCTGGTCAACAATGAATTGCAAATCGCCCGTCTCTATGCTTTATTGTTTTCTGACAGTTCATGCGGTACCCATACACCCTGTTTAAGAACCTTGCCACTCTTATGGAAGTGCTCTTGACCAGTTGACCATGATGAATTAAGTTTCTCTGCTAATTCTTGTATGGTTTGTTTTGGATCTGATTCAACGAGAGTCTTAAGAGCATCGTCATCTAGAGAAAGATATCTTCCAGATCGAGGACGATCAGAGAGATCAAAATTTTTTTCTGCAAATCTCCTAAACCATCGCTGACATTTGTTAACCTTCAATACCCCTCCATAAGTTGAGCAAATGATTTTGGTAGCCTCGGTATCATTCTTTCCTTGATGAAACAAAAACAGCATACAATGACGTAAATGGTGCTCTTCAACTTTAAAGTCCGCCATATTAAAAAATAATAATCTAAAATTAAAAAAAAACAGATTTTTTTTAATAGAAAAGTAATACTAATATTTAAATAAAAATCAAATTTATTTAAATTTGATTTTTATTTAAATATTAGTATTACTTTTTTTATTTTTTATTTTTTTATTACTAAAGCCGATTGTTATTTAAGAAAAAAAAACAATCGGCTAAAATGACCTATTTTTAATAGGTCATTTTAGCCGATTAAAATAATTGATTACTTTCCAGTCCCACTTATATTATCATAAAAAGGTCGTCACTATACGGAAATACTAATTTAGGAAACATCTTTTTTTCTTCTTTTTTTTTTTTGTGCGATGTCTCTGCTCATTTCCATCTTGCTGCTTTATGTGCTATAGACATATATTTTGTGTTGCTTATTTTGCTTCTGAACATGGCTGAATAAAAGCAAAATTGACAGGACAACTTTTAGTAGAGATCCTAAATACCTAATATCATTAAATTTCATCCAACCACCATGGAGTTTATTAGACACTGAGTATCGGCAATATCCAATGTATCGACTCTTTCGGCGTCGAGAGATGTCATTACTTTGATATCATTTGCCACACCATCAGTTGCAAATCGAGTTCTATGCTAAAACCTGGAACGGGATCTGATTTTTTCTTGTTGGGTACTGCTAGAAATTCATCACTATTTGGTGTGGAGCAAATATTATCTCATCATTTGACAGCAAAAAAATAAAATAAATAAATAAAATAATAAAATATAGCAGCACTATCACACCAAAGTAATTAACGGTGACAGTATTTCTAATAATAAGGGTGCTCTTTTCTTTTCTTAATCGGAGTGTGAGCTTAGTGGAACACGTACAGGTTTCCTCATGTTGCACGATAACTCCGTGGCACACGAACTAGTTTTTATGGGCCTACAATTCGTTGATCCCAATTCTGCACACAGTGATTTCCATCTCTTTGGTCACTTTATAAGATCACCAAACTTGACAAGCGATTTGCAGTATGATGTCGTTTCCTAGTTAAAAACACTTGAAGCCGATTTATTACTATGTAATAGATCCCTACCACGCTGGAACGAATGCATAATCATCTCTGACGACTCTGTAGAAAAGAAATGTGCGCCAGTCGAATTATGTCTTATACATATGGCTGTATACAGTGCCGGCTCTAAGCTTAGGCACAAGAGGCACCGGCCCAGGGGCGCCAACATCGTAAAAAAAAAAGAAATAGTATTAAAGAAGACCAGAGAGTCGAAGCGTTGGTGGTGCGAGTAGTATCCCCCCCCCCCCCAAAAAAAATGCTCTATACGCACTTTTTTGGCAATAACTATAAACTGCTTTTAACAATAAAAAATTTTATGATGCGTTGATAAAACAGGTCTAGGAGTGCCACATGCTCTCGAGCCGGCACTGGCTGTATGTCAGAATAGTCATAGAGTGCTTCTTAAGAGAGCGTTATTATTATTTTTTAACAGACCCTCGTGCTTTGTATCATTTTAATGATTTAACAATGCACCAAAAATGATCTTACTAACACCAAAAAATAAGATGACAAATTTCACTCTTTATTTGCTTCCATTTGTTTTCCTTATAGTAGTTGTTGTAATCTTCCGAATATCTGATTAGCCAATGATGTAGCCATCAAAAACCCCAATGAGGAAGAAATGAAAACTACTTATTTGGCACAAAATCTATGTAGAGGAAAAAAAAAATTTTTTTTTTTTAATCAATGGCTTATTGATAGGAAACTAGAGCAGAACAGACTCTCCAGTTATATGTAGCTGGTTCAAGCAAGGCATAAGAACCAGAAGTTCCAAGGTAGTCTGTTGGAAACGCGCCAGTACATTAAATAACAGTTCCGGAGGGAAAAAAAAAAAAAAAGTATGAGAGCAGCGTCCTTCACTCATGCGAGAAATGCTCATCATAAACCAAACGACTGCGAGTGTCTCTGGAACACGTTCAAAGTACAAAGCACCAACTAAAGAACTTCCTCCATCAAATCCAGACATCAGTCACACGATTTCTCTGGAAGAAAACAAATCGGAAATCTTGATTTCTGTACTCAAAAGGGTGAACAGGGAATAGTCTCTCTTAAAAACAAAATATCATCCTTAGAATCATTCTCATCTTCAAAGTCTACAGAACACACGATCAACTGCTCCTGAATATATTTTGAAAAAAAAAAAAAAAAAACTACTTGAGAACTAACTCCATCCACATATTTGGTATGGCTAACACTAATCCCCTCACGCCTATCTAACTTTTACGAGACGCGAATCAGCGCGGAAAAGGCCAAAAACTTTCCGAGTAGTACCGAAATTCCTTATTGTTTTTGAAGTAGTTGAAAAGAATGTTTCTGTCGCATGTGCTTCTATCCTTTCTTTTTTATTTTCCATAATATTTTTCTATGATTTTCTAATGACATTTCGATCCTATCTTAATGACTAAAACACTCCAAAATTATGATTTCATGAATATATTCCTTAGTTACAAATTTATGTTTGTGGAGAATAACTGTCTTATCGTGGCTAAATTTGCGTTTATCATTCCGATTCAATATTTTCAACCTTTTTCAATTTTAGCAACTTTTAGCATCGTCCCTGGAGAAATTTGAAATTTGATGTATTATTTCACTGCTGAGCGAGAGATCCTAGTAGTGACTAGTGCGGTTCACTAGAGTATTTAGTACCGTCAGTAGAGTTGGCCTTAAGCCGATTGGGCCATTCTGATTCCTAAAAAAAAAAAAAGTAAAAAAATCCTTTTATAGTTTATTTTTTGGTAAAAGTAATTGGATATCGAGAATGATTCCAAATGGGTTCCGCAAATTTTTATGGCGGGACTAGTCATCAGTATATTTTCTAACGATTTTGCCTGTAGTCTGACTTCTTTGTTTTAGCAGCTTAAGAATTCTAACCTTCTGTATTAAGTCGGTGTAACCTCTTTCCATACTTTTAAACGATTATTCGTAATCTATCCAACCAAACGAATTCTCTAAATTCGCGAAAGCAAGCTCTCTCTCTCTCTCTCTCTCTCTCTCTCTCTCTCTCTCTCTCTCTCTCTCCGTGTGTGTGTGTTTTCTAGCCCCCTGTTTATTCTGATTTGCATTAAGGCGAGAATTGCGACCTCTCTCCCCCCCCCTGTTTTTTCGATTAATCCATGCTGATTTTCGCTTATGTTTCTTTCTGTTTTTTATGCCACATTCCATTTTGTATAATTTTAAGAAATTAAGGAACATTTGACAATAGATTTAATCTCATCTTCCTATTACCCTCTTTTACCTTGCAGTGTCGAGGGTTTATTAATCATCAGACCTCAAACCATTCTCAGGATAAGGTGGTCAAGCCCTATGCCCCGGTGTATCCTATGTCCTGTAATGTTGATTTCTCAAGGCCGGTTTGCCTGCTTTGCGGGATGAAAAACGCCTGGATAAACTGGAGAAAACAAATCATACTGTCAACGCCAAAGACTGGCTAACTTGGCTATGGCTGAAAAAGATCCTTCAGCTCCTCACGTCACCGACGGGAATCGAACCTAGGTCACTGCTTCCCAAGCGCACAGCCACTAGGCTAACCGTGAGACAATATATTTAATTATGCGATAATTTTACATTCTGTAGCATTGGTTTTTTGGTATTGGGATAGTTTGGTTAAAGTATATCGTTGTTTCTCCTCCCCCCATCCCGTAACTTTCTTTTTATCCGTTCAGACAACTCAAATTTTAACATACCACATGCTTTCTTTCACCAAATTTTGGTGAATGAAATTTCACCAAAATTTAAAACATTTTGATGATCTGGTTCCTTTTCATGTTTAGTTGGTGAAACGCTCTGTCACTAAGAATATATTATTATTCCTTAATACAGAATAATTCATTATCTAGAAATGATATTTAGAGTCTTCGTATAGACTTCTCTTGTTATTTTATAGAAAAATCAGAGTAATTTTTGTTTGGTTTCTTAGAGGTAGTGGTGGATGTGGTGAGTGGGATGCCCCACTGGATCCATCCTCCTGTGTAAAAACATCTGCCTTTTTGGTGAGATCTCTTCCTCTCCAACAACAACAATCATAATAATCCGTAGTAGTTTCAGGCTCACGATCGCCTAAGTATTCTTGGCTTTCAAAACAGTAATTTTAGAATAAGGTGGTTAGCTGTATGCCTAATATATACTGTAGAGCAGGTTCATTGTGTATTTGTGTAAATTTCGTGCGTTTTCCTGGTCGGTTTTTCTGGTTGCAGGATGAAAAACCGGAGATTTCGGAAGTTAAAGATGAAAAAAAAAAAAAAAAACTTTTAAGCTTATGACGCCAGCTAACTCACCTTCAACTTTTAAAGTCCTAATAAAGGTCCTTCGTGTCTTAGACGGGATTCAAACTCAAGGCTTTTTTCCCCAAACATGGGGCTTCTTCGAAGCCAACTGAACTGCAAAAATTAATAAATAATTAATTGTATATTAAGATGTTAACATTTGTATGGTTTTGATGGTACAGCAGTTTAGTTTTGCAGTAAACTGCAAAGTAAGTTCTGAATTTCATTGTTTTCAATATTCCTCCAATTCCAAAAACCACTTTGGATGTTTAAAACATTTCTTTAATTTCATAGTAATTAAAATAATACACTTTAATTTTGGAGTGCACTCGTATTATGATGTCCTTACTTTATTATTGCAGTTTCCCTTTATAATTAAGAAAACAAAGATAGAGTTCGCTTCGAAAATTAAAGTCATAAACTTAGTCCTGTAGCAGTACAGGACGAAGTTTATTTACGTTAATCCTTTGACACTCCTCTAAGTAGTGCATTGCTCTTTTACACCTCTGACCTATGAAAAAAGTTGCTTTGAGAGAAGGGGAAACAGGTTTAAAGGAAGAACATCCTGTTAAAGTGACTATGATGAAAGACAAATATTTAGACTTACAGCAAGAGTAATTACAGTAAAAGTATTTGACATTTGCTGAAATGTTTGCAAGACCAGTACAAAAGAAAGAAAAAAGAAAAGAATTTTGAATTTTCTATATTATTATCTTTTTAAGTGGGTTGATTCCATCATTATGATACTTCATTACAAGGATGTTTTTTAAAACTGTGGTCCACGTATCCCCCTGGCTTTCTTCGGAGTCATCCAGAGTTCATTTAACTCTTTTCATGCACTGGACCCCCCCCCCCCCCTCACACACACACACACAATCTCTCTCTCTCATTCCCCACCTCTGTCTAGTATTCATGCTATTCCTCTCTTTTGGATTCTTCATCATTATGATTCTATAATCTGTCATTCTTCCAATGAATTTATGCCATTCTGATCTTCATATTGCTGGGCATATGTTTTTATTAATTTTATGCTAGAGTACTTCCAAATGCCTGGTTTCTTTATCTTATCTTATCTGATCTGATCTGCTTTAGCCGACTCTTTCCATGAAATGTTTATCTCACATATCTGTTTTTGTAGTATTATCTGATTTTTTTCATTTCAACTATGTTATCATTGTTGGTCTAACAAGTGGTTTGTATAGCTTCGCTTCATGTTTATGAGATCATTTAAACAGACTGATATCTTATTTTTAATTCTGATTTGCATCGTGGTGTGCAGATTGCCATACATGTTTATTTTGATTTATTGATATGATTATGAAATTATTTTTCTGTTTCATCGTTGAGTATACTGTACGTAAAGAATTATATTATTATTATTATTACGTGATGCCTCCAAGGACTCATCGCAAGAGGACACTCTACACCACGACACACGCATCTCATTGTCCATCCTACTACTAATCCTCGGTTACACGCAGCTCACCACCTCCACTACTTAATTCTTCAACATTTTATGCCCCACTACCAACAATAGTATTCTTTGTCTGTAAATTGCGTGTGTTCTCATGGCCGATTGCCTGTATGCGGGATGAAAACTGAATTTCCGGGAGAAAAGATCCTGCTACCTTCGTATGAGATTGATTAACTCACCTTCACTTGAAAAAAGTCCATTTAAAGATTCCTCTCGTCTATATAAAAGATTCCTGTATTTAAGAACATATAAATCAGTGCACTTTCACTTCAATGTGAAAAACAATTCTATTGAATTTTAAGGTTTATAATGTATTAATAAATAATTAATAATTTTTAACCATACGTGTATAGATTGATTTCATCACCAATTTTAACTGATTAGATTTAAGTTTACAACAAAGAGATATAAAGCTATTCCAAATTAAATGAAGTCGGGGTAAAGATTGGGAAAACTGACATATATTCAGATTACCTTTGCAATCCTTCTACTGGTGGGCTTTCCCAATATTTGACGGTGAGGGAAGTCATATCTCTTAATGGAATTATGCCATTAAGCTAAACATCAGTGATTTCCAACAAAACAAGACTACCTTTTGCGTTCTTCTGAATTACTTATTACACTTTTAGCATACATAAAAAAGAAATAAAATTAAAATAATTTCTTGATTTATATATGTCTTCGCTTGTTTCAAGGACATTCAGAAAATATAACAATAAACGTCTTGTTTTCTTGAGAAACTAAGAAGCATGTAGGTTTTGTCTGTTTACATAACTACTTAGATGGAAATGCACTTTGTCCCAGAAAACCAGACATTATGGAGGAAGGACTTATCTTCATAGACATTCAACACGCGTGCACAGTATTCTCGCCGTGCAGAATAATCCGTTGCTGTTGAACACTGACCCACCTGAATGACCTACGAAAAGGCACCCAGTTCCTTAAGGATTCTCTGTTGTGACCGCCTCAGTATCCAAGTTTTACCGCTGTTCGGCGTTGACTACGTTTCGGAAACTGTAGCATTTGTTCCAGCACACGCCCGTGATTGTCATTTGTGTTAACAGTTTGTGGTCTTTCCTAATGCCATTTACATTGCGGAAGAACGCTCCTGGTACGTTGGAACCTCTCGATTAAGGCAGTGATGAGACTATTGCTTGGGACACACGGAAACGACGAACAAACCGCTCACAAACATTTTATTATTAAAATGATTTTATAAAAATTTTTTTATTATTTTTCATTTATAAACTACTATGTGCATATCATCAATCCCAAAGTGAATTGTATTTTTGTTTATTTATTTATTAATTTATTATTATTATTATTATTATTATTATTATTATTATTATTATTATTATTATTTTGTTTTGCGGTTTGCCTTTATTATTAATAATTACTCTAGTCTTACATCCTTGCAGATATTGAAGTGTCACGCAAGTGTATTGTTGTATGCTCAGAGGGACTGATATGAGATCTTTCTCACACGGTCACCCATGCATGAAAACTAGTTATCTCCAGACATCTGTATACAAGAAGGTGTTTAATAAATAAGTTCCTCTAAAATTTGCAATTAATATTTCTACACCCGCTGGAATATTAAAATTCCAGAATAGCCCTTCATTATATGACAATATGACAACAAATTTACTTTTTTTTTTTTTACTTCTGTGAACTCCTCTCTCTATATAGAGGAAAAACATCAATTAAAACTGTCCTTGAAGAAGCAATTTTCATTGAAATAAAAATTGATAATGGCTTACTACTGTGGGAGCCTCTCTTTCCTTCTATTCATTTTATCATGCTTTTTTCCCCTAGTACCGTTAAGTGCTGCTCGTAGTTGCTATCACTAATCCCCAGTAACCTCTCTTTTATATAATGTGTGTGTAAATATATATGCACACACACACACACACACACACACACACACACACACACACACACACACACACACACACACACACACACACACACACACACACACACACACACACACACACACACACACACACACACACACACACACACACAGTCAGTCCTCAACGTACGAAGGGATTCAGTTCTAACGAAAGTCGAAAAGGTCGTAAGTAGAAAAACGTTAACAGTTAACATTCCTTGAATGCTAAAATGTGTAGGTCTGTTTGCTGTATTTTTAACTGATTTTACTCTTCGTTTATAGTGAAGTAATACAATATACAATGTATAATGTGATACAGTGTAAGGCAGAGGTTACCCAACTTTTTGTCATCACATCTCCCTTAAAAATCCAAACACTAAAATGAACACAAAAACAATGAAAACAATAAAATGAACTTTATTTTTTAATAAAGATATAAAAAATAAAAATGTTCCAATGGAACAAAAATAATTATTTATTCTAAACAATCAGAAAATAATTATATAATTCTTCATAACCGCTTTAATGAGATCGATATTGCTGCTTTTGATCAGTTAGGAGATAAAATCGAGAAACAGTCTTTGACAATGCTAGGCGAATATCATGTATGGTGGCATCCAATCGATTTCTAAACTTTGTTTTCACACTTACTAATGTTGAAAATCCAGATTCGCATAGATAGATTGTGGCAAATGAGATTAAGGCTAAAAGAGTATTACTTGACCCAGTAGCGCACTCAGGGTTTAATCTTGAAGGGGGGGAGGGCGAGTTGAGTAGACGATTTGAGACTGCACACTACGCATCGCATACTACCTATGACTGAGCATCTGCAATGATCGCTAATTCATAAGTAGTATAGAAATAGAAGACACGACACAATATAAATGAAAAAAAAAAAAGAGAGAATTATTTTATTAATTAGGAAAAGATTTTTGGAAAATTTTCTAGTATTTTTTCCTTTTTCTTTGGGGGGAGGCAGGGTCCCTTTACCCCCCCCCCCATCTGGGTGCGCACTGACTTGGCCAAAACTGGGCATGCAGCTAACTTGAAACACCAGAATTCATCAAGATTTTGATTAACGAAATTTTGCCTTGGCAAAGAGTTGCTCAGCAGTTCGATGAGATCGTCTGTCTTTTTATCAGCATCATCCATGAAATCCAAATTGATCTGATTTATAGATATATGTCTTCAACAGGTCGTAAGCGAAAGCAATGTTTTTGCCTCCTCTATCACGATGTTACTTATTTGAAACTAGTATTTTGGGAAAGGTGGATATAATGTAACAATATACAACTAAAAGGTTCTTCACATCTCTCTTGGACTCTGTCTGTACCTCATCAACGGAGGTACACCTCGCAGTTTGGGAATTGCTGGTGTAAGGAGAGTGAAATCTACTGATGCAATCTATTCTCTTTTACAAACAGCTGAATTAAGGTGGAGGATGGGGGTAAATCTTTACTGCTGTTTTATAGACTTCACACATTTGACTCAGTATGCAGAAATAAATTGTTTGAAATTTTAGAACAAAAAATGAAAGTGGAAAAATACTCAGTGTCATCCTCCAATACTATAAAAATTCTATGGCCATAATAAAGTTTGGAGTGATTGAAACTTCTGAAATACCAGTCGAGGGGAGTGTCATGCAGGGATGTCCGCTTTCACCATATTTGTTTAATCTATACCAAGAAGAACCAGTAAAAGAGTCTATTCTCAAAAAACATGGGAATAATTGTGAATGGACAAAATTTTCATCATCTAAAATATGCAGATGATATAGTATTATTTACAAATCATAAGGAAAACTTAAGAATATATATAATTGAAAACTTACATAAAACAGTAAAGATGCAATACAAATAAATTTCAGTAAAACCAAAACAATGGCAATAGGCAGAAATTGAGATCTTAACTTAGAAGTGGAAGGAAATTAACTGGAACGGGTTAAAAAATTCAATTATTTAATACATTGATAACAGAAAGGCTAAATTATGAAGACACTATTAAACACAGAATAAATCTAGGGTGCTGTGCTATGACAAAACTCACAAATATATGGAAAAATACACATATCTCCAGAGAACTGAAAATAAAAGTATATAGGAAAAAAAGTATATAGTTCAATGGTCCTCCCCGCTGTTTTTTTACAGCGGAGAGAATTCGGTTATTAAACAGAAGAAAGAACAAAGATTGAAAGGCTTTTAAAATAAGTGTTTGAGGAAAATAAATAAAACATGATGGACTAAAATGAAAACCAATCAGGAGATCAGAGAAAAATTCTACCACAATATTTCAATAATAACAAGAATCTGGGAAAAATAGTTACAGTGGAATGGACATGTATACAGAATGTCTACTAAACGGTTTCCTCAAATTCTCCAATACGGAAGAATAGAAGTAAAAATACCGCTGGGAAGACCTAGAAGGAAATAGGTAGAAAACATTAAGCGTATAAGTGGTCTAAACTCTTACAGAAATTTAAATAACTCGACTGCTAATAGATTGGACTGGAAAAATATTGGTCATAGTAGCCTCAACCCACCTTAGGCGGATGAGGAAGATGACGATGATTTCTGTATAGTACATATTGTACTGTAATGAAACATGAACGTACAGTACTTTTGTGAACTTACCAGTGAAATAATCAGATAGAAAAACATGGCGAAAATTATCAATGTTGTTGCGTTATTAAATGGAGAATTCATCATGAGGCAGGAGAGGATAGTAATAAAAAAATCTTTAAGCTCAGGGGAATGGCAACTTTAGAAACACGATATATATATATATATATATATATATATATATATATAAACAGAATTCGATGAAAAGAGCAAGGCAAACACCTGTCGTCATTTCGCGATCAATAACCCTAAAACAATATATTATTACCTGAAATAATATGGGTTCCGCAGTCGATTTTCTTGAGTTCACGGGAAGAAAAACCGCTTCTCATGCCAGAAATTGACTAAGATGTATAGAAAGATGCATGCAACTAATGGCTAGGGAAAGACAGCAGATTCCACTGAGATACGGTACCAACTCAGTTTGGGGAGATTATTGGCAGAGGTGGTGATCTGAATGATCGAAACGGTTATGATAATGGTGAACTGATTGGCATAAGAGAGTCTAGTAGATTCTCTCAGAAGTTCCGTCTTATCAGGATGTTAAGAAAGTACAGTGGGATGACTTTTTCATAAAATTAACTTTTATTTTTAATAATTTGTATTATCATCACAGTGATACAATTTTAATTTTCTCGATTTTTTTTTTTTTTTTTTGAAATGCCTAAATTAAAAATAAAAACCTGAGTTTGCAGGAGAAGGAAAAACAAACGAACTTACTTGCCGTGCCAAAGATGGACTAGTTCGAGAACCACCGAAGAAAGGTTTATAAATAGATCATCTGCTCGCGATTAGAATGGAACCTATAACTGTCTTTCTTTGTGCAGCCTGCCTCCATGCTTGCAAATGACTTCTCAGAGGCATATACAGGCCGTTAGCTAATAAATAAATAAATAAATATATATATATATATATATATATATATATATATATATATATATATTAAAAAAACGCGATTAGAGCTATCATCAAGGAACCAGGTTTATAGTAAGGATGCACAGACTGCGGCCCTCCGTTGATTTGCTGGCGGCCCGCCTCACCGTGTATTATGTTAACTTTAACAAGTTACACGATAGGTAATTTTTAAAAATGGTACATGCGCAAAGCAAAGTAGATGTGACTTCACGATTGCCTGTCTACTTACGATAATCGGTTGATAATAATGTTAACAAATTTTATAATTCGTCTATTTGTCATATGAGTATTTTGTTTTCGTAGGTGCGGTTGCTACAATTAATTATCACCCCTAGGAAACGCTAAAAAATAAATTCTACAATGGATAAAGCAGGGCCAAGTACGAAAGCAAACTACAGGATGAAAAACGACAGTTTCAGGATAGCTGGACTGAAAAATATGGTTTTGTGTAGTCGTTTAATAATATCGTGTGCTTGATTTGCAAAAGTGCTGTAGCCATACCAAAATAATACAATATAAGAAGACATTATGAGAGTCTGCATTCTACATTTTCAAATCTACCCGAAGAACTACGTAAACAAAAGATTTCATTTTTGAAACGAGAATTGACAGGTCAGCAAGTGATGTTTACAAAACCTATTCAAGATTCGGAAATCGTAACAGAAATAAGTTTTGAAATATCTCGCCTTACAGCAAAAAAGGTGCCGACCATTTACAGACGGAGATTTCGTTAAAGATTGCCTTGAGATAGCTGATAAAAAAATTTGTCCCGAATCAGCCAAAAATGTTGAGAAAATTCAGTTAAACAGGATGACTGTGCAAAGAAGAATTACTGCAATGTCGGAAAATGTAAAGGACCAATTAACATCTTATTCAAAGAAATTTGCCTATTTTTCATTAGTTATTGATGAATCAACTGACATTACTTCCACAGCCCAGTCGTTAATATTTGCACGTGGAATAACGCAAGAGTTTGAGGTAAGTGAGGAGCTGATTGGAATGAGTTCATTGTCAGATCAAACGAAAGGTAATGACATGTTCACTGGGCTTTTGGAACAATGTTCCGAAATTGATTTAGATTGTCGTGATACCTGACAAAATTATCAGGTATCACGACTGACGGAGCTCCTTCCATGATAGGAGCTAATTCTGGATTGGTAACATTATTGCAACAGCATTTAGGACGGCACGACGATGAGTTGATACAATTCCACTGTATAGTCCACCAGGAGAGCTTGTGCCCTAAGAAACTTGGATTTGAACATGTCATGGAAGTTGTGGTTTCAACGATTAATTTTATAAAATCCCGTGCCCTTAATCACCGACAATTTAAAAAGTTTCTTGAAGACATTGAAAAATGAATACGGTGACTTAATTTTTTACACACAAGTGAGGTGGCTAAGTCGTGGACAAACATTGGAGCGGTTGAAATTTTCATGACTGAAAAAAACAAAACCATCCCTGATATAAAAAATCCGGATTGGTTATGTAACTTAGCCTTTCTGGTTGACATTACTAATAATTTAAATACGTTAAATACACGACTTCAGGGCAAAGATCAATTTGCTACTCAACTTTAGGGCCACATTTTATCTTTTCAGTGCAAGTTAAATCTATTTCAAATCCAACCGAATCTATTTCAAAAACCCGAAGTCAGGGAATTACATCCAGTTTCCTAATTATAAGAAAGTTTCTGAAAAGTTCAATGTCAACTTCAAAACTGTGTATGTTGAAAAAATTGATAACTTGATATCAGCCTTCAAGGATCGGTTTTCTGATTTTAAAAAAGTGAAACCGTTGCTAGATTTATTTAGCAATCCTTTTGCCATTTTGCCCGAAAATGCACCTGAATCAGCACAGCTTAAACTCATCGACATTCAAAACGATGAAAGCCTGCGAAATAAATTTAACGAAAGCAATTTTAAGGTGAGTTAGCCGATCTCATACGGAGGTAGCAGGGTTTTTTCTCCCGGAAACTCGGGTTTTTCATCCCGCATACAGACAAATCGTCCCTTCAGAACACACGCAATTTACAGACAAAAAATACTAGTTATAGTGGTGGTGGAGGTGGGCGGTAGATGGCGTTGATGGAGATGATTCGTAGTAGAGGCTCGGTGTAGTGGTTGAGACAGTTGTAGGTGTCCTCCCGCGATGAGTCTTCGGACTCCTTGGAGGTATCAGGAATAATAATAATAATAATAATAATAATAATAATAATAATAATAATAATAATAATAATAAACTTCTATCCTTGCGTCGATAAAAACAATTATAAATGGTTGCTAGATAACGCATTAAAATGTGCAAGCCTCTTTGGCTCAACATATATTTGTGAACAAACTTTTTCAGTCATGAATATTAACAAATGGAAAAATAGGAACCGCTTGACTGATGAAAATTTAGAATCAATTTTGCGGTTGGCTACTACAAAACTCGAACCAAATATCAAAGCAATTGTCAAATCAATGCAATGTCACGTCACGCATCAAATTAAATTCACTTACTTTTTATTACATTTTTTGTAATAATTATGATAGGTATAAATAAAATAAATAATATATGGTAGATAACTTTCAAGTTTTTTTTTTTTGGCGACCCTCCCATAAATAACAGTGGAACTATTCGGCCCTCGGACTATAAACCAGGGATGCACAAGTTTGTGCATCCCTGGTTTATAGTCTCCCAAAAGTAGCGTATAGTTCTCATAGAAAAAACTGGACAGCATTTCGTTTCATCTTACCTTCCCTCAAATACTGACATATTTTCAAGCGAAACGTTAAGACAGTTTAGATATTTATAATTAAAAATCTGAAATATTATTTCAGATTTTTAATTATAAATATCTAAATGCATACACGTTAAGAATCCAGCTTAATGATAGATTTATATTTCGCATGCTGCTCTCTCCCGAAATATAGCGGCTCTTGTAATCAAATATCATCAGAGTCGAAATGATAGTCAGAGAAACGAAACTAATTAAACTGGGTTCTTAAAGACCTTTACGTGGGCTTCATTAATTCTGATACATATTTAAGTGTTATACAAGGTGTTTTAAAATTGGTTGCATATGATCTTAGTATTTTTCTCTATAAAATATAAATTTTATACTTTTTTTTTTTTGTTATATTCGGTTAAACTTTCCATTACTCTTAGCTATTATCTTACATTTGCATTATATTACATTTTAGAGGGTTTAATTTTATTGTACTGCACAATATTTAATTTAATGTACTCGTATATTGGAGAGTTTAATTTTATGATCGCTAGGTGTAATTTGAAAGTGTCGTGTAGTGATTATTTTTATTTGCGTGGTTTATTGTGCATTTTTGAATAAAATAGGGGATGTTAATAGATCAGTAATGTCTATGTTGGAAAGGCTGGGTATGTAGATAATTTTTGGATGAGTTGTATACATAATATAAATATTGTTATTGCGAAATTCCGTATAATTTTTTATGTGAAATATGAAATCGAAAAAAGAAAAACTAGTGTGACATCATAGGCCTAGAGATATTACTGATCGTAATTAACACGTGTGTATGTGGAAGTCTAAGTTCTCCTTTCATGTGATTGCTTGCAATTAGAAATCAGTTTCCGTTAACTTTTCATATAAATAATTTAAATAGTATTATATGGTGTTTGTTATGATTAAATTATTAATTTAGCTTATTGACAGGAGCAGATGAGTTTATTGACGCCAAAGGTTACAGAACTATTACTGTTGATTTAATTAACACTACTAGTTTCGCTCTCTCACTAAATGAATTCATTGGCTACATAAATATCACGTGTAAACATCTACCGTTCTTAGAATAAGATAGTTGTTCAAAACTGCTCTCCGCATACAAGGTTGTTGAGCCAGTACGTGCTCACGTTGTAGTCATTATGTCTGGGTAACAGGACAATTGGAATTAGTTTGCACGTGATTTGTTTACTTGCACTTGGGTAAAGGAATATAATTTCTTGGCAAGTTCAATTTAAAGTATAACTAAATGAAAAAAAAAAAAACTTTTGTAACGTCATTGGTAGGGGTTTACAGTATATTGTTTGTAGCTTTCGCTGTACTTCCAAAACCAAGCCATACTAGTGATGACTATTGGCGTAATTTATGTAGTTCAAATATCATCCGTTTTGCCTCGTAATAACATCGATGTAAGACGAGGGGGGGGGGGGTAATCATTGACACACATAGCATAAGGCGGTGAGAATGACATAGAGTATTACTAGAATAATCAAAAGGATACTATCATGTCTAGTGTTGCCAATTTAGCTCTTTTGGAGCTAGATCTAGCTCTTTTTTTTCTTCCCTAGCTCCAAAAATTTTAATCTAGCACCTAGCTCCAAATCTAGCTCCTTCAGAACTAGTTTCAGCTATTTTTAGTTGTTTTTATAACTTACTGTTAAAGAAAGAAATTGTTTTAAAAGTTTTCCAGATGTTCGCATTTGATAAGGAATTGTATTGTACGTTTGGTACAAGCATCGTACACGTTTCAAATGCACGATGACGTCAGTCAGTCACGTGGCCCAACAGTCTGCCATTTTGTCGTTTTAAAGTTGATAGCACAGCTACAAGTTAGTCTTTGCACAGTGTTCAGGTTGGTAGTTATGATTACGAGTGGGTAGTTTTCAAAGACTGATCGTAATTCGTTGCAGTAAAGAGTTGTATACTCTTCTTCAAAAATGAGCAAAGAGAAAACTAAATCTTACAAGCAAAAATTTAGGAGGGAGTGGTTGCAAATGGAAATGTTTAGTAAATGGTTGTGTGAAGTTCCTGGTGACGCTACAAAAGGCCACTGTAAGTTTTGCAGAATGCGATATAGCTGCTAAATATTGTCAGCTTGTAAAGCATAGCGAAACTAAGAAACATCTTGCTGCAATTCCATATAAGGCTGTTCCAATTACAAATATGCTTGTGAAAAAGTCTGATGAGACCCCGAATTTTGAAGGTAGGTTAGCATTATTTCTTTGTTGTCACTCATCATTCAACAGGTGCAATCATCTTGTAGATCTTTGCAAAAATATCATCCCAGACAGTCAAATTATGCCAAAGGTAAAAATGTACCGAACTAAGTGCTCTGAAATTGTAAAGAATATTCTAAGTGAGCATTTTGAAGAAGATCTAATTGCGGACATTGGAGATGAAAATTTCAGCTTGCGAATCGAATGATATCACAGTGAATAAGATTTTAGGAATGGCCATCATTTATTATATCAGGAAATTCAACAAAATTATGCATACATTTCTGAGCATGGTGTTTCTAGAAAAGTGTGATGCTAGTGGTATTGTGGCTGCACTAAAAAAGAACTGGACATTAAAAATCTCATTGCAATCGGTACAGACAATTCCAGTGTTATGGTGGTGTCAATAATGGCGTTTAGGAACAACTGAAGGCATATATTCCCTCCTTAATTTTAATTAGATGTGTATGCCATTCATTACAACTGGCAATGTCTCACACTTGTGCAGAATCTCTCCCAAGAAAATTAGAATTTTTAGTTGTTGCCGAAACGTATAAGTAGGTTTCACATTCTTCTTCAAGACAAGCAGCATTCAAAGAGCTGTATCAAACTATCAACGATAATGATGCTCCTCTGAAAATTGTAAGCAATTGTGCAACAAGGTGGCTCTCCATTGAACCTGCAGTAGACAGAATTCTCAGCCAGTGGTTGGAATTAAAAACTCACTTCGAAGTCATGAGTGTGACTGAGAAATGTTACAAAGCTCAAATTTTGTGGGAGATGTATAAAGATGAAAGGAATCTGTTGTACCTTTTATTTTTGCATCCTGTTCTAGTTCAAGTCAGCAAGTTAACAAAATTTTTGCATCTAACAGTGCGGATAAGATGAGATTATTTGAAGACCTTTCTAGTTTGATTCTCTCTATTGCTAATATGTTAGTGCTACCATCATCTACAGTCGACCCTCTAAAGTCAGAGATTGATGACTATTTGGATCTCAGTCCAAATCTTGGTTACAGATTTGAAAGACAAATTTCAGAGTTGATGATACAAAAGAAAATAACGCAAAATGATGAGCTAAATCTTCATCTTCGAAGTAGAGCAAGACAGTTTCTTCTTGATCTCTTCAAACAGTTTAAGCAAAGGTTGCCTGAAAACTTGAATATTTTAAGAATGATGTCTTCTTTTTCTGTTGACAATATCCTTAAACATATAAAAGAACCTGCTACTCCCATCTTAGAAATAATGCTGAAAACAGAAAAAGATGTTGCTGCTGATGAATACCAGTACAATACTGTCCACTTAAATAAATGGACAAATATAGAAAACACTAAGCTATTCTGGACTGAAGTACGAGAATATGAAGATGCATCTGGAATGAATCCATTTAAAGAAATTGCACAGTATGCAATAAATTTATTAATCCTGCCAAATTCTAAGGCGGAAATTGAACGAATTCTTAGTTCCATGAATGTAGTTAAAACTAAATTAAGAAAAAGATTGAATTGCCAATGCTGACAGCTATTTTGTCAGTCAAGTATGGCCTCAGGCGTAACAACAAGTGCTGTACAGAGTATCATTTACCAGCATCAACACTGAGTAATATTGGAACGATGGCCACATATAATAAAGCTGAAAATTTAAGTGAAAAATTGGGTGAATTAAGCGCAGAAGACAACATGGAAGATTATTTAGCCACTTATACGCAAGTATCACTTCAACTTGAATACAGTAAGTAACTTAAAAGTATCAGCTACTACTTTTAAAATTTTAGCTTCAAATTTGTATTTTTAACTCCTTTTTAGCTTTTTTTTTGTTTTTAAGATTTAGCTGTGTTTAGTAATTTTCATTTGGCGACACTAATCATGTCGCTGCGAAATGCTTGTGTTTTTACATAAGGATTGATGCGACCCCATCTGGACTCTGTGCGCAGATTTAGTTTTCAGAGTTTAAGGGAATAATTTATTTATGTAGTGTGTGATGAAATCAGCATAATGCTATTGGTCTTTGTAATCTATTTTTGTCTCTAAATTCTGTAAATTGTGTATATTCTCTGGATGAATTGCCTGTATACTGGATGAAAAACCAGAGTTTCTTGGAGAAAAATCCCTGCTACCTACAGCTAACTCACCTTCAATTGATAAGGCATTTTAAAGATTTCTCTTCTTACGACGGGAATCCATCTCGTGCTTTTTTCAGTCGAAAGGCATGAAGTCCCGTCTTTCATTAATTTGTGCTACGCAGGCACTCAAGGGGTAGTGGTGAAGACATATTAGAAAGGATTCAAAGGTAAATAACTACTGTGATTTTAGAATTGTGGAATATTAACGATGAGAACAGATTAAGGGACTGTGTACAGAGTTTTGAAATAGCCAGAGAACGGGATAGGAAATGAAAGAGACTAAGTTGGCGAAAAGATTTTATAATAGAAGAGAAAGAACCAGAAGTCGAATATGGAAATTGAACTAGCGTTTGGTTCGCATAGTGAGAGGGGTGATGAGCAGATTTGTCTGGTGAAGAATGGTGAGGGAGAGGAATATTTTGTTAATAAGGAGTGTGTTATTCGGTGATAATTGCTCTGCGATGTAAATAGCTAATATTATGTGTAAAGTGGATCTCCCATGATTATTCCTGAACTCTATGGATATGCAAGTATAAAATCATAATATGACATACGATCTCTGAAGCATTCCACCTTCTATCTCATCGTGCTATTTACTGTACGTCGTCATTGTGATATATAGTAGATAGATAGCATGTATGCGGCTACAGCTGTGGTAATTAATCGCTGACGAGTGACGTTTTTAACATCCCCCCCACTCCTAACGAAGATGAAATTATGTCCAATGAAATCGAATAAATTTTAAGATCAATATATCCAAGAAAAATCCCTGGAGAGGAGGAGTAACTAGCCACATACTCTTAAGAATGTTTCTCGAATTCCCCAGATTTATAACAGTTTGCAACGAATGCCTCAAGAAAGGGCAATTTCCTTCATTACGGAGACGCTCTAAAATTATGTCCATAATCAAACCAGGAAAAGAAGCGTCCGACGAAATGAGTAAATATAGGCCACTTAGTCTCATGAATATCTCTCTCTGGTAAGGTACTAGAAAAACTTCTGATAAACCGATTAATGCACTTTGTCTATTCAAGAGACCTATTAAGTCGTAATCAGTATGCATTTAGATCAAGCACTGTAGACACTGTTATGGAGGTTAAAAAGTTCACAGTGATAATCGACAGCAAAAAAAAAAAAAAGAAGAAGAAGACGTATTACTGCTCTCACTCGATGTGCAAGGAGCCTTCAATATTGCATGGTGGCCAGCCATAATTACTCAATTAAGAGATTTTGAATGCCAAACTCTCCTTAAAAGTTTTACAGACTGAAGAGCAACGATGACATTGAAAACTGCATATGAACGAAGTCAAACGAGGTTGCCCGCAAGGTTCTTGCTGTGCATCAGGTTTTTAGTGTTTTATCTTCCAAAAATATTGCTCAGGATAATTTAATTTTGGACCAATAGGACCAACTTCCAATCGTTGTAATGTAATATAAATTACTTGATGGATTATATAGTGTAAATATATGTAGTTATAAAAATATAAATGCAAATATACGTAAATATGGAAGTAGTTAACGTAGGAATACCACATATAGATGTAAAAATATAAATGTGAATATGAATATTGATACCACAATATACACATAAATGTGAATCAGTTATTTAGAAACTACATGTAATATATGCATTATATGCAATGGAGCATGTAGGAAATAAATTACCTCCTGGTATAGTTACAATTGGGAGGAAACGCTCTCTCTCGCGCGCGCACACGCAATAAAAATATCACTTATTTAAATTTGTTTTATTTTTATTAATATGGAACATCGCGATCATACTAAAGGTGATTAAACTCTTGGGATAATTTAAGTTGCATTTAGCTCTATAGAATAAAGTATGTATTGAAATTTTGTTATGTGCAAGTATGAGTACAGAAAACTATTTCTTTCCAATAACCACGATATCAAAAATCGCATGGCACTTAACATAACATATGATGTGACTGATATAACCAAATATGATACTATGAAAAAGATTCAGTGGAGAGGGAAAAAAACATCAAAAAAAAAATACAATTTAAATAAAAGATATCGAATACAAGAGCCGCTATAGGAATTGATTATTAATACTTAAGGAATTGACAGCGTACACTATAAATATAAATTAAATCAACTTTAATATATACTTTCCAATATTTCGGAAACGTTACGTTGCCATCTTCATGGCAACTTAAGATAAAGACACGTGCGCGCAAGTACTACATAACAGCAAATGAGAAACGAAGCAAGGAAGCTACCGTTTTCCTAAAGTCCTGATGGTGCCCCCCCCCCGGCGGGCTATATTAGGTGTTCTTGGCCTTTGGGCTGAAGTTCTTCTGATGTATGTTTCCCAAATTTGGGGCAGTCTCATGCATCCAAATTTGTTGAGGTTTGGCATCTTCCTAAGGGCTGAGGCTGATTCCATGAATAGTCTTTCATATTTGAACTTGCTGCGGTGTATTACTGTGGCTTTCTTCCGCCTTATTCTGTGGCGAGTATCCAGAGCATGGTCTGCAAGCCCAGAGTGGCTGTACTGGTGAAATCGGATGTAGTCCTTGTGTTCTGAGATTCTGATATTTGCTGTCCTGCCTGTTTGGCCAAAGTAGAACAATTTACAGCTGCAAGGGACCTGGTATACACCAGGTAGGTCTAGGGCAGTGATGGCGAACCTATGACACGCGTGTCAGCACTGACACACTTGAGGTTTTCAGGTGACACACCTTGGATGTTGAAAAATATTGGTATTCTGATGAAAAAACTGCGATAAATCGTGTAAGATCGCTCTCAGTTAAGGCGAAGTTAGGTTTCGGTTCATTGAAAGAATTATATTTTATAGTTAGCCTATTTCTATTTTATTTTGTAGTTAGAGCTAAAGCTCTTCTAATAATTTTCTCTTCTACATACTCTTGTGAAACAACTCTATTTTCTGCCTTAAATAATATCAAATCGAAAGGGAGAAATAGATTGAGCAATGATGTGAGCGCTGCGTGTGTAGCATTAAAATGTACACACTATAGCCCTTCTATAAAGCAACTTTCTTCCAGTACTCAGCAACAGAAAAGTCATTAAATGTAATGTAAGTTTGTAATTTCACTTTATTAAATTAATTGTATAATATGAATTCATAGATTTTATATCAATGTCCTATTAAATAAATGGATGTGGACATAAGAAACAGATGGAAAATATACTTTGAGGGACTTCTGAATGAGGAAAATGCAAGGACTCACAGAGGAGATGGGCAGCCTTCTGAGGGGATGGTGCAGAACATCAGTAGAATGGAAGTGACGGAGGCCATGAAGAGGATGAGGAATGGAAAAGCGGTGGGCCCCGACAGAATTCCAGTGGAGGCATGGAAGGCACTGGGGGAAGAGGGAATTGACCTGCTGTGGGACCTGTTCATGAAAGTTTGCCAACAAGAAAATATACCCGAGGAATGGAGGGAGAGTACTCTTGTTCCCATCTACAAGGGTAAAGGGGATGCACAAGACTGTAAAAATTACAGAGGAATAAAGTTGATGTCCCACACAATGAAGATCCTAGAAAGGGTTCTTGATGGTAGATTGAGGGAGGAGGTGGAGATTGCAAAGGAACAATTTGGCTTCATGCCTGGTAGATCAACAACAGATGCTATCTTTGGGTTACGACAGATGATGGAAAAATATCGAGAGAAACAAAGGGAGCTACATCTGGTATTTATTGATCTGGAGAAAGCATACGATAGAGTGCCAAGGCAAGAAGTCTGGAGGTGTCTGAGGGAGAAGAAGGTGCCGGAGAAATATGTCAGGTTGGTACAGGAAATGTACACAAATGTGAAGACAAGTGTTCGGACCTGTTTGGGACAGACAGAAAGTTTTCAAGTAACAGTTGGCTTGCATCAAGGGTCAGCATTAAGTCCGTTTCTGTTTAATATTGTGATGGAGGTGGTAACAGAGGAGGTGAGAGAAGATGCACCTTGGACAATGTTGTATGCAGATGACATCTTGCTGTGTGTAGATACAAGAGAAGAAGCGGAAACTAAACTGGAAAGATGGAGAAAAGTACTGGAAGAGAGAGGTATGAGACTGAGCAGAAGTAAGACAGAGTATATGTGTTGCGCAGTGGGCGGTGGCCAGGAGACAGACCTGGAGCTGGAAGGAAATGTCATCAGGAAGGTTAGAGACTTTAGATACTTAGGTTCGACAGTGGAAGAAGATGGAGGAGGTGAGAAGGAAGTGGGATGCAGGATACAAGCAGGTTGGAGGAACTGGAGGGAGATGGCTGGAGTGTTATGTGATAAGAGGGTGCCGATCAATCTGAAAGGCAAAATTTATAGGACAGTAGTGAGGCCAGCTATGACATATGCTATAGAAACTGTGGCCCTGAGGAAAAATAACATCAGCAGGATGGAAGTAGCAGAGATGAGAATGCTTAGGTGGATGTGCGGTGTGACCAGAAAGGATCATCTGAGAAATGACTATGTCAGGGGAACAGTGAAAGTTACGAACTTAGGAGCGAAAATACAGGAGGCAAGGTTGAGATGGTTTGGTCATGTGATGAGGAGGGAGGACGAATATGTGGGAAGAAGGGTCATGCAGATGGATGTGCAAGGAAGGCGGAAGCGTGGGCGGCCTAAGAAGAGATGGAGGGAGCTGGTAGAAGAGGACTTGAAGATGAAGAACTTGGATGTGGTGACAGCCCAAGACAGGAAGGTGTGGAGGAGACTCATAACAAACAGTGACCCCACTTAAGTGGGAGAAGCTGCAGAAGAAGAAGAAGAAGAAGAGTCCTATTAAATAAATAGCCTAATATGATATGTATAAGTCACCACTATGATTATGTAGTTAAATTTATAATGCATGTATGCAAGTGACACATTAACAACGTCAATATTTTTTTTAAAAAAAAGATGTTTGACACACCTGGGTAAAAAGGTTCGCCATCACTGGTCTAGGGGAAGTGGTTGGTCTTTAGTGGAGCGGATAAGGGATGCCAATTTTCTATATGGTCTGTAACAAGAGGTCATGTTTTTTTAGGATTTTGTTGATTTTTTTCTGAGATGCCTCGGATCTGGGGAGTGGTGATGGGTTTAGAGTAATCTTTTTGTGAAGGGGGGTAGTGGGTTGTGGATAACTGGTTTTAGTATTTTTTGGATTTTTTTTGAATAGAATCTTAATAACTCCATATTGTTGTGTGTGTGTGTGTGTGTGTGTGTGTGTGTGTGTGTGTGTGTGTGTGTGTGTGTGTGTGTGTGTGTGTGTGTGTGTGTGGCGGGGGGATTGTTGGTGAATGTATCTGCCTGTATGGGTGGGTTTTCTATAAACTGAGAAAACCAAGGTACCATCAGTTTGGCGGGTGACTAGTGTGTCTAGGAAGGGGAGGCTATTGTTTTCCTCTTTTTCCAGGGTGAACTTGATTCTAGGGTGTTGGTTGTTTAAGTGTGTTAAGAAGGAGAGGAGTGTATGCGGGTCATGTGGCCAAATAGAGAACACATCATCAACGTAGCGAAGCCATATGGTAGGTTTTTGTGGGACAGAGTTTAAGGCTTTCTCTTCAAAAGTCTCCATAAAGAAGTTGGCCAAAGGTGGGGAAAGTGGTAAACCCCATGGCTGTCCCCTCTATCTGTTTTTAGAATTTTTCCTGCCAAACGAAATAGCCTGAGTTCATTGCGAACTGAAATAAGGCTGAGATATCGGGAGGAAATTTAGCTTGGAGTCTTTATGGAGACTTTTGAAGAGACATGCTGAATGGTTCTTGACGTAATGTTTAGGGCCTCCCTCGATGAGTCTAAGGACTGTTTGGAGTTGTCCGTAATAATAATAATAATAATAATAATAATAATAATAATAATAATAATAACTAGTAATTAAAGTAAGTGTGTGAGTGGGGCGTGTCAGAAGTTGCATCGTGGAGCAAAGAGTTTTGATAAAATTTTACTGTAAATGAGGAAAGCTGCTACAGAAATAGAAAAAAAAAAACGATGACGGTCTGAGCCGTGCACAGGTGTTTAGCCAGTTTCTGCATGGAAAAATGAAAATGTGGGAAAAGCTAGGAATATTAGTAAATAATAATCTTTGGTTAACCGATCAAGTGTTGATCAATTTTATTATTAACTGAACCAACTAGTTTCGCCACACTTATCTGTTGGCATCTTCAGGGCACTTACATATAGGTTTAAACACTTTCATAATTATGCGTAACTGCAAAACTGACTGGAATAATTACAAATAAAATAGTATCGAACGTGAGTGAAACACGTATCGCGTGTACAAGATCAGCTAGCTGTTGCTGAGGAACTTTCTGTAGTTTGTATTAAAGTTCATTTCTTCCGTTTTTAAGGTTCTGATTAGGGTTTTCCATATCTCTGGGAGTATTAGGCCTTGATTTCTGTTAAGGTTCACAGTAGAACGGGCGACTGTGGCTGCTTCTTTGAAAATTCTTGAATGGTAATCTTCCTCTAAGTAAGGGGAACAGCTTTTGTCCCACTCGATGACATGGTTAGTTGTGGAGAAATGAGACGATAGGCCAGAAATGTCCTGTCTGTTGTTTTTGACATAGCCAATGTGCTCCTTTTGCCTGATTTCGAGGCTTCTCGAAGTCTGTCCGATGTAATTAGAGCCACATGAGCATGGAATATTATAAACTCCAGCATATTTATAGAAAGGATGGTTGTCTTTTGGAGATCTTAGTAGTTTACGAATAGATGTCAAAAACAACAGACAGGACATTTCTGGCCTATCGTCTCATTTCTCCACAACTAACCATGTCATCGAGTGGGACAAAAGCTGTTCCCCTTACTTAGAGGAAGATTACCATTCAAGAATTTTCAAACAAGCAGCCACAGTCGCCCGTTCTACTGTGAACCTTAACAGAAATCAAGGCCTAATACTCCCAGAGATATGGAAAACCCTAATCAGAACCTTAAAAACGGAAGAAATGAACTTTAATACAAACTACAGAAAGTTCCTCAGCAACAGCTAGCTGATCCTGTACACGCGATACGTGTTTCACTCACGTTCGATACTATTTTATTTGTAATTATTCTAGTCAGTTTTTATTCTTGTCAGTTTTGCAGTTACGCATAATTATGAGAGTGTTTAAACCTATATGTAAGTGCCCTGAAGATGCCAACAGATAAGTGTGGCGAAACTAGTTGGTTCAGTTAATAATAAAATTGATCAACACTTGATCGGTTAACCAAATATTATTATTTACTAATTTATGATCAAGAAAATAACCTTCATGATGAGCTAGGAATATTGTTGCCCATGACAGACAAATAACCACTAGTCTACTCGCTGCACAGCTTAGCGTCAGTTAGGAAACGGCCAGATTAATCTTAGAAAGAGATCTGCACTAGAGGAAGATTTGTTCAAAGTTTGTACCGCGCATGTTCACACACGAACAGAGAAAGCGCCGGTTTGCGTGTTGTCAAAATTTCATCCATGCAGATGATCAAGATCGGGATGTGTTGCAAAGAATTGTCACCGTGATGAAAGTTGGTGTTTTCAGTTTGATCCAGAAACGAAATGTCAGAGCATGGAATGGCTGGGAACGTTGTCTCCCCGACAGAAGAAAGTCAGTTTACAAAAATAACGTGTCAAGACAATGGGCATTGGTTTTTTTTCGACACTGTTGGAATTATCCACCGCGAGCGTGTTCCTGAGGACACCGCAGCGAACGATCGGTATTATTTATGAGTAATGCAACATCTGCCTGTATGCGATGTGTCAGGAAAGAACTGTTACACAACAATTGGTTTCTGTTGTACGATAACGCGCCCGCGCAATGTGCTGTGCCTGTGAAGCAGTTTCTGGCTTCAAAGTCGAATTTGTGAGTGAACCCTCCCCCCCGCCAGATTTGGCTCCCGCAGACTTTTTTCTCTTCCCAAAAATGAGCCTTGAAAGGGGAGCACTTCAGTTCATTAAGGACATCCAACGCGTGTGACCCAGACACTGAAGGAGGTTCCCCTTCAAGTACAGGTAAACGTAAACGTTGTGTGGACTTGGAGGGCGATTATTTTGAATCTGTGTAATTGACAATTCCAAATATAGTTCTTTGTTTTGATTATACCACCGTCGTCAACATACTAATGAGGTTTCCACTAACCGAAGAGCTTACATCTCCTTACCTTACATCAGTTCCCTCTCCCCTAAACAGGCAAGAATTTTGAAGAGGTTCAATATCAAAACGTGTTTCTCTACTTTACCAAAACTCCGTTCAATACTAAGCCACCCCAAAGAAAAGCATCACCATCTTCAGTTATAGGTGTCTACAGAATTATATGCGATTGTGGGAAGCCATATTACGGCCAAACTGAAAAGTCTTTCTGCGTCTCGAAGAACACCAGAGATAGAGACATCTCTTATTACAGAACCCGAGCCAGCGCCCTCTAAAGCCATGTCTTGTTCTCTTCACCAATGATGAAGGCCACCAATATCTAATAGACTGGAATTTAACATCCAACATACATAAATGTTACGATGAACTAGAACGTCGTATCCTTGAATCAAAAGAAATAATCCTCTCCTCTTCCCACATGTACAGCAATCTCAGTTAGAGTTTGCCAGACTCGCATAGCTCTGCTATTCAGTATTGGAGAGCTCGAGAAGTCATACACTCGCATATGCATAACACTAGAACTGTAGCTCGGACTACAATTCAAACATAACTACAGTTTTACACGCACGCACACACACACACACACACACACACACACACACACACACACACACACACACACACACACACACACACACACACACACACACACACACACACACACACACACACACACACACACACACACACACACACACATTATATTATATTATATTATATTATATTCGAAAAATATCCCCGAATTGTACTGCCGTTCACAAACGCTCACGCATTTGCCCAATTCGAACGCACGGATACTTGCTGCGCATACACTCGCCATTGGCATGAGAAAAGTCAACAAATTTGGTCAAGTAACAAACGAACGTTATTTTATTTTTTTTTTGTTTTGTTTTACCGCTATTAATCAGTAAGTAAAGAACAAATGATTAAATTTTTTCTCTCGAATTTGGAAAAGTTTAGTAAGAACTAAAATTAATTTTTGTTTACACGTTATATTAAGAGAATATTTAATCCCACATATTTTACACTACCAGGCGTTATTTTATAATTTTCATAAGGAACCATGGTCAAATGCGTAGTTAAATAATATGTAAATATTAATTTATTATTTGTAGTAATCGTCTTTCCATTGGCGTCTTTTTGACATAGCAAAGATTATGTTGCTTACGAATTTATATGTGCAACAGAGAAAGACGGTACTCAAAGACCACAATGCATTTTACATTGCAAAATATTTTCAAACTCCAATCTTAAACGGTCAAAGTTGTTAGAATATTTCAACAATCAGCATGGTGGTAAAGCTGCAGGACATACACTTAACATCTTGAAGTCTAAGAACGCACGATTCGATAGCGGCGGTACCATTACAAAATTTATCTCTGCGATAGTTCAGAAGCCTTTGAAAGAAGCTTCTTATCAGGTGGCATATCTGTGCGTAAAGGAAAAAAAAAACCCTCATACAATAGCTGAATAAATGGTGAAACCATGTGCATTGGAAATTGCGAAAATTGTATTATGTTCTGAAGCACATAAGAAAAAATTCAGCAGATTCCATTATCAAACGATGTGATTCGATCACGCATTCGAGACATCAGGCAGGATATTTGACTACAAGTAGTACAAGATATTAAAACCAGTCCTCTGAAAGTGTGTATTCAGTTGGACGAGTCAAGTGACGTTGATAATCGCAGTGAGTTATTAGTACTGTATTTGTGCGATACATAAAGGAAAAGGAAATTTTGGAACAATTTTTATTTTGTGATCAACTGAAACTGACGGCAAAAGGAATTGATGTTTTTAATCACATTATAAACTTTTTCTTGAAACATCAAATACCAATGGATGTGATTAGTTAAATATGTACTGATGGTGAACCTGCGATGTTAGGCAATAATTCCGGTTTTTTGCCTATATCAAAAAAGAAGTTACAATAACACATTGCATGTTGCACCGCCATGCACTTGTATCAAAAACTTTGCCAGAGAGCTTAAAAAAATATTTAGCTACAGTGGTAAACATCATCATCATCATCATCAACAACAACAACCATGGGTCCAATGCCCGTAGGTGTCTGCTGCCATCTTGATATAATTCTTCCATTACATTCTATTTTGTGCAAGATGACTCAGTTTGTGTATAGAGTTTCCGCACCATTTGACGATGTCATCGCCCCATTCTCTGTTTGGTCTTCCTCTTTTGTTCTTTCCTTCAATTATTCCAAACAGCAACGTTTTTAGTTTACTCTCATCAATTATTCTACATATGTGGCCAAATAGATGTAGTTTCCTTTTGATTATTTTCTGTATCAGGTTTTCTTTTGGTTGTATTCGTCTGTAGATTTCCTCATTGTTCACTTTCTGTATCCAGCTTATTCTCAAGATCTTTCTATAGCACTTCTTCTCAAATGCCAATATCCTCCTTTCAGATTCTCTCAGGAGTACTCAGGCCTCGCATCCATAGAGCATGCTGCTAAAGATACACAGGTTTCTACAATGCGCAGAAACGGTTCTTCCATATTTTGTCCATGGCTTTTAAAATAGTTGTTGCTCTGGATATTCTAATTTTTATCTCTTTTTTTGGGGTTCAAGTCATGTGTCATATGGCATCCAAGATATGTGAAGTGTTCCACATTTTCCAGTTGAAATCTGTCTATTGTAACTCTGTTCGGTAACTCCTGTTGTCCGAATATCATTATTTTAGTTTTTTCAAAGTTGACATTTAGTCCATATCTTTTTCCTTCTGTGTATAGTGTTCCAGCCTTGCTGCGTCTTCTTCAATCAGGATGATGTCATCTGCAAAGCAGAGGTAGTTTATTCTCATTCCATTTATTGAAATGCCTCCACCTTCTTTAATCTTATCTAGTGTTCTTCCCAGATGTGTGATGAAGATGATTGGTGACATTGGATCCCTTTGTCTTGTGCCTTGACTAGTGCCAAACCAATCTCCAGTCTCACCTGCTATCCTGATTTTTGCTTGTGCTTGGCTGTTTATATCTTTCAGCAGGCGGATCAATTTATTGTCCACACCATAGGATTCCAAGACAGCCCATGTTATATTTTGGTCAATATTATCAAATGCTTTTTGGAAGTCACGAAACAGCAATATATCGTTTTGTTCTTTCTTCGAGCTTTCTCTGCTATTAGTCTTAGTGCGAGTATTTGTTGCACTGTACTTCGATCTTGTCGAAATCCGGCTTGCTCATCCGGAAGATGTGCCTCCATATGCCCCTTCAGACATTCTGTTAGTATTTTCATCAGTACTTTGCCAAGATGACTCATTAATGCAATAGTTCTGTAATTGGTGCATTCTAAAGCACTGCCTTTCTTATGAAGAACAACCAAGACCGATTTTTTTCCACTCTTCGGGGGCATATCCTGATCTCTATATTTCATTACATAGCTGATGTATTTCTTTTACAACTGATTTTCCCCCATATTTTAGCATCTCGCCTATTATGTTGTCATTTCCAGGACTCTTGTTGTTCTTGAGATGTTTTATAGCCTTATTCACCTCCTCTTCCAAGATGTCATTTTCAAAGATCTCTGCTGGTGGAGAGATTGCTTTTAGTTCTTTGATTACTTCTGTTGCAGTATCATTTAGTTGATTTTTATATAGTTCGCTGCAATATCTTGTCCATCTATGTATGATTTCTGTCTTGTCCATCAATACTTTACCATCTTCATCTTTGACTGCAAATGATCTTGTTTGCCACTTCCTATTGACATTTCTTATAAGTTTGTAGACCTCTCTAGTTCTGTGTTCTCCATAGTACTATTCAATGTCTTTGCACTGGTCTTCCAACCATTTAGCTTTATCAGATCTTGCTGCTTTCCGTACTTCATTGCATTTTTGACGGTATAACTCATCTGACGCCTCTGAATTATCTCTTTTAAGTTTCAGTTCTATTTTCTCATGTACTAATTTTAGGGTTTCCTGAGTTATCCATTTCTTGCTGATCTTTTCTCTTTCAGGAATTACTTCCTTACTGCTTTTTTTAGCACTGTTGTCAGTCGTTCTGCTCTTGTATTTATATTTTGTTTTTTACTTGCGGTCTTAAGCTTAGTTTCCAATATGTTCTGATATGCTGTTCTTAGCCTGTCTTCATTTAGTTTTGAGATGTCTCTAGTTTTTTGGAACTTTCCTTTGTACTTCTGTTTCAGTTTTAGTCTTATATTCGCAATCACTAAACTGTGGTCCGAATCAATATCAGCTCCTTGGAATGATCTGATATGTGGTAAATATAGTAAATTATATTCGAGGACTAGCACTTAATAATCGTATCTTTCGTGCATTTTGCGAAGAAATCGGTGCTAACCATAGTGTGCTTCTTTATCACACTGACATTAGATGGCTCTCCAAGGGAAGTATGCTTAGCAGAGTTTTTGAAATGCGCGAGGAGATTATCCAGTTTCTTACCAGAATTGTAATTTAGTTCAGGGTTTCCCAAACTGTGTTCCGCGAGAAGTTCTCCTGGAATTTGTCATTTTAGTTTTCTAAGCATTTTTCATGAATAAATATTTTATAGTGGAAATATTCTGAGGAGAATAATATTCGTGAATATGTCGAAAAGCTCAGACCCAGAACGCTTAATAACATCTGTGTATCGTTAATTTTCACATATCGAAACCTTCAACATTTGGGAAAGGGAATACCGCTGTTACCAGTGTTTATGACCGGTCATAAAAATTGCCTGCAAGCGGATTATAACAATGGGCGGCGTATCCTCTGTTCTCAAAACTGAAAGAAATAACAAATGTTAGTGACCAATCAGAAGGAAGTATAAAATTTTTTTTTCTAAAATTGAAGATCAAGGTAGTCTATATCCGGTTCTCAAATCTAGTAATACTGAATACTTTCTTCGCAAGTTCGTATTGTAGGGTGAAAGTTTCGAAACCTAGTGCCGTGATTTTTTAACATCACGGTGTTTGTGACGCAACAGATAGTGAGTCATTCACCACCAGCCTACAAAGCAGTGGTGGCCCGTACATAAGCACTGCAATACTGCAGCATCCCGAAGGAAAAAATTAAAAATTTAAATTTTGTTTGTGTTTATAAATAATAGCAATGCTTACAACATTATATAAATGCAATACAACATGTTAAAGGTTAAAGCTTACGTTTCGACAGTGATTGAATAGTTAATAATTGGAATTGTTCGATTAACGCTTTAGATTACGAAACAAATACACTGCGATCTAACGCAGTGTCGGAATCATCACGTTCGACCAATCACAGCCAGACTCGCCGATATTCGTGTGCACTTGTGATTGCATGTTACAAGTCATTCTGACTGCTCGTTTGGGCAGTGTATCGTATGCTTGAGCGCGTTATTTCTGTGAGACACGAAACTTTTATTATTGGTATGTGTTCGTGGTGAAGGTGAACTATTTTTTGCAAATCTTATTTTATTCTGTTAAAATAACATAATTATTTATTTATTATAGATACAAGGCTGAATTATGACGAGTGCCACTGTTGAAAATATGAAAAGAATTATATTTTTTCAATTATCGTTACACGAAACAAATACACTGCGATCTAACGCAGTGTCAGAATTACCGCATTTGGCCAAATGCAGCCAGACTCGCGGATAATCGTTTGCGCTTGTGATTGCACGTTACATGTCATTCCGACACTGCTGGCTTGGGCAGTGTATCGTATGCTTGCGCGAGTTATTTCTGTGAGATACGAAACTTTTATTATTGGTGTTTGTTCGTGGTGAGGGTGAAATATTTTTAATAAAGCAATTTTTTAATATGTAAATTTATTTATTAATAAATTGGTTACTGATTAGGAAAAAATAATTTTTGTATTTTATTTTTTATTTTTATTTTGTATATGCAGCACCCCCACTTGAAATTTTCACCGGCCGTCACTGCTACAAAGCGATCTCCAGGATGTACAAAAGGAGGAGAAAACTACCCACAGGAGAAAAAGTCTGCATTCACTCGTAAGTACTTATAATAATATTATAAATTTTTGGTGATCAGAATCGGATATGTCAATGAAAATCAGCACAAATTAATTTAATGATTATGTTTAATTGATGTTTAATTAATTATTAATTGATAATTCATGATCAAGTATTAATTAATAATAAAAACCAGCTAAATTAACAATTAATTATTAATTAATAGATTACAAAATAACCAAGGTGTTCCGTAAAAATTTCAGGATTTCTGAAGTGTTTCGTCGTAGGAAAAGTTTGGGAAACGCTGATTTAGTTCAAGACTTTGAGAGAAGAGATGCAGTAATTCGATTGGCCTACTCAGCAGATATTTTCGCTCACCTAAATGAATTAAATATATCAATGCAAGGGTGTGGTAAAAATAACATCTAGTGAAAAATTATTTGCTTTTATTGAAAAATTAAAAATTTGGATACGTCGAGTTGAAAAGGATAATTTTGCAAACTTTCCCTTGCGTGATAAAATTGTTCTGGAAACAAAACAATCACAGTTTTACATGAAATTACAATCCATTTACAACAATTGATTGATTCTTTTCATGGATATTTCTTCACGGGAGATATTGGCAAAGAGCATAGGTGGATACTGGATCCATTTCTTTTTGATCTTAATTCTACAAACGACGGTAATTTAATAAAAGACGTCTTATTGAAATGCGAGCCAGTGCACATTGAATGGAATTTGAAAAATTTGATTTAGAACAATTCTAGTGTATTCAGTTAGAACCATTTCCACAACTGACGAAGGCAGCATTGCTGACACTTCTATCATTTGCTACCAACTATCTTTGCGAAATTGAGATTTTCACTATTTTTGCACATAAAAACAAAAAAACCTGAAATCGCTTAAATGCAAGTAATGATATGCGCTTAGCCCTTTCGAAAAAGGAACCTCGCTTTCAAAATATTATTATGAAAAAGCAAACAAATTAGTCACTATAAATTGATATGTTATTTTGATTTTATGTTGATACATTAAAATACATATACATATATGTATATCTATATGTATTTTTTAATAAATTGTTTTGCAATAAATTTTATTTTCTAACAAATAAAAAACACATTTTTCAAAGGGGGTGCGAGAATGTAAATTGAAGTTCACTGGAGTGCGGGCCAGTAAAAAGGTTAAGAACCACTGCTCTAAGGGCTAACCACATTATCCTAGAATTATGGCTACAAAATCCGAGGATATATGGAAGATCGTGGGCGCATAAGAATCTGTTAGAACCACTGATGATGATGATGATGATGATATATATATGTATGTCGATTTCATGCACAAGAGAAAGAAGAACGTCTAGTAAGGTACCCGAGGCAAATAAGGCCCAGTGTCTAATAAAGCCCGTTTAAAAAAATCACATTTACCGTAAGTTACGCCGATTTGGTTTCTAACAGACACACAGAAGACGCAATAAGCAATGGGAAATCAGTGGTGCCATATTATCTAGCGACTGTATTGTGCCAGTTTGACCTAGACCTTTGTGGGAGGTGGTTGTGTCTTCCCGTTTAATATTACGCCGCAATAATTTGTAAGTTTTAATTAAAAATATTGTTCTTTTCGCATTGTTTTTATATTTAAATTGTTCTTTCAACATTCAGTTTTATGATAAAAAATGTTTTAATTGATTTGAATTCATATTTTACGTGAAAATAGATGTGATCTAATCTAGTTCACGGCAGTTAATAACGCCCAGTAAATTTGTTGATGGGCCTTATTAAACTGCTATAATTTATGATTTTATTTTTTGGTGATTGCTCATAATAGTTACTTATTTTATTGCTAAAGACCTCTGAAAATGTCAAAAGTTAAGAAGAAACGGGGTTTTTGGACTGATGAAAGACTAGAAGCAGCTATGAAAGCTGTGCAAAGAGGACAACTATCACAACGTGCAGCATCAGAACGCTATGGAGTACCTAGAAGAACATTGAGGAACCATTTAAAGACAGAGAAGACGACGAAAAGATTAGGAAGAAATACTGTGCTAACAAAAGAACAGGAGAAGAACTTGGTAGAAAGAATAGTAAAGTTTGCTTCAACTGGCGTCCCTTTAACTCCAAAAGCTATACGCAGGCAAACTTTTATATTTTGCGAATAAAATGAAATTAGGAATAACTTCAATAAAGAAAGTGGCCTTGCAGGAAAAAATTGGTTGAAGTTATTTTTACAGAAAAACCCAACGATTTCTAAACGTAAAGCTCAATTTTTGAATCCTGCTCGAGCTGGAAGAACATGTCCTAATCCTCCATCTTGTGATTCAGATAACTCCGATGATGAGATTCCATTGGCAAATCTAAAAACAAAGAACTCTTTGAAGTCATCGTTTCAGGAGTTAATGCCAATGCCAAATTATGCAGTTGTAAAGGCAACACCACGAAGAAAAGCGTTAAATTATAAGGGCCAGAGAGTGACCAAAGATCTTTTCAAAGAAAAGGATAGTAAGAAAGAGAAGGCTGCCACTAAAAAACAGGAAGAACCAAAAAAAAAATAAAGGAACAGAGTGTCAAAAGAGGGGTGGTATTGACATGGATGCAGAGAAGAAAAGGTTGCTGATATGAGGCAATGCACACGGTGTCTTAAATGGTACCATGAAGAGTGTGTTGGTCACACCAAAGAAGTATTTGTATGCCCTTATGCCTGTTCTTAAGCTAATAATTATGATTAAAATTAATAATAATTACAAATAATTGTTATATTCTTTTTTAAATATTTAATTTTGTTCAAGGGCTTTATTAAACTACTATGGTTTAAAAGGCCCACACAATGTGTTTTTTAAAGACTTGGTTAAAATATAAATTACTGCAAGAATTGTTCTTATTTGTGTTTTTTTTTAATTAGTGATAATATAAACTTTAATATGAACACTGTTGTTTCAATTAATCTAAACAATTGTCTAACTTATTCAAAATTTAAATAAGGTGGGCGTTATTTGTCTCAGGTACCTTATGATAATGCCATGTATAGGACACAGGTGGGGGTTGAAAAAGAAGAAATGTGTTGACGTTTTTCCTCAAGAGTTGCGGGTTGTAGTTGTTGGATAGCGCTTCATAGGGTAAGCTGTTTTGGAGGGTAGAGAAACAAAACAGAGGGCAGATGGAACAAAAGAGAAAGAAGAGAAGCAATTTTTGCGTGTATGTAATTGGACTGCATACACACGGAAAGATGAATGCATGTTATTATAATGATGGGCAGATTTGGGATTTGTGGAGAGTTAACGAGTTTTAAGTGGAATCTCTGGCACAGATAGAAACTATGTGAACACATAAACAGAAGAAATTTATTACTAATCTCAATAATCATTTAGATCTAAAACTTACATGCAGTGTTTTCCAAACTTTTCTGGCCGCAAGCCACTTGGGCAAGGCATATAACTCAGCTGCCAACAAGTCATATTCTCTTCTTTATTGATATGTCATATCACTAGAGATGACTTTCATATGCCTCTCTAAGAGCAAAATATTAGAGTAGTTGTCTTTAAAATATTTTCGTGGAAAATTAGAAATTCTCGACGCATTTCTCAGTGTACTGTGGCGATTCTCAGTGACTGATTTTTATATACGATATACTCGCATTTGGGTATATAGCATATGGCAAAATATTATGCACATTATTATACTGAAATTAAATGAATCATGTAAAAGAATTTTTTAATATATTTTTTTAAAGTGTATCTAAAATTTTATAAACTGAGATAAAAACCACATTATTTATTTTCTGATAAAATTCTCTCGCGGCCCACTACTGGGCTCTTGACCACACGTTGAGAAACATTGATCTACAGTGTGTAACTGACAAATTCGAAAGAGGGATAGAATAACAATAATGGATTTCATAAGGAGGGAAAATACGAACAGCTTGATAGATTTGAATATGAATATATGATAGATATAGATATCACAGTACATTAGATATGAAATATACACATATACAAATATTATTATCATCATCAATTTCCTGATAACTATTCTGAAGGGGCGTGCAGGTACTACACGATTAAATTTACATTGTTACTAATGTCTAGTCAATTTTTCTCCAAATTAGTTTAGCACTTGCCAGCACTCCAGTATTGTCAGATATTACATTTCTGTCTAGGGCACTTGACTGCATCAATCTGTCTACATCTTGGTCTTCCTCTGCGTCTTTTCCTGTAATCTTGGCATCAAACATCTACTTCCTATCGCATTCTGATTAAGTCATCATATCTTCTTGTGGCACTGGGAATATTGCACAATAGTATTAGATCTCTGCATTCACATCTGTTTGTTGAGCACGTTTGAGTGCAGTTGCACCAAGTGTAACCTCCTCTACCATTTAATGAGTGACTGGGTTGGATGCTTCTTATCTTTCATCTCTCTTCTATCTTTAGAAGATCTTTCTTCTTAGAATACTGACTCCAGCTTTATAAACTTCTCTCTGATGAGAGAAAATTCACTTCTAGCGAACATTTTTGAAGCATGCCATGCTCTGTTCCCAATTTGTAAAAACCATCTTAGACTGTCATAACCATCGCAACCACGTTTTTTGATCACCGCGACCTTTGTCGCGAGTGTTTGTCTTCTTCATGAGGTGGCGGCCACTTGTCATTGGATTCTTTAAGCATTTTTTTGTAGCTTGATTCTGCAAAGCAGTGTGCGCAAATGTTCTTTCCCTATGGATTATTTCTTTGTTTTTACAGAGTGCATATAACTCTTTCTCCGTAGCCTTCATTTCCTTCGGGTATCGCTCCGCAGATCACATGAATATGCTGCTCACAAGATGGGCCAATGTACATTCCTCTGCCCATGCTACACACAATATTTTCCCGTCTTTGTTAAACCCTTCTTAGCTAATATTCATAGCTCTGTTTTGTTTTCGTGATTTGTTTTGTCTTCATAATTTTCAATGCTCGTAACATTTATACTACTTTGCATTTCTTGTTCTGCTTTCTCTAGATCATCATCTGTTACAAACTTGTCCACGGCGTCTTTTGGTAGATGTGAAGTGCTTAGCTCTACTTAAGGTTTTCAGCAAACAAATAAGGAGACTGTTGTATACCTCTGTGGTATGAGCGATTTTTTTATAAATTGAACATATCTAAGACCTTGAGCACAATATCGTGATTCATTTGTCTGCATTCATGTTATGATCATGTTCTGAATGTCTTGGTAAGCTCTTTCTACGGAACCCTCGCTTTCGCTATGTCTCAGTTTACCGGGAACCATCTTTAGTTCAGGCTACATACTATTAAGTTCATTTATTATTTTATTAAGAGTTCTCTTCCATTGCCCAGTTGCAACACACTTGAGGCTCCAAGTTTTCAAGTGGTCGTAAAAACACAAATTTTGTCAAGTAATCCTGATACGCATGAACTTGTATTCTTCATCAACCTTACTTCGCGTGTCGATAAGATCGATTTAATATCTTGAGTTAAATTCAGGCACCACACTTTTGTGAAGAATGGCTTTTTGTCTGACATTGTTTGTAAAGTCGTAGATATAATGTCATAAGTTCTTTAGTTACATTTTATACTTACTGTGTAATTCTATTTTTCCATCAGTGTACGAGCCAATTTCCCAGTTTAATGGGAGTGTTTTGAAGAATGTCAAACAATTCGTCAGTGTGTATGTAATACAAAGTTGTAGCATTGTCTTCACCTATAGGAACTATTAATTTTTCTCTTCCACAATTTTTCTCTTCTTTTCTTTTAAGTGAAGAAGCTTTAATTTCTTCATTTAAAAGTTCATAGTACTTCTTTTTCATAAATAGTGCACTGTTCTCGCATTTATCTTTAAACAACCGTTCAACGCATCGTCAAAACTATTTTTCATCTCAGTCGCGAGAAGGAGTGCAAGAAACTATTGATTTCGGACTTTGGTCGGGCGTGATTGGCAATCCCGAAGCTTTGGCTGATCGGTTTGGGCAATGTGCGAAGAGGCCAGCCATTTCGCGAACTGGATGATTTAGGACTTTGGCCATAACATATATAAATTTATTCCACTTTTCCCACCTACCAGCTTTGCTTATCCTATTGTCTATTTCCATATTCCACTAAAAATCGTGCCTAAATAGTTGAAATATTTTATTTATTACATTATTTATTGAGAATACATTTCTCATTTCTCAGGTAAACTGGAAAGATGTAGGAGAGTACTGGAAGAAAGAGGTATTAGGTTGAGCAGAAGTAAGACAGAGTACATGTATTGAAAAGTGGATGGTAGCCAAGAGCTGGAAGGAAATCATCAAGAAGGTTAATGACTTTAGATACTTAGGTACAACAGTGAAAGAGGATGGAGAAGCTGAGAAGGAAGTGGGATGTAGGATACAAGTTGGAGGGAGATGGCTGGAGTGCTATGCGATAAGAGGATGCCGGTCAATCTGAAGGGAAAAATATGCAGGACATTGGTGAGACCAGCTATGATGTATGCTATGGAAACTGTGGCCCTGAGGAAAAATGACATCAGAAGGATGGAGGTAGAAGAGATAAGAATGCTTAGGTGGATGCGTGGTGTGACCAGAAAGGATCGTCTGAGAAATGACTATGTAAGGGGATTTGTGAAAGTCACGAACTTAGGAACGAAGATACAGGAGGCAAGGTTGAGACGGCTTGGTCATGTGACGAGGAGGGAGGACGAGTATGTGGGAAGAAAGGTCATGCAGATAGATGTGGAGGGGAGGAGGAAGCGGGGAAGGCCAAAGAAGAGATGGGGAAGCTGGGTGAATGAGGAGGACCTGAGGATGAAGAACTTGGATGTGGATACAGTTCAAGACAAGAGGATGTGGAGAAGACTCATTAGAAACAGCGACCCTGCTTAAGTGGGATAAGCTGCAGAATAAGAAGATTTATTGAGAATACATTTGAAGTTATTCATGTTCCTTCCTATTTTCATGGTTTTAGTCTTTTTATTGCTGATTTTAATGTCAAATTTGTTACAGCAGTTACTCAGTTTAGTTAAAGCTGAATCATTAAGACTTGCACTGGAATTGTTGATTTTGCATCAAACCACTTTTCTCTTCTTGCTTCAGTTCTAACTGCTGGCTTACATCTTAAATGTACACTATATATTGCTCTGTATAATGTTTCATTTAACCCACATAACTGTAGCGTTTTCCATCTTTTCTCTTGTCATTTTGTCATATGCTCTTTTCCAGATTGACAAAACTTATATCCAGATCATTGTTATATTCCCACGAATTCTAAACTGTTTGTCTTAAAACGAAAATCAATGTTGACAACTTCCATTTGACCTGAACCCACCTTGTTCTTTTCTAAGTTGCTCTTCCTCAGTTTTCTTAGATTCTTCTCAAATACGCTTGACTCAGTCTTACCTGGAACACTTAGAAGAGAAACTTCTCTATCATTGTTGCATTCAGTATTATTTCCCTTTTTAAAAGCTTTACTGCAGTTATTATGCAGCATAGATATTGTCAAACTTTCATAACGCCATATTTGAACATTTTTGGCCGAACATCGTCAGCTGTCTTTCCATATTTTAAGCTTTCTGATGACTTTTCTACCTAAAGTATTGATATGTCCTCCTGTTTGCATTCTTCTGAAGTATTTTCTGCTACTGTTCTGCCATTTCTTGTTTCATTTTACAGCTTTCAAAATAATTACTCCAGATATCCAGAATATCTTTAGTTTCCGTTTTCAAGTTATCTTTATCATTTTTGATTTTTTACAGTACTCTTTCCTCCATTTCTAAGCTTTTCCAATAGCTTACAGAACATTTTACAACTTTCCTGATATTTATTTATCTTCTGTATTCTTACCAGGCTTCCCATAAGTTTTGTTTGGCCATATAACTGCAGGTATATGCCGACTTACTTGCTAGGAATACAGTCAATATTCTTTCTTATTTTCCATGAGTGGCTCATTAACTTCTGGAGTACTTCACATAGTTCTTCTGATTTTTCTGTCCTTGTAAGACAACTTTCCCACATGCCTCCCTACATGAATCGATCAGTTTTTTTTTTGTTGTTTTTTTCAAGTTTGTCATCCATACTCAAAATTTTTTTTCTTGTTTTCGAATTCTTTCATTTTTCGTTTAATGTATAGTTGAGTCTACAGTTAAATTGTAAAAGCGGTTCAGCTTTCTTCAGACTTTCTCACATATTTTTCTTTTCAGTATTGTATTCATTTCTGTCCCACTTAAAAGTAAGTGACGGTCACTTTCATTGAAAAGTTCTGCCTCGACCATAGATGGCAACACTATCGGCACGGTTTTTTTTTTGTAAACAGGTAGACAGTTTCAGGTTCGATTTGCTCAGTCATTTGTGTTGGAGTTGTGAAAATTAAGTTCATTTGGGAAGAGGACTTCACTATTTGGATAACTGGTTTCAGGTGAAGATCTCTCTCTCTCTCTCTAAATAAATAAATAAATATATATATATATATATATATATGATCATAGGCTTCTACTCGGATGTTGTGATACATTTTAAAAAAAATAGATTTAATAACTTAAAAAACCGAGATAACGTATAAAGATTTTAATGAGATTTTCTCGTTAAGTCAATGAATATCCCATGGGCAAGGTGTATTGTGCCATGTGATGAGTCACATGTTTGTAGCCGGTATACAATGGAGGAACATGATGCTCCCAAGTCAGCAACTGTGTCCGGGTGAAATTGCTGCGAGAAGGGAACTCACGGAGTTTGAAAGAGGCATTGTGATAGGATGCCATGCTGCAGGTGTGTCTGTTCGGCAAATTGTTGAAAAATCCCAGGTCAACAATCAGTGATGCCATAATGAGATGTAAGCGCAGGGAATCAACTGCAAGTGCTTCCAGCAGTGACCGTAGGGTACTACGAAGGATAATATGTAAAAACTGTAATTTGTCGGATAGCACGTTGAATGCGGAATTCCGAGGATTGACCGGAACACGAATCTGCACAAAATCATTCTGAACCGAGATTCACAACATGGGTTTCCATGGTGGGACAGCAATATGCAACTTCACATTACCCAATCCGGCAGAGAGCGCGTACAGTGGGACGTGGAAGCTGTGTTATGGAGCGACGAATCACGCTATATCTTCTATAGAGCATATGGGTGTGGATGTGGCGGATGCCCGGTGAACGTCTCTTATTAGCGTGCTTAATCCTAACTATGAAATTCGCAGGTGGCGGTGTGATGTTTTTCTTGGTTTGGCCTCGGATCTTTGTTTGTCGTGCCAAGAACGTTGAACCCCGATAGTTATCTGACATTCTGGACAATGCAATACTTCCTACGTTGTGGTATTTATACGGAACTGACCCTTGTCTTTTTCTGCAAGACAGTGCATTGTCATAAGGCTGCTACATCTGCATGGTTTGTGGACATTAACGTCACCACACTTGATTGGTCTCCACAGAGCCCTGATCTCAAACGTACCCACCATCTATGAGATGAACTTGTTGTGGGATGTCCCCACAACACACACACACACACACACACACACACACACACACACACACACACACACACACACACACACACACACACACACACACACACACACACACACACACACACACACACACACACACACACACACACACACACACACACACAATCTCGTAATGTATAATAATATACGCTATCGAATATAGTACAGTTATTATTTATTTGCTATTTTGATTATCCGTATGTGAAGAAGGTGTCATGATTAGTACAATGCTTCTCTTTTTAATAATCGGTATGTTTTTGGGAGGAGAGGGAATGATCATTCTAAACGTATGAAGAGGATCTGGTATTTTGTAAGAAAGCTGTTTTCATATAAGAAGTGATGACTGGTGCAACAAAATTCCAGCCGTTTTAGATGCTGACGGCTATCGATGTGATATGTCTGTGACAAGAAAAGTCTAAAGTATAATTATTGTAATAAAGCAAATCCATTATTGTTTCTGAATGTAATTATATCTGATAGTAATGATGGAATATACATCTGATGTGAAAGATTCCTTTTTGAGAATACTGAGACACGATTCCATTTTGATACCTCTAAAATCGAGTAGATAAACCAACAGTCTTCAGTTGGAAACTAGCACGAAACTGTGTAAAATGACGTGGATTGCAGATACTGAATTTTGCTTCGAAATCCTATACGTTGTCCTTAAATGCAATAAAAGGAATACACCAATGATTTACAGTTCGCGAAAAATCTTTGATGTATATGAAAAAGAATAGGCGGAGGAGCAAATCATTGAGGAACTTCAGTATTGGAAGAGAGCAATTCTCTCTCTCTCTGTCTCTCTCTCTCTTTCTCGGACGTTCTAAGATTAGTATATAATAATATAATTTTTGAGGATTAATGATATAGTTTTTGTGGATTAGAGGGCGCGAAGTTTTAATCACGTTTTCCCGAATACGTGAATGTAAATTATTAATCAAATTATCTTTTTCCGAGCCACTGTATTCAATTTTAAAGACATGGAGATGGGATGATGTCTAGGTATTATCCAACGTAAACATTTCATTGTCCTTTGTTGCAACGGACCGATTTAATATCTTATCAGCAAAACTATCATCATCATTGTGTAATTTCCTTTCGCTGCCACTGCACAATGACCTCTCGAATAATATGTTAATGATTGTGCGCCACAGTAAGATGTCACTAAGGTTACTCACTTGGACGACAAACCCAAACCGGTCTGTACCTTCTTCCGCTGCTTTAAGGATTTACGTGGTTAAAGCATCATCACGTGTTATAACGAAGTCTATATATATTAGCGGTGCTGGCACATTTTACCAGTTTATTTTGACATTCACTATCTCAGTTAAAGAAATCTTTAAAACGAACCTAAGAAGAAAGTGATTTAAAACACTTCTTTGTTCATTATGGTGATTTTTTGGACTTCCTTACTCATGCCCTTATTGTTCCTCCCTGTGTTATCTACCAAGAGGTGAGTTTTTAAGTAAAAATTTTGGTTGGCAGGTTATCACAAACTTAAGGAGGCATATACCGATTGCCAAAGCACTTAGTTCACATTATTATGCTGTGCATCTTGATATATATATATAGTTTCGGTATATATATATAATATCGAAATTGTTCTGTTACTTTTAACAAGCATATACATTCTGTGTTATATATAATATCTAGCGGTCTGTTTTCATACTTATTAGTAATGCATTGACATCATCACTCACACATCGTAAATAGATTAGCACTGTAGTCTTTTCAATGTCTTTTTTTTTTCCCCAGCTTTTTCCCCCTATACAATATACTTAGAAATAAGGACGTAACTTCATGTGATACTTTGAAAATTTAATTTAAAATAATTAATATAGTTTAAAGTACAGCAAATGATCAACAACTCACCAAAAAAAAAAAAAAAAGAATTCTTCAATCTTCAAATATTGATTAATTTATTGAGACCTGAAGTGTGCAGTCGAAGTAACTATAATATACAAATATTTATAAAGAATAATAATATTGATTATAAGATAATAAGATAATATATAAGATAATAAGATATAAAAATAATAATAATGATTTCCTTCCTTGACTACTTGTATAATAACTAAAACACTTTTACTTTTTTTTGAATGTCAGTCAAGTGGGTTTTTAATTTATTGTCCTACATGTTTCGCCGATTTTTGCTATCGGCATCTTCAGGTATTACAATTGGTAAGCTACATGAAGGTAACAGACTAGGTTTTAAGTTTATTTTTCACTTGGTTAGAGTATAATAAATTTAGTTTAATCGTTTATCCAAGTGTGAGCAAACTCTAACCAAGTGAAAAATAAACTTTCAACATCTTTCTCTAAATCCAGAGTAATTTATTAAAAAAGGGTGGCACACCATTTGGCAACTCCTATAGGTAGAGATGACCTGCGAATTCTTCTGCCTGGTATCTCAGCTTGGGCCTGGCTCCCACTGAAGAGACCTCAATAAATCTCAGCTTGGACCTGGCTCCCACTGAAGAGACCTCAATAAAGGTCGGAACTAGTCTGGGTAGTGGCCCTTCCCTTAATGCATAACATTAGACATATCCGGAAGGAGATGTGTTTTGCATTATAGGAGATACTGAGACAGGAGTGTTGGTAGCTTGCTCCACCTTTGCAACGAGTTGTCCTGGTGTTGTACCACCTTACCCCAGTCTTGAAGATACTTTCAGGTGCAAACTTTGTTTGCTCACACTTGGATAAAGGATTAAACTAAATTTATTATACTCTAACCAAGTGAAAAATAAACTTTCAACATCTTTCTCTAAATCCAGAGTAATTTATTAAAAAAGGGTGGCACACCATTTGGCAACTCCTATAGGTAGAGACGACCTGCGAATGCTTCTGCCTGGTATCTCAGCTTGGGCCTGGCTCCCACTGAAGAGACCTCAATAAAGGTCGAAACTAGTCTGGGTAGTGGCCCTTCCCTTAATGCACAACATTAGACATATCCGCAAGGAGATGTGTTTTGCATTATAGGAGATACTGAGACAGGAGTGTTGGTAGCTTGCTCCACCTTTGCAACGAGTTTCCCTGGTGTTGTAACACCTTACCCCAGTCCTGAAGATACTTTCAGGTGCAAACTTTGTTTGCTCACACTTGGATAAAGGATTAAACTAAATTTATTAGACTAGGTTTTAACTGACAGTTCTAATTCTTACAAAATTAGTATTGTGCGTGACAATGCGCGTGTCTCGGGAACATGATTTATTTGTTACGAGACATAATGTAATTCGCGTGAAAGTTCATTTCTTTGATGTTTAGTGATCTGATTAGAGCTGTCCAAATTTCCGGTAGGATTAGACCTTGATTCTTATTTAGGTTTCCTGTTGAACGGGCGACCGTAGCAGCCTCCTTGAAGGTTCTGGAATGGTAGTTCTCTTCAATATAGGGCATATGACTCTTATCCCACTCTATGAGATGGTTGGTAGATGCAAAGTGGCAAGAAAGGCCTGAAATATCTTGTCTGTTGTTTCTGACATATCCTATGTGTTCTTTCTGTCTCGTTTCGAAGCTTCTAGAGGTCTGACCAACGTAATTAACACCACAGGAGCAAGGTATATTATATACTCCAGAGTACTTGTAGAATGGTTGAGGATCTTTCGGTGATCTTAAAAATTTCCGAATAGTATTGACTGGCTTGAATGCTACTCTAATATTGTGTGGTTTTAGAAGGTTAGCCAATTTTTTTGAAATACTGCTGACAAATGGAATAGTTACAGTGCTGATGTATTGGGTGTCATGACGTTGTCTTTGTGGTATATCTGAAAAGAGAATCTTGTTGCAGTCTTTTAGGATAACTACTTAAGGATAGCTCTCTGGATATTGTAGTTAATTCTTTTTGTAAGTCATCTTGGTCTGTTGTGTAATGTATAGCTCTTTTCTTAAGCATATGGATAATGCTAAGTTTCTGGGATATATGATGAGACGAGTTGAAATGGAGATAACGTCCAGTATTCGTAGGTTTTCTATATACAGACAGGTTGATACTGTTATTGTTTTTTTTTTTTTTTTATTAGGATGGCTAGAAATGGAAATTTTTCATCGTTTTCAATTTCTAATGTGAATTTGATGGTATTGTGGAAACTATTGATTTGGTTGAGATAATCCATTAGTTCTTCTTTTGTATATGATTCCAAATGATAAAGATGTCATCAACATATCTGTACCAAGTTTTCGGTTTTGGGGTAATTTGGGATAAGATTTTATCCTCTAGGTCTTCCATGAATAAGTCAGCACAAGAAGGAGAGAGGGGGGCTACCCATGGCTAATCCGGTAAGTTGATTGTAGACTGTTTTTTGCCAAATTAAATAGTTCGAAGTTAAACAATGATTGAACAAAGTAGTGATGTTTCTTGGGAATAAGTTGTCTAAGATGTTGATGACTTCCACAACTGGAATGTTGGAACCCTGTTGGAACCAGGCAAGCACTGACTTTGGCGACTTTGGAGGGTGACTTTAATTGGTTGGCAAAGGATTTAAGAACAGTGTTAGAGATCGTGAAGCAAAAAAGTGTGAAGGAGAGAACAGTAAGTGCTCTGCCTCGTTTTGACAACTTTGAGTTGAGAAGAAGAGCGGTAATAATGAAAAGTATGATTGCATGAATATACAAGAAAAGAAGTTTGGAATATATTTCATGGGAGAAGAGAGGTATAAGCAAAAGGTGGCTTGCATCTGAACATGGAAAATCAGAAGCGCTTGAAGCAGTTGCTGTTATCGAAACAAGTGGGTGATTGGGCATGGAAAATAAAATTGAACTAGGCATATTGCCGGCCTGGTTGGCTGCTCTCGCCAAAAGGATGCGGATTCGAATCCGCCGTGGGAACAGATGTTTGTGATTGTATATGAAAAGTACTAGTGGTGGACGGTATATGGCGTTGGTGTAGATTATGATGGTAGTTCGTTGTAGTTGGTGGATTGAGTGGTGGAGACGGAGAGTTGTAGAGTAAGGTGATTTCCCTCGATGAGTCTTTATACTCCTTGGAGGTGTCACGTAATAATAATAATAATATATAAGTGGTATATAAAAGGGTATACGTGTAATTACAGGACAGGTTATAACGAGCTCCGCAAGCAGTTTGCATCAGTGCCAATGCATAAGAATTTGTAAGGAAACGATGTTAGCAGGGAGATAATCAAGTCAATTTGAGAACTTCATTCTCAACTGTGGTAAGATCCCAAGGTAGTCGAAGACTTCCGTGGTACCTTACCAGAGCTGAGAATGAAACCTGGGATCTTACCTTCATTTTCATAAAGATGGCGCTCTAAGAGGTAGATAACAATAGGTTAATGAATATATCTCCAGAGTGATGGTAAAAGTTGGTCAAGACAAAATTCAGGAATGGGTGGATAAGAATTGATACCTTATGGGGTGTAGCATAGCTTTACTTAAGGTCGGCATTGTCTTAGTAATTTATTATGGCTACACAGTGATACTGTTGGATTTTGCAAACTCGTTTAATAGAATATCACATCGAATACTGCTACACAAATTAGAACAAATAGGAATACATATGAAATTGGTAAGGAGGTTGACTGATGAACAAATCCCAAAAAGTAATAATGGAGGATCATAATCTAGGAGAAATCAGGTGACTAGTGGTGTACTATAAGGTTCTGTACTAACTGCTATAGGAAATGGTTTCAAGGGAGATATTAGAAAATATAGTTTGTAGATGATGCAAATTTTGTAGTAATAGTTAGTCAGGGAGGTAGAGAGAGCTTGCAGGATGATTTAAATAGGCTAATAGTATGAAGAAAAGATAATGAGTACCAGTTCCTTGTGGAAAAGTGTAAACTTATGCATTTTGTGATGAAACGATTCAGTTTTAATAAAATTTAAAATGTTGTCTTGGATTGTGTAAAATCTGAATTTATTTTAAAAAAAGGGAGAAAGTGTGAGATTATAAAATGCCAGTACTGTAAATACCATTGTAAGTCACAATGTGGAAAAATAAAGTTTGAATTTTGGGATGAAAATATTAGAAGCTTTGTACCACGTTTATGGGATTTTCCTCTAAGAAACTGGTGCAGCATGGCTTTGTTGGGACTTTGCGCGCGGGGGGGGGGGGGTGTTGGTAGATAGAGCTGAAGTTCAAGGGCATATTGCTAAGGTCAGGTAGATCATAGCGTTTCTTGATTATTGAAGAACACTAACATGTAGAGATAAAGAAATCATTCCTTTTTTAAGCCCTGATACGTCCACATCTCAATAACTGTACTCAGGTCTGGTCACCTCAATTTCTTCCGGATGAGGAAGTGGTGATAAAGAACCAGAAGCGAGTGACCAAGTTGGTGATTGGTCCATGGAATGATCCATCTGGTGATAGACTGAAGTTTTGTGGTTTGCAAAAGTTAGACTGAAAAGAGAAGAGATGATAGAAACTTTTGTCACTAAAAGGGTTTTATAGGATTAATGCATAGGAAATATTTCAGCTGTTGGCTATAGGTGGCAGAAAGAGAGCAATCCCTGGAAATTCAGCAGGAGTGTTGTCAAGAAGAGTGGGAGGACTTCATGTTTTGGTTGGAGAGTGGTTAATGAGTGAGAACGGTTGCCAGTTAGTTGTGAGTGCTTTGTCTATCAGTAAGTTCAGGAAAGGTATACATACCGGCCACTGAAATAGAAACCTGTATGCAAATGTACGTAAACGTCACTTACGCAGCATTATATGCAAAATACTTGCTCACGTGAATCACCACGTGTTCTGGGCAACTAGTTAAGGATGCTGCTGGTCGGTAATTGTCAGTAGTGTTGTTCATAATGGGAAAATCATAGTCTTTGTACTCCATGGAATTGACCAAAGAATTTAATGAAGGCTGTTCTAGATCCATATCTGACCGAACTATGCACAGGAAATTCAAGAGGACAGGCATTGGCAGTCGCATGCCTATATGAAAACCACCGATTTCTGCAAAGAACTGGAAAGTTCGTCTACAGTGGTGTCAGGAACCGTGACTGAAACACTGAAAAAACGTCATGTGGTCTGATGACTCAAGGCATGCTTTGTTCTGTACTGACAGTAGGTAGAGAGTTTGGCGAGAGTACCTATGAAGCAAGGAACACAGTTTGTCTTGTAAATACAACTCAGGTTCCGGGGGTTGTGTCGTGGTGTTAGACATGTTATCTTGGCACAGAATGGATCTCCTGATATTGCCGGAAGGTTGGGTATCCTCCAGGGAATATCTGATCATTGTTGCCTATCAAATCCCTCCTGTAATATGTTGACTTTATATTCAGTAGGTGACGGCTGTTTCATGGACGACAGTGCTACTGTCCATCGCTTAAGAATTGTTCAACAGTGGTTCAGAAAGCATGACAGCGACTTCCATCATCTTTCCTTGCCATCGCAAACCTCGAATCTGAACCCCATGGAGAATATATGGGACATATTGCGATAATAACCTCTTGCGATACGTCGTTACTTTAACGACAGATCTAAAGCATATTCCTCTTCTGTCAAATCTGAGCCAATTGAAGGATTGTTTGGTTTGATGAACGCTTGCTAAGTTGCAGATGTAGATGTCATCTAATACCTTGTGGAATATATGCCAAACCACATATGAACTGTAATTCGAGCTAAAGGAGATCCAACACGCTATTAAATAAACGTTTCTAACTCAGTGACTGCAATGAACGTCTCTGCAATGAAACTTGTCAAGTCAAAACATCGTGCTATCACTAACAGCCACATCACTGAGCTTTTTAGAACAGCTTTGACATCCTACCAGCCATATTTTAAACTATTAACTGCCCAAATGAAGACTCAATCAAAGCCTTCAACTGATAGAGATTAAAAATATTCTTCTTTGGTGAGTAGGACTACTATACAGTTGTATTTTTTATTATTTATAAGTACAATTTTAAGATAATATTTTCTGCGGCTCTTGAACATTCAAAAATGTAAAAAATATTATATGTGGCTCTTATTACTTAAGAACTTGTCCACCCCTGCTATAAACTGTTCACCACATGCCTCCTCTGATCTTTTGACAGTACATCAGCAAAATTCCCATTTCACTTGATATACGTTTCCAAGTCCAGATAGTATCCTCCAGCTATGCTTAAAACTTGTGTCTAGAATAAAAACCCATCCTGGATGACGAAAAACTGGAGTTTCCAGGTGGAAAAAACCCCTTACCACCGTATGAAACCGGCTCACTCACTTTTAGTCGAAAGAGACCAGATAAAGGTTCCTCACATCTGACGGGAATCGAACCCAGGTCTTTTCAACCAAAGGGCTTCGTCTATATTGACTGAGCTACGGAGACTATTAATTCCAATTCCAGATAGTGATGAAGCTGGTTGTCGAAGATATCGATCACTTTCCGTCATCCTCGTTCTAAAGTAGACCTTGCTGACCTTACCCACCTCACAGGCCATGGAACATTCAGAGAATCCCATGCGGTCGCTCTTGATATTTCAAAGGCATTTGATCGCGTTAGGAAGGCGTTCAAAATGCCTTTTGAATGCCTTCCCAACAAGCTACCATCTTATTCTCTCTCTCTCTCTCTCTCTCTCTCTCATCCTGCCTTTTTTATTTGGATTTCCAGCAGCTTCTAGATTTGCTACAATCAATATCTGAAACACCGATCTCCTCACTATTTTCAAATGATGAGAAGATCATTGGAGACAGCTTGCCGAATTCCAATGCTATTAAAACAAGGCCTATGTTATCCTACTGGAATCCATGACAAAATTACCATTAGAATCATTCCCCTGTCCATTATTAGTATATGTCTATTCAATTTTCATCTGCGTGCTTTTATTTCGTTGATGATACTTTTTATTTAGTCGGATTATGCGGTGGTGGGGGGGGGTTCTGGAAAGTTCTGATAAACACCTAGAACAAAATGATATTGAAGCGACATATAACCACAAGAAGAACATACTAGTAGGCAGAATTATGAAGGTAACTTATATTCTTATATCCTCGTATGTTCTTTCTTGTGGTTATATCAGTTGCTTTAATATCATGTTTGGTCTAGCCGTTTACCAGAATTTCCAGACCCTCCTCTTATAATTCATCAGTTGTTATACATTGTGGCCAGAAAAATAAAACACACACACACACACACACACACACACACGCACGCACGCACACACACACACACACACACACACACACACACACACACACACACACACACACACACACACACACACACACACACACACACACACACACACACACACACACACACGTGTGTGTGTGTGTGTTTTATTAAAAAGCAAAAGTGATAGGGTACATTCCTACCGCACTCCTCTTGATATGTCTTTCCATTCTGATATTTGTTCTAATTCGATTATTATTTTATTTCCTGTGTATATTTCTTGAATAGACTGTAAGAGCGGGTTGGGTATATATAGATCGGTTAATATTTTAAATAACTTTTTTTCTATTAATTTCATCAAAGGCTTTTTAATAATCAATGAAGGCGTGTATTTCTTTTTGAAATTCCCTTCGCTTTTCAGTTAACATTTTTAGAGTGAAAACTTGGAAACTACTTTAACATTTTTAAAAATCAGTTTCTTTGTCTCCGACTCATGTAATAATACAGCTTTGACATTACTATTGAAGATCTATATTTTGGTTTTATTATTATATTTGGATGATTCCATATACTATTCAATTTTTTGAAAGAGGTATCTGCTTTTGTCACTCTTTGTGTTATATTGTTAGTTCAACTTACAGCATCAACCTTAGCTCATAAATATGTAAAGTTCTGTACTTGTACTTTATGTTGGTCAACTTTAATTTCTTTCTGGGGTGTGCAGTTCAATTTGATAACCTTTGTTTTATCCATGTGTAAGTCCAACTTTTTCACCTGTTTTAGACAATGTTTCCGATTTTGCTTGTATATCAGTGTATTTTGATGATGATATCAAAATTCTCCTTCAGTGGCGGCTGGTGAAAATTTTAAGTGAGAGTGCTGCATATATTATACAAAAAAAAAAAAAAAAAAATTTCTCCCCCCCTAATCAGTAACGAATATTAATAAATAAATTTACATATTAAAAATTGCATTATTAAAGATATTTCATCCTCACCACGAACAAACACCAATAATAAAAGTTTCGTATCAATAGCAATGACAAGCGCAAACGAATATCGGCGTTAGATCGCAGTGCATTTGTTTCGTGTAACGATAATTGAAAAAATATTATTCTTTTCATATTTTCAACAGTGACACTCGTCATAATTCAGCCTTGTATCTATAATAAATAAATAATTATATATTATTTTAACAAAATAAAATAAGGTTTACAAAAAATAGTTCACCACGCACATGCACCAATAATAAACGTTTCATATCTCACAGAAATAAGGCACATAAGCATACTAAAAATACACTGCCGTTTGAGCAGTTACAATTGGGAATGACGTAACGTGCAATGACAAGAGCAAACGAATATCGATGTTAGATCGCAGTGTATTTGTTTCGTAATCTAAAGCGTTATCGAACAATTCCAATTATTAACTATTCAGTCAATGTCAAGACATAAGCTGTAACCTTTAACATGTTGTATTCATTTATATAATGTTGTAAGCATTGTTATTATTTATAAACACAAACAAAATTTTTTTTTTTTTCATTTTTTCCTTGGGGTGCTGCTGTGCCGAAGTGCTTATGTATGGGTCCCCACTTCTCTCCTTATACCTATAACTTTTCTCATAATCTAATCAATAACCAAGTTCAGTGGCGAATTCTCCATGCTTGCTATGCTTGCTGCGCAAGCTCATTACTTGAGAAAGAAGTAATATTTATTTGTTAATAAATGCATCCATTTATAAGCATTCCATTTAGGCTTTTATTTTTGTAAGACAGAAGGCGTCTTAAGCTTGTGCGGCAATAATTGAGTTTTGCATTGTGTATCGAAGTCTGATGCTTGCTCGTCTAGTCAAAGCTACCTTGGCTTGCTCAGTTGTAGGAGCTTCCAGGTCCTAGCTGCAGCACCGTGATTTCATGCGCACATAGCCATTTCCACTCCTTTCTTGAACACGGGCCATACGCAGTCAAAGTATCTCTAGCCAGTGAGCTTCAGCCAGCCTTTACAAGTGTGCGTGTTGCTTGGGAAAATTAAGTTACAACCAACTTTTTATGACGATGTTATTAACCAGTTCTTAAAGAAAAACCATAGGGTAGAATTTGTATTCAAGTAGCTAAATTGAAAAAGATAATTTTTGTAAAATAAGATATCATTTGTAAAATAAATAGTGTATTTGTATGATTAAATGTATATAAATTTCTAAATATGTAGTTTTAAATGGTCAGTAATTAATTATTCCGCTAATCAGACTTCAATCACACCTCTCACTTCCTGAATGATAACAAGAGCAAGCGTGAATTTCAAGACCAGCATTCGCCCCTGACTAAGTTAAAAAAGTAGTCCATCCATTACGTAACCCAGTTTTACACTACTGCTTATCTCCAATCATTTTGATATTGTTTGCTCTACAGTAACAAAACTTTTTCTTCCTTTATATATTTCTTTTATTATTCTCGCATATTGTCAGGAATTCCTTAGTTTAAAATAATCAGCCACAATGTCTCTCTGTTAATACTGTCAAACGCTTTGACAAAATCTATAAAATTTACATATATTCAGTAAAAGATATCAAGAAATTATTATCTTGGTTTAATCTTTTATCCAAGTGTAAGCAAACAAAGTTTGCACGTGAAGTAATTTCATGACTGAGCAATTGGTATAAAGAAGCTAATGACTTCACATCATTTGCCTTAGTATTCGATAATGCAAAGCACATATCCTTATGGTACATGTACCGTAAGGATATGTGCCGTATGTGCATTTATTTTATAAAATGTTTATGAGAATTTTCGGAGGATCTGAATAGAACACTTATACAAATGAAAGAAGTACTTGAGTAGAAGTCGTTGGCACCAGTCCTAGCCATAGCAAATGCAGAGCACAATTAGGATCATTTTAGTGCCCCTAATTTCAGAGAATTAGGTATCAGAGATATATGCTATTAAATAATATAATAAGTATATGTTATTGATTGTTCTTTTACAAAAAATAAACTTCTTATAAAGAATTTTTCTTGATTATTTTTGCTTAGCAGAATCTTCCAAAAATTTATCAAATTTAAAATTATTGCTTTATCACGTAGCGTGGGCCCGAATGAATCCAGTTGGTTCAGTCATCTTGAGGTCGGTCTTAGAAATCGCAAGTTATTATGTTTTGACTTGATGGTTGCCAGCTAATTAACTCCGACCCATCAACTGTTACTTGGTTAAAGATTCCTTAAGTAATATGGCAGTGGGTCACCTTTAACCAAGCTTTCAACATCTCTTATTTTGCTGCATTGACATTCTAATACTTAGGACATTGGCACTAGATGAAATTTAATGAAAGTATTTAGGAGCTCTGTTAAATGTTATCTAATTCTTTCAATTTTGGTTTGTCAGATCATTAGCCAAAAGGTTGGAGTGGGAGTAAATCGACTTCTGATTTTGGACTCAATCAGAATTTTACAAAAGTATGTCCCACAAACAAAAAAAAAAAAAAAAAAGAATATCAACAATCGAACTTCTACTCTGAATAGTTTAAAATCGTGTAATTTGTAAAGAAGATAAAGTTATGTAAATAGTCGTGTGATATGTAAACAGAAGATAGTTCGACACCTCCTAAAAAAAAATTTTTAAAAATTTTAAAAATTTAAAAAGATGGAAAAAATTCCGTGAGGATCTCTACAAAAATTTTGAGAAAATTAAATGAGTGAATATTTAACACAAACATGGGAAAATGAACCCACCTTGGAGAGGAGTTGAACTAACTACTCATATTTTAAATATATGAAAACTGGAGAAGCAGCAATTTGATGGGGAAAGCAGGGATTGATGTAATGCTGAGATTATGTATTCCAATTTGGGATATGGTCTTTTGGCCAATAGACGGCGAAGATATTTTTCATATCAATACATGAAAAAGGAAGCTTGGTGGAAGTGGTCTTTGCCCTCCTCAGTACTAGACCGCATGAAGAAAGACGTCTTGAGTTCGGTTCTACTTGCCGACTGTAACTAACCTGAGCATCAGCGATCATTTCAATTTTGAAACGAGTCCTCTGCAACAAGCTGCAGAGAAGAATCCTGAGATTTTTTAATATATCTCAAGAATAGAGGAGAGAGCATTGAAAAAAATTGAAAAACATTGAACATTCCCTGCATAAAGAGTTCATGCAGGAAAAGATGTCAGGCCATTCCTTACAGAAGAAGAGGCCGATCCCGTGGGAGTTGGTTAGATCACATTCGTGCTCTAATTGCGCACTAAAGTTGGACAACGTACTTAGAATGTCAGAAGACACAGACAGGTGGACAAGACTAATACATCGTCATAAGTTCTCAGCCATGGGGAAATTGACTAAGAATAAAATGTAAATAGTCATAAGAGCTCTATACATATACACATGCTGGCCACTGAATTAGAAACCTTTATGCAGATGTACGTAAACCTCACTTACTCAGGAAACACTACATGTTCTAGGCAACTATTTAAGAATGCTGCTGGTCAGTAATCATCAACAGTGTTGATCACATTGGGAAAAACAAAGGATCTTAGTGGGGATGCCCATCAAAACAGCAAAGCTGACTGGTTTCTTAAAAGGTGATATATCCCGGATGTTTAATCAGTGGAAAAATAACCCACTTACTTGTGTAAGGGGCGTTACTGCTTCCTATGACAGTATGTCAGTAATGGCGTTCTAAGGGTGTAACTGTCGTCCTAAGTCAGTCTGTCAGTAATGGGGTTCAGAGAAGGTTTGTACAAACAAATAGAACTTAATGTGTGCGCAGTTGACCAAAGCATGTAAGGAAGGCTGTTCCAGATCAATATTTGACTGAACTATGGACAGGGAATTGAAGTGGACAGGCATTGGAAGTCGCATGCCTGTATGGAAACCACCGATTTCTGTAAAGAACTGGAAAGTTCGTCGACAGTGGTGTTGGAAACACCGTGACTGGACACTGAAAAAAAGTCACGTACGCATTGTGCTGTGCTGAACAGAGAGTTTGGTGGGAACCCCATGAAGCAATGCTTGCCTTGTACAACAAGTCGAGGTTCTGGAGGGTGTCATGGTGTGGGGCATGCTCTGTTGGTACGGAACTGGTCTCCTAATATTGCTGGAAAGTTGGGTATCCTCCAGGGAATATCAACATTGTTGCTTACCAAGTCCATCTTACAATGCTGAATTTTTATCTAGCAGGTGACGGTTGTTTCATAGACGACAGTGCTACTGTCCATCGAGCAAGAATTGTTTAGCAGTGATTCAGCGAGCATGACAGCGAACTCCACCATTTTCTCTAGCCACTACCAAGCCCGAATCTGAACCCCATTGAGAATGTATGGGACATGCTAGAAACACAGATACGTGAGCATGATCATCTTACATCAAATCTGAGCCAATTAGAGGACTGTCTCTGGTGAACGCCTGGTATGTAGCAGACGTAGCTGCCATCCAACACTTCGTAAAATATATGCCAAACCGCATATATGTGTAATTCTAGCTAAAGGTGGTCCAACACAGTATTAAATAAAAATTTCTAATTCATTAGCTGGTATGTGTATTTGACGTTAATGATTTAGCTCAAAACAGCAGTTTTAATTTTAAAGCGTCATCGATTTAGAACTGTTTGCTAAAAGATTACCTTCTCAATAAAATTTCTTTTTTATTGGCAGAACAGTTTTATAAATTAATCCCCCCCCCCCATACACATCGTAATTGGACTGGTTCAATCACTCAGGATTTAATCTTGGAGTGGTGGTGGTGGGGGGGGGGAAACTCAAGATTTAATCTTGGGGGAGAGAGTTGAGTAGACGATTTGAGAATACACACTATGCATTGTATACGAGCTATGACTGAGCATCTGCAGGGCTAGCCAATACATAATACCCGTGATCTCCTCTGTCCCGTCTCGGGCAAACGAAGAGCACCCGAGCACTACTTCGTTTGCCTTGCGTTCACAGCGGCCAGGAATCTCAAGAGCTATAAGGTATTCTCGCCTTGTATGACCGCTAATTCATAAGTAGTTTAGAAATAGAAGACACAACACCACATAAATTAAAAAAAAAAAAAAGAATTTTAATTAGGAAAAGATTTTTGAAAAATTTTCTAGTGTGTTTTTCCTTTTTCTTTTTGGGGGGCCACGGTCCCTTGGCCCTGGCCCCCCAAAAAGAAAAAGGTAGCTGGGGGAGGGGTGGGCGTCCACCCCGGGCGGCACTTTGAACCTTTTGAACTTTTGCAGTTAATTCTAAAAGTCTGGAGAACTCGTTTCCAAATATTGTAATACTACTGCGAATTTTCCACACAATTGCTGTAACTGTTGCTAGTTTTGAGAGGAGTTCTTCTAAATAAAATTGATTAAGAATTACCTACATTACTATGAGATAGACTTCGCCAATGTCATCAACGATTTTGTTAACAGAAAAACAAGAAAATAACATTTTAGAATGTTGAAATCAAAGTTTTACTTAAAAAATAAACATAATGTTTTAATTTATTTCCGTATACGTCGTTTTGACTTTTTGTAGTATTTTTGGTATTGAAAGGGGCAGCAAACTCAGGGACCACCCCGGGCAAAAGCTCTAGCTACACCACTGCCTTGTCCCCCTCCCTGGGTGCGCCAGTGGCTTCAATCACAAAACCAATTCGAAATTATAGAAGTTAAGAATGCTTCCCTGCAGTAATTTCAAAATTTTTATTGTTACACTAATCCTAGGTTTAGAAATGTTTTTTATTTTATAATTCTAGTTTTAAGGTGAACCAAACTGAAGTGATAATGATATGGTTTCTTTTTTCTTTGTTTTTCATTTCTTGATAAATATGATTAAACAAATATCCACAAAAGCCCATGGACCTCCATTCCTAGCTACTTGACCCATTGAGGTCTCTCTTTTGAATACTACTACTTACTGCCTACCTGTGAACCAATTATTTCAGTACTTAGGACCAAAAGCAGGACAAAGACATTTCCTTAGCTTGGCCAAAGCAAACCCCAAAGAGTACTTTTATTTGCCATATACTCTATGTGGCAAATAAAAGGAAAAACTGTGGAACAATAACTTTAACGAGTACTGATGGTAGCGAGGTGAAGCAGACAAAATAGTTGACAGAATAATTTACTAACTTTTTATAATAGAGTAAAGGCTCATTTGGACAAAGGGAATGGATACACGATGTTACTGCTGGATTTTGCAATGGCGTTTGACAGGAGAACGCATGGAACTCTGTTACATATATTGCAACAAAGGCGTATTGATATGAAACTGGTAATATGGCTAGGAGCATGGCTGACAGATACCAAACAGTAATAGAGGGTATCGTTGGGTTCTAAGAGAGGTACGACAGATATTGGATGAATCGGACTCCATGGAGGTGTCCGTGCAATAAATAAATAAATAATAATAGTAAAGTTCCATCGTAACCATTTCATAAAACATCATCAAATTTGACATGGTTATTTTGACTCTTTGAGGGCATGATGCACACTCTCTTACGATGGTGAATACGGTTCGTGTTTAATTTTACCTTTAGTTTATCAAGAAATAAATAATAAAAAAAAAAACATATAATATCATTTGTTTGCAAAGGAAGAATAAAATTTTTCACGTTCTTGATCGAGCTCCGAAGAGCTTGGGAGAGAAGTGCGTAACCTATTTAATGAAAAATGGAATACATCTTTAAACTAGCTCTTTATGCGTCTTGGAGCATGGAGGTTCCGATTAATAATAATAGTTCCAAAAAAGTTGCTTCGTTATTACTTAACGAAATAAACATTAACTGAAAATGTTTTTGTTTGTTTGTTTTGATTTCATAAAGAATAAGTTTACAAAGTGCCTAGAGCGGCGTGAAACACACTGAAGTGGTTTCACTATAACTTGAAACTCCTAACCTGTAGAAGGATTTCATGACTAGTGGGTGATGAAAATGTAGTCCTTTATTCCTCCATTGAAAAGTAACCAGAACCGTTATGGGGGAAGATTATTTGGTCATTTCAGACACATCCTTTCCCCCCTAGAACTGAAGGTGCTAGTCGAAGTCATTAGACCCATGGTCTCGTCGACAGTTAACGAGGCGATTTATCTATGATAATGGTCATGTCTCATAAAGAGCCTCCGTAGCTCAATCGGTATATAGATGAAGCTCTTTGGTCGGAAAGACGGGTTCAATTTTCCTCCATTACATGAGGAACCTTTATCTGGTCACCTTTCGAATAAAGGTGATTTAGCCGGTGGAGGGTTTTTCTTCCAGAAACTCGGATTATTCGTCCCTCAGAACAGGCAAACCGGTCTTGTGAACACACACACACTTCTACAGATAAATACCTCTCTCCCCAATGTCAGGCTTTATGATAAGTCGGTTGAGGTCGCGCACTTAAAGTCGCATCATGTAAAAGACCAACCCCAAATAGATGGGGTAAGGTGCAAGGGAAAGAAGAAGAAGAATGGACATGTCCCATAGAACTTATTCTCGGTATTTCAACATCCATGTTTGTGACAGATTTTTACAAGTTGTAGCAGTATTATTCTTTGTAGCGCAGTTAGTACCCCTTCTCCCTTAGCGTTCGTTTCTTGTTTATCGACATTTTTACAGGCTTTCATGTCATGAAATCAGCGTTGGTTACATTGGCTTAAATTCTAATTGCATTTATACCCTTTTATACCACTACTTCATCAAAACCAGCTATCAGCTAATGCCTATGTTGTTCCCGTATAGGGAGTAAGCTCGGTCGTTTACCCTATCTAACTTTTGGAGACTGAGTGGGCAGTTCAATCTCCACTGGTAGCCAATCAGAGAGATAGCTGGCCCAGGGCTATCACTGATTCATCGGTACGCAGTGAAGAAGGCGGCAAGCTAGTGCCGCCATCTCTTGGTCTCGAACCCTAACACAATATTTTTAATGTCTGATTTATTTATTCTTATGGCAAAAGGAATACAGAACAGATACAGGTTAATCTCCAGTCTGGAAAGCCAATCCAAGGTCTCATCTGTCACCTTGCGGATGTCCTGTAGACCACCACCGTGAAATTGGCGCCTTGGGCAGTCGTTCACAATATGAGTAATCGTCTGAGTCACGGGAGAACAATCACAACAAGGGTAGTCTAACAGCGTCCATTTATGTAGTAGGTAGCCACATCTGCCCTGGTTAGTTCTGATCCTGTTGATTGATGACCAAATCTTCCTAAGAAGAGCAAAACCAGGCTGCAGAACACAGGGATCTTCTACCAGGAAGCCCTTTGTTGGGAGATTGTTGGGCCAGTATCCTCTCCTCCCCATGTCAGGTGTTGACGGCAGGGCAGATGAAAAGATTTGCTTTTCAGTTGCCCTGCTGAAAAGAAAGCTTTTCTGGTCCATGGACCAGAAAAGCTTTCTAGATTTTAGGCGAAGACTAGGTGGATTTAAGAGATTCTAGTGCAGAGGCAGGAGTGGGTTGCTCATTGCTTTATTAAATTCTTTAATCGAGGCTGATCTCCGTATGTTTGCTGGAGCAATGTTAGATAGGACAGGCAGCCAGGAGAGAGGGGGTGCGTCTTTCTGCAGCAGAATATTTTGCCCAGACAAGGGCAAAATATTCTGCTGCAGAGAACGCGAGGATTAGTGCAGACGATATTAGGACTTCTGCACCACAACCCCTGGTTGTTCCAGCAAGCCTTGAAATGATATTGTTTCTCGTTTTAATTTTGTTGGACAGGTTGGTGATGTGCCTTTTATAGGTTAGGCTTCTGTCCAGGCTCACTCCCAGGTATTCTGGGTGAGGCTCGTGTTCTACCATTTTTCCACAGAAAGATTTTGAGGTGTCGATTTGCCTCTGCATTGTTCAGGTGAAATACTTTGGACACAGTTTTTGTTGGATTTTGCTTCAAGTACCACTGCTTGAAGTACTCGTCCAGGATGTTCAGATCTGTGTTCAAGATTGATTCCAGGTTGGCAAAGGAGGTAGATTGATGTAGGATTGCTAGGTCATCAGTGTACATATACTTGCTTGAGCTGGTATGTGGTAAGTCGTAAATATAGATGTTAAAAAGTAAAAGGGATAACACAGAGCCCTGAGGGAGACCGTTCTGAAGGAATCCGGGCCTGCCCTTTTTTCCGCCAATATGGACCCGGATCTTCCTGTTGGAGAGAATGCATTCGAAAAGCTGGAAAGTTTTTTTGCCCCTTATAATATTGCCTAGCTTTAGGAGGCAGCCCCTGATCCAGACTTTGTCATAAGCTGATGTTAGGTCAATGAAAGTGGCTCCAGATTTAAGTTTCTTTTGGAAGCCTGCTTCAATCTGTGTAGTCAGGTCCAGGACCTGGTCACAGCAACTTCTTCCTGGCCTGAAGCCAGCTTGTTCAATCGGGATGCTCTTTCGATGAGTGGTGAAATTCTTTTAAGAATTCTTTCAAAGAGCTTAAAGGTGGAGCAAAGCAAGGAGATAGGTCCAAGATTTTTCACATCATTTGGATCTTTCCCTGGTTTTGGCACGGCAATTATTTTGGCTTCCCGCCACAGATTTCGTAGTTTACCAGTCATTATAATTTTTGAGAAAAGGGAGGCCAGTCATGTTTGGCCTTGCTGACTGAGATGTTTTTGAAACTCAAGGAGGATACCATCCACTCCTGCAGCATTGCCATTCTTGGTGAGTTCTAAGGCTACCTGTACCTCTTCCCGAGATGCTGGGCTTGCAAGTTCAGGAAGCTCGCGGCTCGTCTTCAGGATTTTTCTGATGGAAGATTGCACAGTAATTTTCTCGATGGAGCTGGAACGTATCTTGAAGGTTTTCAATATATGATTAGCCATTTGATCATGAGTTATCTCTGTTGTTTTGGTGTTGTTGGTTCTACTCCACCTAATTTTCTCAGAAGTGACCAACCTTTCCGGCTAGATGTGGTGAAATCGAGTTCATGGATGGTTGAGATCCATCTTTCCTATCTGTTTTTATCCAGCATTGCTGTGTGCTCCTTAGCAACAGCATTATTTAAGAAAGGTCTTTTGAGGTAACTAAGTTCTTGTTGAAGTTCCCCTTCTTCTGACAACAAGGATCTCACCCAATGGGCTAGTGTGGAAATAATTCCTAATTTATGAGGGGGAAGGGTAGTGGTGAGATGAAGCATGTAGGTATCTTTTGGTGTGTGTGTTGGCTTTCTAAAGATAGAAATCTTGAGACCATCCGTTGTTTTACTAAGTTTTATATCTAGAAAAGCTCACCCACCATTAACTTCTGGTTCGGATGTGAAGTTTATATTTTGATGAAAATTGTTTAAATGATCTAGAAAGGTCTGTAAGTTTTCTGGGTCATGCTTTCAAATTAGGAAAATGTTGTCCATGTAACGTTGCCAGATTTTGGGTTTCAGTGTCTCTGAGGAAATGGCACCTTTTCCTGAAAATCTGCCAGAATTTTCCTGAAAATTTTCTGGCTAGCACTGGAGACAATGGGCTACCCATTGCCAAACCGCTGTTCTCTTCGAGATCTTGTCTTGAAATGAAAAGTAGCCTGATTCCACACAATGCACAAGTAAGGCGAAAATCTTTTTAGATAACTTGTTTCTTAAAAGTCTAAGGACTCCCTGGGTTGGAGCGTTGGTGAATAGTGAGACTATGTCGAAGCTTACCATTCTGTCTGCTTCGTTAAGTTGGATGTTCTTAATCTTCGAGACAAAATCAGCCGAGTTTTTGATGTATGAAAAGGTTAAATAACCTTTTCATACCCAACTCAAACTTTTCATACTCAAACCCAACATCCTACATCTCCTTACTGTATATAAATTCTTTCTCCTAAACTAGCGAAAATACGGCAGAAATTTAATGTTGAAACATATTTCTCCACCTTTCCAAAACTCCGATCTTACCTCAGTCAACCTAAAGTAAAATACAACCTTCTTCAGTTCCCAGCAGGGCCAGTTTTATCATTAGGCGAACCTAGGCAATCGCCTAGGGGCGCCAGAATTTGCTACATAGTTTGGGGAAAAATTACAACTTTCGAAAAAAATTAGTAAAACCTTGATTAATAATAAAAAACTGAAATAAGACAAGTCATCCTGGTGCTCGTCGGTGATCCTACATTATTTTCGCCTTTCTCTATTTCTTCCACTCCTCTACCCTTTGTATACTTAACCTCAAGTGCAGAGATTTTTCTGCCTTCTGGAAAATAAATAACATTTAAAAAATAATTTTTTTTAATGTTCATAATGATATTATTTTTATTAATATCCGCATGTGTTAGTGTACGTCTGCTTGTGTGAGTATGACAAAATTGTAGAGAGAGACAATGTATAGGGGTGCCCAAATTTTCTTTGCCTAGGGCATCAGATACTTTCGCATCGGTTCTTGTTCCCAGGAGTATATAAAATCATTTGCAGCTGTGGCAAACCATATTATGGCCAGACAGTGGCGTATTTAGGTATAGGCCCAGGCCTAGAGCTGCAAATTTTGAGGGGCGGCGGAAATTTCCGGGCTCTCATTTTTGTAATTCTATTTATATTACGAATTTACGATATAAATAGGTTATGCATGTAAATCAACATGTTCATTAAATATGGGGGGCACTGTCTGCGGGCCTAGGGGCGGGAAATACCTAAATACGCCACTGTGGCCAGACAGAAAAGTCCATCTGTCTCCACCTAGAAGAATACCAACGTGATATTTCTTATAACAGAGTCCGTGCTAGTGCCCTATCCAGTCGCCTTTCATTCTCGGCCAATACCAATATTGAAGGACGACAACATCACTCAACTTCAAATATTCATAAATGCTCCGATGAATTAGAAAGACGTATCTTGGTATAGCTCTCGACCCTTCCCATCTAAACAGCAATCTCAGTTACAGCCTGCCCGATTCACATAGCGCTGTAATCCAGTTTTGGCGCACTCGTGATATCATGAGTGTGTACAGTGCTTGCACTCTACGGCGCTTGACTGCACGAAGAAAGGATTTATTATTATTATTATTATTCCTGATACCTCCAAGGAGTCCGAAGACTCATCGCGGGAGGATTTGGTGGTTCAAATCTAGTCGCCGACTAGAGGAAATTTTTCTAAGCCTTTTTTCGACCGGTTCCCGAGTTAGTCGATCTCTAGCACGGGCTAGCGTTTTTTTTTCTCCCGGAAACTCGGGTTTTTCGTCCCGTAAACTCAAGAAAATCGACCGTCGAACCCACGCTATTTTCAGACATTAAAAATATTGTGTTAAGGTTGGGGACCACGAGATGGCGGCACTAGCTTGCCGCCTTCTTCACTGCGTACCGATGAATCAGTGATAGCCTTGGGCCAGCTATCTCTCTGATTGGCTACCAGTGGAGATTGAACTGCCCACTCAGTCTCCAAACGTTAGATAGGGTAAAAGCCCCACCTACTCCCTATACGGGAACAAATAGGCGTTAGCTGATTTTTTTTTTTTTGTTTTCTCCATGGTACTGTATTCACCTGACGAAGTCGGCATTTCCGATGAAACTAGTAGTGAAACCTTATTAAATCTCTTGTATTTTTTCTGGGTGTTTAATATAATATATTAAAATTGTTTAATATATTATATTCTTTTTCTCGTTTAACGTGATATATATATATCACGTTTTGTTTTGTGTTTTAATATGGTTATTGTGAAACAAAGATACTTGAAAACTTGACGATTATTGTTGGAAACACCAGTGACTACCAGCATGAAGCACTTTTTATGTACTCTTTTATATTGTATTACTTATCCTGTCGTTTTCATGTGAGATCTTGATGGACCACGTGTTTATAGTAAAAGCTGAATATATTTATAGAGCTTAGGATTTCAAATGAAATACGTATTCCAGCAAGAGACTTTTCCCTGAGACGAATACATTTAAAAAAATATTTAATTATCTAAAATAAAGAGCCAATAGGCTTCATTTCGGCGATGTAAACATTATTTAAATTAAGGGGATATTAAATTTCACATTGTTTTAAAACCGAATAAGAAACTCAAAGATCGGAATCAAAGAGTTTCATGCCGAATATAGTAACTATAAAAGTATCGGCGACTACTAGCGTAAGCTAAAGCACGTAGTTCAAGTACGTCGTGCAAACTAGGGCAACTCGTAGCAAAGGTGGAGAAAGTTCTGATCGCTATTCTTAGTATTAGCAGAGTATATAAGTTCTTTTCGCCATACCCTTAGTATTATATATTTGGTCTAGCTACTCATTGATGAGATCTCAATATAGATTGAAACCGGTCTGGGTAGTGACCTCCCGCCATAATGTATAACATCATACATCTCTTAGGAGATGGGTTTTACATTACGGAAAATACTAAGAATAGCGATCAGAACTTTCTCCACCTTTGCTATGAGTTGCCCTAGTTCGTACTACGTACTTGAACTACGTGCTTTAGCTTACGCTAGTAGTCGCAGATACTTTTATAGTTACTATATTCGGCATGAAACTCTTTAATTATCTTTTATTTTTATCGACTAGATGAAGCATTTATTCGTTTCTTTACATGACCGGTCTTGAATAAGTACCTTTCTTATTCCCGAAGTTAATATCCGCTTCTTTAAAGGCAGGGAATATACTGCATGTTAATAGACAGTAGGGAATTATTTCACAAGTGGCAACGTTATGATAACACTGTGATACCGGAACATGTGATGACCCAGTTATCATAGTGAGTTTTCAGTCATGTTTTTCTGTTCTGCAGTATTAAAACGCCTTTTTAAACCTTTTCATTCTGGAAAATATATTTTGAGTAATAGTTATTCAGTAATGGCTGGATCTACCAGAAAATTGTTGGGGAAAGTTGCAATTGTGACTGCATCCACTGATGGTATTGGTTATGCAATCGCTAAACGGTTAGCTGAAGACGGAGCTGCTGTAATTATTAGCAGTAGAAAACAGCAAAACGTTGACAGAGCAGTAAACGAGTTAACTAAAAATGGCTTAGACGTATGTGGTGTTTTGTGCCATGTGAGTAAATCTGAAGATAGGAAAAGACTAGTAGACTTCACTCTAGAAAAGAAGGGTGGTATTGATATATTAGTCTCTAATGCAGGTACTAATCCTGTCATGTGTCAAGTGTTAGATACCCCTGAAGACGCATGGGATAAAATATTTGATACTAACGTTAAAAGCTCATTTCTTCTAACGCAACAAGTAGTACCCCACATGGAAAAACGTGGTGGTGGATCAGTTGTATATGTATCGTCTATAGCCGGATATCAACCGACTACCGTAATTGGTGCTTATTCGGTAAGCAAAACTGCACTTCTTGGGCTTACAAAAGCAGCAGCCTTGCAGTGTGCCCCCATGAATATACGAGTTAATTGTATTTGCCCTGGAATTATTCGTACCAAGTTCAGTCAATCATTGCATGAAACACCTGAGCTTCGTGATACCTACCTTAGTATCATTCCAATGGGCAGAATTGGAAATCCAGATGAATGTGCAGGTGTTGCTTCATTTTTGTGCTCTGATGATTCATCATACATTACTGGTGAGAGTATTGTTGCAGCTGGTGGTTATTTCTCAAGACTATAAGCACTCTGTTGAAATTTTATGTGATTTTTAGTAACTGATATGCACATTTCCAAATACAAAAGGTTTTAAATAAAAGAGGAAATGTGTATTGGGCATAAACGGAATTATGTGATTCAGATTATTTCTTTCATACAGTCATTGAGCAAATTAGCATTAGATGAACAATAATTAACATTGCTTTGAAACCTAGCCTAAACATTAAGTTTAATTTTTGAAAACTGTTATTAAATTAAAAAAAAATATGGCAGCCATTGTGGAAATTAATTCACTCCATATCTAAGGTAGATGTAATGTGTTATTTTATTTTCATGTGAGATAATTTTCATTTCATTATTAAGGATACCTTTTAGATGCAGATAAAACTTCAGGCAAAGAAGAGGTCAGACTTGGGCTGACTCACATATTCTATCAAATTAAGCAACATGATTTGTCACTTCAACACTTTTCAGGAAGCTTTCAAATCAATCCCTGAAACTCTATAGAAACTACTTCTTTTGGTGGAGTTTCTGTATATACATGAAGTCGGCCATTTTATGAAAAGCAATTGCATCTCTTACTTCCTGGTTCTTATATAATTGGAATTCCTGGTCTCCCTTGTAAAGCCATGAATATTCATTATGAAAAAAAATACTCATTTTATAATATCTGTTGAAAATTTTATGCATTCACTCCTGAATATCTGCTTGTCATTTTTTAATAAGGTTTGATCCATAATGGGCTTGGATGTTGTGAATGTTTTTAAGTATATGAATTTCAGTGTGAGACTACTACCCTGCTTATTGGAAGCCTATTGTGATTTGAATGAAACTCCATGTTTGGTCTGTGGATCAAGGTTCCTGGGTTATCTAACCCCTGTCCCACCTACATTACTAATATAAATGTATTAGAGGTTAACTGCCTTTTGTGGATAGGACTCTAATAAAATTATATTCTTATACATTCTTTTATTATACAGTGATCAGCATTCACTTCAGTAAAATTATGGAGACTGCAACTGTGTTAGGAATAATTACTTTAATTTTCTTATGTTTTGATCTTCATGTTAAGGTCATCATTTGGAGTACACACACACACACACACACACATATATATATATATATATATATATATATATATATTTCCAAAAAAAAATATATATATATATATATATATATATATATATATATTTCCAAAAATATATATATATATATATATATATATTTCCAAAAATATATATATATATATATATATATATATATATATACTTCCAAAAATATATATATATATATTTCCAAAAATATATATATATATATATATATATATATTTCCAAAAATATATATATATATATATATATATATATATATATATATTTCCAAAAATATATATATATATATATATTTCCAAAAATATATATATATATATATATTTCCAAAAATATATATATATATATATATATATATATATATTTCCAAAAATATATATATATATATATATATATATATATATTTCCAAAAATATATATATATATATATATATATATATATATTTCCAAAAATATATATATATATATTTCCAAAAATATATATATATATATTTCCAAAAATATATATATATATATATATATTTCCAAAAATATATATATATATATATATTTCCAAAAATATATATATATATATATATTTCCAAAAATATATATATATATATATATATATATATATTTCCAAAAATATATATATATATATATATATATATATATATTTCCAAAAATATATATATATATATATATATATATATATTTCCAAAAATATATATATATATATATATATATATATTTCCAAAAATATATATATATTTCCAAAAATATATATATATATATATATATATATATATTTCCAAAAATATATATATATATATATATATATATATATATATATATATTTCCAAAAAAAAAAAATATATATATATATATATATATATATATATATTTCCAAATATATATATATATATATATATATATATTTCCAAATATATATATATTTGGTCGAAACGTTGGGGAAATTAAAATAATTATTCTTAAGACGGTTGTAGTCTCCATAATTTTACTGAAATGTATATTTTTATACAGTATTATCAAATATGTTAGTTAATCAAATATGTGTCAATTAAATGGTTGAGTAATGGTACTAAAGTACTTGTTTCATATTCTCAGTCCCATTAAAAGTTGCTTTTTAAGACTAAATAAAATTGGGCATTGTTCTAAGGCGTTTTTCTTCAGAATGGCAATAATTTTAATATCGCATTTAGTACTAGCAAAGTAAGAAGCAATCTAGACAATATATTAGGTATATCTGTTTTGATTATTCATATCCAAAGTGCCATATTTACCAAAATAAATGTTTATCATAATGTTTTACTACAAAAAAAATAAAATAAAAAATAAGCCTTCTGGTGGTAGTATGAATGAAATATGAAAATTCTTGTCTTGTAAGAAATGTATTGTTCTTTATGTATAAATAAATAAATATAAATGTATATATTTAATCACCTGGAGAAGATAAGTTAGGTTTAGAATTATAAATATGCAGGAATAAGGTTCAAAGATTTGATGAACCGTTATTTTACTGGTGGGGGGAAAAAAACTACATCAAAGCTATATTCTATTTTTTTTTTTCTCACTAGAGTTCAGGCCAGTAGATTATTTTTAAATAAAAATAATCCACTGGCCTGAACTGAATTAAATAAAATCTATTCAACTAGTAACCCCCCTAATAGAAAGGAGAAAAGCAATTGTGACCCCCATCTTTAAAAAAAGGTTGTAGAGATGACCCTAAAAATGATAGAGGTATGAGTATACTAAATTCCTGTTACAAAATATATAGCAGAATTTTAATAAATGTTTTCATATAATTTTAAAAATAATAAAAAAGAATATTTTATTTAACTAATAAAATATTCTGAAAACTTTATTTTAGAACTACAGAATGGATTTAGAAAAGGATGATCATGTATAGACCCAGCCTTTTTCCTAAAATTAATAATACAGAAAAGAAGAGAATTCAATTTAGAAACACATATTACATTTATTGTCTTTGAAAAAGCATTTGACAAAGTTAAAAGAAGCATTTTATTTAACATATTATATGAAAGACAAATACCAAATAATATTCCAAAAGCTGTCATAAGTATATATGAAAATTATCAAATACAAATAAGATTAAATCATGAGCTGTCATATATAAGAGAGATAAACCAGGAGTTCCACAGAATGTCCCCTTTCAGCAACTCTTTTTAATATTTATCTAAATGAAATAATAAAATGGAATAAAAATTTCCAGATAGGGTAAACGGCCCCGCCTACTCCATATACGGGAACAACGTAGGTGTTAGCTGATTTTTTTTTTTATTTAAAAATTTCTATCAAGGTATTACACTTTCTCCTACTGTGAACTTAAACACTCTCCTTTTTGCTGATGACCAAATAATAATTAGATAAGATTTTAGAACAGGTGAATTCATTTAACTACTTAGGATGTATGATGACATATGAAAATGATATAAACCTAAAAATTGCAAAATATTTTAAAATAACAGGTGTAATTAACTCTATATTTAAACCAAACCTAGTTCAAAAGCAAACCAGACTAAAAGTATACAATACATAAGCCCTACCAGTCCTATTGTATGTAAGTGAAATCTGGACAATAAAACAAAAAGACAAACAAAGATTAATAACAGCTGAAATGAAATTTATGAGAGAAATTGCAAAGTATATTCTATTTGATCACAAAAGAAACAAATTATGAAAGAATTGAACCAAGAATCAGTAATAGAAAAAATTAAAAAATATAAGCACAAATGGATGGAACACGTTGAAAGAATGAAAACAGAAAGATTACCAAGCCTTGAATTATGGACCAATAGGAAAAAGAAAACCAGGATGTCTTAAGAGATTCAACGATGACTCTTAAGGAACAGGTCACTCTAGGCCTAAATTCTTGATAGGCATGATGATGATACTTTTTTTTAATGGATCACATGAATGAAAATATTTTTATTTTTTCTCATTTTTTGGTTAGCAGTTTTTATACTTCAGATTTGTTTAAGTGTGACATAATAGCACAATTGTAAATGACGGAATAACAGTACATGTTGTATAGAGCACCATAGTCCTAATTATAACCTAAATTCTATCATGGTTTATTTGCAAAGATATATATATATATATAAAAAGAGCATTAGCATTGAGGATTTAAGGTATGCTATTTTCAATTGTAGGTATAAGCTTAATCTGTTAAGGCATTCCTCACATTAGTCTTTTCTTCCTTCAATTCTTATATATGGATGACCAAGGCAAATCACATCTTATTATACTGTGATCTGTGCAACATGCCTTCTCTTTATCTAGAAGAACATTAGAAAAACTCAATAGTCTTGATACAAATATCTTCTGTACAGATGGTATCCCTCCAATTGTGCTAAAAACTTATGCTTCAGAACACCCATTATATATTGCTTTTGCAAAATGTGATATTCATCTGGCATCTATCCAAAAGCATGGAAGCAAGCCTCTATCCATCCTATCTCTAAAAAAGAAAGCGAGTCATCGAACTGTTGTTTCACTGCCCTCACATCAGTATGCTCAGAAGTAATGGAAAGGTTATTAACAACCAGCTTCATTACTAGGTATCCATTAGTTAATTTTTTTATAATCAATCTGGATTCTGTTCCTTGTTATACAGCAGATCTCCTTGATAACCTTACACCCACCTTTGGATACAATCCATGCAAAAGTTTTCAGAAACTCCCATGGTCACTCTTGAAATTTCCAAGGCATTTGATCATGTCTGTTATCAAGTTCTTACTGAGTTATCACCTTATGGTCTCCCTTCTGTCCTTTGTGTAAGTGTCCTGGCTTCCTCTCTGGTTACATGGCTTCTTTCTTGTCAGATTTCTTTATCAGTGCTGGAGTACTGTAGTGCTCCTACCTTCTCTTTCTAATCTCAAATCCTGTCTATAGTTATGCTAATTCCTTTTCATTCAAGGAGCCTTGTACTCAGATCATTCAAGCTTAAAGATTTTTCAAAATCAACATTTTGGAAAATGTTCTTCTCTAACAAACTCCTCCAGTCACTTTCTCATAGATGTTTTCTAATTTTTTTTTTTTTTTTGATACTTTCATGGACATTGCTACACTGAACTAGCTACCCATTCCTTCACTTTCCTGTATTGTGTAATTACATGAGCAACCACTGATCAATATCAGTTCAATTTACTGAATTAACTTTTGCTCTTCTTTCTTTGATTCTCTGGCAGTTTTTGCCATACCATTTTTTATAATGTATACTAACCCAGCTTTTCAAGAAACATGTTAAGATTTCTTTTTTCATCCTAATTACTTGTCCGCACACACCACTGTTCTGTTAAGAGGTTTTGCAACAGCTTATGTGTTGGATTGATATGAAAAAAAATCAGTCGATCGTAAGGAATATGTATTAATTATCAGTAGTGAGAACAGTTTGGTCTTGCATAGCTTACTATCACTTGCACACAAAGTTCACTGGAGAAAATTTCAGAACAGCTGCATGAGAGCAGATAGATGTAAGAAGACTGTTCATAATGTTGCAAAATATAATAGGATTGAACTTGGCATAATCTTTCCATTATGTGAAATAAGAAGCTCAGTTTCCCATCATCCATTTCTTACCACTGGTCATCTGTTTATGTTATTTTTATTTATTTATTTTTTTGATATGTTTGTTAGTATCCTTAACAAGAATTTTAATTATAATTGGGACATTGTTCCTCTACTCTGTAACCTGTAATGGCACATTGTATTATTGCTCTTTGTGTACTGAAGTGATAAGTAAAATGAACAGTTTTTTATTACCTTTTTTTCTTTATGTAAGTAATCAGTTTAAAAAGAAGTCTTATTTTTGAGATATTTAGTTAGGCCATTCAAGATATGTGCTAAGCCTGTAAATGCTGTTTTTTTTGTCATTGTCAAACTGTAATTAGACTACCAGAATTAATATTTAAGATCACTTCAGATACCTGTGGTGGCAGATTATATTTCACCATGCAAATATATCAGTATTTGCATAGTGCAAATTATTATTATTATTCAGGTCTCCATGGAGTCAAAAGCCTCATCATGGGAGATCCTTTCTAAGAAACACAAGTCTATCAAGACTCATTGAGGGAGGTCCCTCCTAGGAAAAAACACAAAATCTATCATACCACTCCTTAAACGCATTGACCTTCCTCGCTCTCACCACTCTATCAGGCAATGCAGTCCATGGTTCAGCCACCTTCCATGCAAAGAAACCACTCCTCACCCTCTTTCTCACAGTTTCTTTTCGTAACTTCCAGGGATGGCCCCTTCTCATGACTCTTTACTGCTGTTCAACCAAGCAAAAAAACTCCCAAGTGTCAACCGTGTAACCACCTCTCAACAGTTTAAAAGTCTCAATAGCATCACCTATCCTTCTTCTATCCACCAAACTCTGCAGTCCACACTCCCTCAGCCGATCCTCATAACTAACATTGTACAGTCCACTGTACAGACACCATCTTTGTTATCTGCTTTTGTACCCTTTCCACAGTTAATTTAACCCCTTCAAATCCTAGGGACCAGATCTGAGAACAATAGTCTAAGTGTGGTCTGATCAGGATCTTATACACGGAATGATAACCCTTTTATCTCTGTAGGTCAATGTCCTTCTCATTATTGCAGCAATCCTCTGTGTTACCTTCACCGCCTTTGCAATATGTCCACTAAATTTCAGGTTTCTATCAATCATCAACCCCAGATCTCTTATCTCCCCTACTTTCTCCAGTTTAACTCTTCCCATAGTGTATGCAACATCCCATCAGTGTGTCCCCAAACCTTAAGACCTTACATTTTGCTGCATTAAACTGAAACCCCCATTCATTTGCCCATTTATCTAGCTTATTCAAATCCTCTTGCAGGGCTACCACATCTGCACTATTACTAATAACCCTTCCCAGCTTCACATCATCCACAAACAACCTAATATCCCCTTGCAATCTATGGGCAATGTCATTGATATAAAGATTAAACAATACAGGTCCCAGTAATGAACCCTATGGAACCCCACTTGTAACCTTCTGCCTCTTTGATATTGCTCCACCATACACAACTCCCTGATACCTATCGGACAGCCAGTCCTGAATCCAGTTCACCAACCTGCTGCAACTTGAATATCAGCTTATCATGTGGCACCCAGACAAATGCCTTTGCTAAATCTAGGAAAATGGCAGTATTCCTCATCTAATGCTCTTGTAACTTGATTATAAAAGGCTAGCATATTGCTAAAACAAGAGTGTCCCTTCACAAATCCATGTTGACTCTCACAGATAACATTACCCTCATTATATGGTCTCTCAGTGATTTCTCCAAGATCTTACAAACTATTGATGACACACAAACTGGCCTATAATTAGACACTTACCAGTCTGCTACTGCCCTTATGCAATGGCACTATCTTACCTTCCTTCCATTCCATGGGCACCTTTCCCTCAGCCAGACTTTCATTGAAAACCCAGGTCAAAGGCACCGTCAGTTCCCTAGTACATTCTCTCAAAACTCGTGGTGAAATACCATCCAGTCCCACAGCTTTACAAACATCCAGAGTACTCAGTATTTGGAACACACTCTCCTCCTGCACCTCTAAAATTCGAAACCTGCCCTAACCCTCTAGTATTCAAATCGACTCCTCCAGGATGAAATACTCCAATAAAGTGTTCATTGAACAATTCCACTATGTCCTCTGCATCAGTCACTCTATTCCCATTTTTATCCCACAATGTCATTCTTCTCCTACTGGCCACATAGCTAAAAAATTCCCTAGGATTTTCCTTGGATCTAAGGGCCAATCTTTTTTCCTATTCCAGTTTTGCCTTCCTTACCATACTAGTCACTCTCCTGGCCTGTGTCTTATGTTCTGCATGCATCTTCTCTTCACCTGTCTCCTTATATCTCTTTATAGCCTCTTTTTTGCATGCAGTTCCTGTTTAATATTGTTTGTCATCCGCTTTACAAGTTGTGTCCTCTACTTCACTTGTGGAATACAGCTTACCATTGCTGCTAACAAATATTCCTTCACAATTTCCCAAGCACTAATGATATCCTGGCCTTCCAATTCTTCCCTCCACGAAACTTCTCCAAGTTGACGTCTAAGACTATTATAATCACCTGCTTTATAATTTCACATACATTCTCTTTGATACTGCTGCATATCTATTCATTTTCCACATCAAAACCATATGGTCACTCTCTCCAACTGGTGGGAGAGATGTCATCTCAGTTATTATCAACTCTTCTGATGCTATAACCAAATCCAAAAGTCTTGAACCTCTTGTTCCCTCTGTTACATGTTGCCTAAGGCTCTTAAGAATTCTAGAAATTCCATTCCTTTATTGCTACATGTATGTTGCTCTCCCCAATTTATACTGCTGTAGTTAAAATCTCCCATAACAATCATTCTTCTTGCACTTGCCATGCTCAACTGTCTCAACATCTCCTGGTCCCTACCCTCTGTGCCCCTTGGGCTGTAGCAACACCCCACTAAATATCCTGTCTTGCCCACCTCCACCTCACAGCATATGCTTTCAAAATCATTAGTGTCACAGCCTTCCAAAGCCTCGACTCTTAGAGGATATAGGTCGTCACTTATCATAAGCAGTACTCCACCACCACCACGCTTTCCCTTCCTATCCTGCCAAAAAATGCTGTACCCAGCAACTTCTATTCCTGTCATTATATCCTCTTCTGTCAACCACGTCTCGGTGATCTCAGTAATCTTTGACCAGGCTGATGTTATCAGTGCCACCAATTCCCCTCCCTTATTCTGAATACTCCTGGCATTAATATAAAGCATAAAAATGCCATTTTTCTATACCCAGCATTATCCCCTCTAGATTACACTGGGCTCAGCATTACCTGATGTCGTCGTCCCTCTTCTCCCAAGTACCCATTCCCACAAGAGGCCACCCCTGCTACCATCCACACTGGGACACACTGACTCGTTCAGAACAGCAATTTCTCCAGATGCCTACGCCCTTCATTCAAATGCAAGCGGTCTCTCGCATACAAATCCTCTCTGTTCTCAAACGCATTCCAAGCATCCACATATTCCAATCCTCTCTTCTGACACATTTTCCTATTATGCCATTCAATATCACCGCTTTTCTGCTCAGCTCGTCACTATCATACCTAGACAACACATGCACTATCTTTCCTCTCTGTGTCTTCTTTTGTGCATCCTCAAGCAAGAATCTCATATCTCTCGCTGCCCTACTTACATTACCACTCAAGTCATTTGTTCCTACTATCACAATCATCTTATCCACCCTTTCACCTCTCTTAATTGCTATAGCCACACTTTATATCGTTCCTCCTGGCAAACACTCCTCACGCATCCTATCTTGAACACCACGGATCATTGAGTCCCCATACATTACACCTCTTACCACCCTATTCCTTGATTGCTCACATGCATCCCTCTCTCTCTTTCTCCCCCCTGTAACACTTTCTCTCTGTGCTCCCCTACTTACCTGCCTTCCTGACATCACTCTATTCCTAGTCCCTGTGCTCCCTTGCATTCCTCTCATTCCCTCTCTCCTGCTGTTTCCATTCTTTCCTCTTCTATCATTCCTATATCTGACATTCATTCCTTCTCTTCCACTTATCCTATTCTCACCTCTTCTATCATTCATACAACTCTCTCTCATTCCCTCTCTTCTACTGTTCCCATTAGAAATTAATGATATAATTTATTTATTTATTTTATTTTTTTGTTTATGAATTGATTTAATGTGAAAATTAGTTTTGCTGAAATGTATATTTGATGAAGAATGTACTTGTAATAATGCTGGAATCACATTGGACATTCGTTAGTAAATTTCATCTAAGAACATCTCTACGCAAATGCTATTTTGTAATATTCCACATTAATAATATGTAAAGTTTATGAATAAAATTCTTAAGGTCATTTTTTAATGTTTTTTTCCCCCTTTTTTTTGTTCTTAACAGAGAAAGTTGTTTGCATTTTTGTTATTCATAACTGAAAGATTATGCTCTAAATATTTAGCCTTTATTGACACAATTCATTTTGTTTGTCTACATCTTTATTGTTTTTCTTAATTCTTTGGACAGTAAAAATTTAGTTAATTAATATAATTAAAGGCAAGTCATGAAGCTGCCTGTTATTGACACATATTGTCTGTATTTAAAGATTCACACAGTACCATGTATGAATAAAACCATGCTTAAACTTTGGCACTTAATTCAGTCTCCTCAGCCCAAATGGGGATTGTTTCCACATGGCCCATAGCTCTTTCTAACTTTCTACATTTCCTCAACAGTATCCATTCCCAAAGAAGATGATGCTCCATCAGAAGATGCCCTAGCCTTCTTGGATACTTTAGTTACAAGGCAGGTGGATGGGTCCCTTGTATTTAGTCTGCTTGTAAGCCCACACATGCAAAAGCACAGGCAAATATTTACATGCCACTTCACATCACCATCCTGCCCAGAAACTTGGAATTTTCAAAACTTTAGCCCCCAGGGCAGAGCAAATTTTGACCCCAGGACCAGCACTGCACCTGGAACAACCGGCTCTACTTAAACCCTTGCCAAACTTGTCTCCTCTCATTTTTTTCTCTCCTTATATAATACTAGTTACTTTTCTATCCTGAGTCCCATGTTCCTCATGCAACTGTTCTCCACCTCTTTCCATATGTCTTTTCTAATCTCTTTTTCATCTGCAATTCTTATTTTATTTCTTTTTTGACAAAGGAATTTGCAATTCCTTTGTCATTCATTTGACTTAAAAAGGACAGCCTCCGACCAGTCTGTACATACACCATATATTTACAGTACAACAAATAAACTTGGCTCCTTCCTAATCCTAAAACAACACAGAATTAGAACAGTATATAAGAGGTATACAATCTGTCATTGCTTTCAACAATTTTTTTCTTAGGTGAATGTCATGGCTCTGATTCCTCTTCTTTCAAACTCTTACATCGATTGTACTGCTGCAAGCTGATTTCTAAGTGTATGCTAATCACATTTCTTATAATTCCACATAAATTCCTTCTGCCTTGATACCTCTCCACCCTGAGAGGATATAATTCATCTTGTATCATGAGTAACACTCCACCATGTTTACCTTCCCTACTCTGCTGGAATATGCTTTTTATTTCAATTTCTGTATTATGGCATCCTCCTCAGTTAACCAAGTTTCTCTGATACCAGCAATCTTCAGAGAGAATGAACTGAAAAACCAGTTCATTGTCAGTATTCTTATAGCCATTATTACTCCATTCCCACATACTTGTTATTATTGCATGGGCACCTCCATGGAATTTTGAGACTCATTGCGGGAGACCAAGGCTATCAACACAATATATCATCTCTCTCCTTGAATCCATTAACAGACAAAGCACTTACAACTGATCCAGGCAACCCATTCCATTCATTCACCATTCTCTAAGTAAAAAATCTAGTCCTCATGCCCTTGCTAACCACTTTACCCAGATTCCATGGATGACCTGTTGTTCTGCCTCCTCTAGCCAAGTGCTGAAACATTTCCCTTGCGTCAATCCTTGAAAAGTCTTTAACCTAAGTGTTCTTATCTAACTGCCCTTTTTTTGCCTATCAACCAACTTTTGCAGTCCACAAACTCTCAATCTATCCTCATAGGGAACAGACCACTCAGCACCTTGGTCATTTGCCTCTGGATCCTCTCCACCACTTCCTCATCCCAAGAAATCTAGGTGACCAGACCTGAGCACAGTAATCCAGATGTGGTCATACAAGGCTTTATAATGAGGAATGATAACTCCCTCATCTGTGCTTGTTAGTTGTGTTCTTCAATAACCAAGTAATCTTGTGTGCTACTCTATTTTAGCGATATTCCCATATTCCCCCTAAACTTCTCCTACCCCCAAATCTCTGGCTTCATCAATTTCCTGGAGTGCAGTTCCTTCAAGTGTACTTCACCTGGCTCTGCAACATAATGTGAGATCATCCTTGCTATGTTCCACCTGTGGAATTCTATGTTTCTCTGCCTTGAGACATTCACTTGCCAAGAAAACAAGCTTTTTCAAACACCTGATCCTTCTGCATTCAAATGTTATCCATCTTTTGCATACAGCTCTCTTCTGTCCTCAAATGTACTTCCTGCATCCACATATTCCAGACTTCTCTTCCTACACATTCTCGCTATCATCCCATTTGTTATCATTGTCTTCTCCTCCACTCCATGTTATCATATTGGAGCAACACCCTTTCTTTGGACACATTTTTGCTGCCCTATTCCTGATATCAACCTCAAATCTCACACTACACCATTCACGTTACCTCTCAGGTCATTCATACCAACCATTACTATTGTCTCTTGTACATTCTCATCCCTTTTCATTTTCATTGCCACGCTATTGTTCCACCAGGCAAGCACTTCTCTGGGATTCTGTTCTTCACACCTGAAATCACTGAATCTCCATACATTTTCTCACCTCTTTTCATTTTCATTGCCACGCTATTGTTCCACCAGGCAAGCACTTCTCTGGGATTCTGTTCTTCACACCTGAAATCACTGAATCTCCATACATTCAGTGATTACTCCAGATTCGTTCATCTGTCTCTTGCCAACATCCCTGATTCTTACTGCTTCCAGTCTCTCTCTTCTCTTTCTCTCCCCCTTCCTCTTATCTTTTGCTTCCACACACACACTCTCCTTTTTCCAGTTTCCTCTCTTCCCCTGTATTCTCCCTTGCTCTCTGATACTCTTCTCTCAAACATATTCTTCTCGCGCTAGTCAACCTCTTCGGCCACCTAATATCTTCCTTCACCCTTCTCAACTCAGTCTTTATTCCTTCCATCTCCTTTCTGAGCAGTTCTGTTTCTCTCTCCACATATCCTACTTTCATTGCCATGCACAATTGTGGTCATCAGCAAACCATCTCCCTCCTACACTGCCCAAGGTCAAATTCATATGTACATTTTTCACATTCTCTCCATCCTCTAACACACCACTGGTATTCATTAATTGAATTTCATTCATTTTCAAAGCACTATCTCTGCTGCTGCTAAATCCTGAGATTGAAATACTTATTTTTTTCCAGTGTTTCCCACAGGTGAGGGACAGGAATCTATGTGCATATGAAATGTAGGCAATGTATACATGCTGCATTTAGCAAGCTATGACATCAACTGTGTTACACATAATGTAGTCTTCAAATGATGGTGGGCTGAGTGACAGTGTATTAGAACTGGTAACTGCCATGTTGAATACGATCAATACAATACTGAGGCAATAAAATCCTAACAAAAGACAACGCAATCATACAAAAAATAAATTTCAATAACAAATTTAAAAGCCAGTATTGGTAACAAAATAAACACAGTAATACGTATATATATGTTTGTCATTCCCACTCATGAAAGATTATTAGTAAACCTATAGTACCATGTACCATGCGTAGGCCAAGAATTTTTTTTCCATTTTTATCAATTATATATATATGTAATTTTTTATTTATTTTTAGATAGTTTGGAAGAAATCCTGATCTAGAGACCAAACATGGATTGTTTTCAAGCTACTTCAAGACTCCAGTAAGTAGGGCAGTGAAATTCATTTCCCACCTAAAGATATTTACCATATTTACTCGAATATAACTTGCCCTCGTGTATATCTTGCACCCTGATTTTACTTTACGAAAAAAGAAATTAAAAGGTTTTGCATATACCTCGCACATGAAAAAAGTTTAAAACTTTAAGAAATAGATAGTGAATGTTGTTATGGCAGTTTTCAGATATTTTGGAATTCGGTTGAAGAGAATCAGCATTTCAACTCAACAATCGTTGGCTTGCCTTTGTCATTGAGTTGCACAATCTTTTGTTAATACAGCACCAATCAGTATAGAGAAGAAAACCAGTAGAGGCAGTGTTGGAGTGAGAGCATTGACTTCTGCTCAATATTGAATTGCATGGGGGTGGATTAGGATTAAGAGACCATCATTAGAACTGTTGGGCAACTGGATTTTGAGAGCTTGGGACATGATTTTGCCAGAATTAATTAATTTAATTACATAAGCATTGTTGCTAAAATATGTAAATATATCTTGTGATAAAGGTGAGCAGCTGATTGCATAAATAACATTGATAATTAAAATTTAATGCATTATTTTATAAATGTGAGCAATTACAAATTATAATTGAATACTGAGGATTTAATTATAAACTTCAATTTAGTTTTTTTCCTGAAAAATTTTAGTTTCTGAAAATCTCCACACATATCTCGGACCATGATTTTTTAATTTTGGGGAAAAAAGTGCGAGTTATATTCGAGTAAATACGGTACAAGCATCCATGCCCACAGCAGGATTCAAACCCTATGACCTGTTGGTTGGAGAGTGAGTACACCAACCACTTGGCCAACCATGCTGGCAATATTCTTTCTTACTAATACTTATCTTTTTTTTAACAGCTCATGTCAACTGACTTCCTATGTCTGAGTTTCTGGAAGATAAAAACCTGCTTCCTTCATATGAGATAATCTAACTCACCTTAAATTGAAAAAGCCAATATCAATACTCAGGACTTTTCTTTTTGAAGATGCACTGTGTCATCATTTTTTCAGTTATGCTGTGGAGATGCCATATCATTTACATATAAATTAAACAGCAGAGGAACAAGTACTGAGCTGTGTGGGTTGTCCGAGAATACCTCAACAGACGCTTTCCGAATCGGTGGATTGGACGTCGAGGTTCTCCGTCAAATCCGTTCTCCGGATTGGACACTCCTTGATTTCTTTGCATGGGTTTTCATAAAAACAAAGATTTATCGCCAGAAGATCAATAGTTTAGCTGAACTTAAAGAACACACTATCAGTTGGTAGTGCAGGATGTAACTCCTTTCTTATACATTACTCAGATATCTGTCCATTCTCTTTATCAAATCACCACATCTATTCCCATTTGCTCTAATTTATACGATAGCATTCCATGTGGAATCCTGTCACATTCCTTTGTAAAGTCTAGCAGTGTCACTGGATAGCCATTTCCTTTATCCAACTCCCTTGTCACTTTATTATAAAAAATAAGCTTATTACTAAAGCAAGACCAACCTTTCACAAAACCATGTTTCCTCCAATAAAGTATCATATTCTGTCTAACCATTTCTGAATTCTGTCTTTTACTAAATTTTTCAATACCTTAACCACTACTCCTGAGATACTGATTGGCCTATAATTTGCTAATTCAGCAGCAAATTATAGGCAATTATCTTTCCACAAACTTGGCAACTTCCCAGAATTGAGACTCAAATTAAATAGCTTTGTATTGGATTGTATAATCAGTGATGCTGTCAATGGATTGCAGTGGAATATTCAATTGTTTGCAGATTATGTGAAGTTGAGAAGGGTTATTAGTAATAGTGAAGATGTGTTTGCTCTTCAGGAAGATATGAATAAGCTAGACATAACAAGTGAATGGGGTGTCATTTTAATTCAACCAAATGTAAATGGCCTGGAAGTTTGGGAAGCATCATACTCTGTTGGAGGAAGTGAGGGAGGCAAGGGATCTTGGGATGGTGATTGAGAGAAACTTGAGGTTCAGGAACATACAGTTATGATTCCATTGTATAAAGTCCTGATCAGACCATACCTGGACTGTTGAGTTCAGATTTGGTCACAAGGATTTGAAGGGGATTAATTGACCTTGGAAAGGGTGCAGAGGCAGATAACAAAGATGATATCAGAACTGTTCAATGTGTTATGAGGATAGACCAAGGAAATGTGGACTGCAAAGTTTGGTAGGTAGAAGAAGGAGAGGTAATATGATTGAGGTATTTAAACTGTTGAGAGGTAGTTACAGAATTGACACTGAGGAGTTCTTTTGTATGGTAAAACAAATGAAAGGTTTGAGGATAAGGGGCATCCATGGAAGTTGTGAAAGGATGCTGTGAGCAAGAGGGTGAATTGGGGTTTCTTTGCATGTAGCATGGTTGAACCATGGAATGCATTACCTGGTAGGGTAGTGAGAGCATGAATGTTGAAGGAGTGATGTGATAGACTTTGTGTTGTCTAGGATGGACTTCCCTCAATAAGTTACGTGACTCCATGGAAGTTCTGAATAATAATGATAATAATAATAATAAAAATAATATATATATTTTTTCTGAACTTGTTCCATAACTTTTGTTTAGATACCTTTACATCACTTTGCTTTCTGACATTTTTCTTAGAGCATATTCTGATTTAGCAGAAACTTTCATTTATTCTTTTCCATGATCACATGCCTCTCTCGCTGAGTTAGTATTTTTTTTTCCAGTCTGCTAATGAGTCTCCAATGTTTGTTTGTGAGGGACAAAGTGAGGAAGTAAAATATTATATTTCATTAGAAATGTTTTTAGCAACTCACTGGCATTTCATTTATTTTCCCCCACCACGCAAGGAATTTTATTTTCACTATACATAAAGAAATGTGGAATAATTTCCTGCAATTTCACAAGCTTCCCATTAAGTCCATGGACTTCTTGGAGTTGGGTAATGCAATAAAATAAAACACATTTATTATTACTGAAAGCTTAAAAAAAGTTGAATGTGATTGAGGGCTTACCTTTAATTGTTTGTTATCATATATTATTTAATAAGCATGAACTCTTTAACTCTGCACAGTGAGTTCACATGTATGAAATATTGATATATTTGTCTTTATTAGTGGTTTTAATTATGAGTCCCTGATAAGCACACCAGTAATTCAAAACATTAGGTCATTAGAACTCCCTAATCAAAAGCACTAACAGAAATAAATATACAGACTGTTAGGTGATTTTGTATATTTTAAATAATGCAATTTCAAGGAAATGGAAATTAGTATCCTTCAATCACCTTTCTGATAGAGAGCTCATTGAATCTAAATGATTCTAATTCCTTTGTGGGCTACATGACTTATGGTGTTTGGCTGGATATCTTAAAATTCTTCACTAGAGGTTATATTCACACATACTAATAATACATAATAATAATAATCCTTCAGTTACCTAACCACAGTGGGTGAACTATTTGATTGTCATATTATTGAAGGATTAAATAATTGAAGGTGCTGTTACATGGTGCTGTACCAGAGGTCATTTGACACATTTATTCTTTGGAGGGTTGGTTAATTGAAGGTTCCTTCATTTGTAGATCAGATAATTGAGAGATCATGTATGTTATCATCATCAAATTCCTGACGTTTACAGGATATGATAATACAACATGAAAAATTTACATCATTACTAACTTCCTATTACAATTTTCCTCCAAATCAATCTGTTACCTGTCAAGACTCCAACATTGTCAGATCTTATATTTCTATCTTCTAAGGCACTTTTTACCACATCAATCCACCTATATCTTGGTCTTCTTCTGGGTCTTTTTCCTGCCAACCTGGCAGAGAACACTTGTTTTGCTAATCTTTCCTTTCCCATTCTGTTTAAGTTACTATACTACCTGAGATTAGCTCTGCTAACACATTCCTGGATGCTAACAATCTCAAGTTCTTTCCTCATATCCTCGTTTTTAACCCAGTGTTAGTAAGGTGGGGTGTCACAGACCCCAAAGATATAGAAAGAAATAATTGTGACACCGCCATCTTACTAATGCCGGGTTTATATGATATTGCCATTGATGCCATCTGTTCATGTCCCTAATCTTTCTCAGGATTCTCATATCCGTGGTTTCTAGTCTTTGGTCAAGTGTTTTATTTCTAACCTAGCTCTCAGATCCATTAGTTAAAATTATATAAGATAATACTGCCTGCCATTCAAGAAGATTAGCCTTATATTTAGTGTTGAATACTATAGTTACTTGTTCTGTTCCCTGATTGTTATTCCCTGAATATAACATTTTGTATTTATTATTTAGAAAGATCTCGCTAGTTTTTGTCTTTTTTGTTTCAGTCACCCCTATCCAATTCCTCAGCTAGCTCCTCTTTGCCATTCAGGCTTCTTATGTTGATAGTACCGATCTTGAACTCTAGTGATGTTGAGTTGGGGTGTGTTTTAGGATTTGTTCCAGTAGCTGACTTTTCGCTGTTTGCTCTGAAACAAGGCCCCTTTTGCGAAAACAATGGGGACCTTGTTTAACCAGGCAACACCCCAGCCGGCATGAAATTCTGTCTTGTTGTACCATCATTTTGTATTTTGATTTAAGCCAATAAGAATACATGGTCAGCTAAATCCCAAATTTCCATCCTTTGTTCGTTCAGTCCAGGTAGATATCTAACAGGGTGCACCATGAGAAGATGAGGATTGGACATTAGGTCAGAATCCCTGGTCGGTTCTCTGCATACGGAGGTAGCAGGGTATTTTCTCCCGGAAACTCGGGTTTTTCATCCCACATACATACAAATCGGCCCTTCAGAACACACGCAATTTACAGACAAAAATTACTAGTTGTGGTGGTGTTGGAGGTGGGCGGTAGATGGCGTTGATTCGTAGTAGAGGTAAGGTGTAGGGACAGTTGAAGATGTCCTCCCGCGATGAGTCTTCGGACTCCTTGGAGGTATCAGGAATAATAATAATTCCTTTAAAGGCTATGTGGAAGTATTCTTGCAGTTGTACAGCTTTGACTCATAAACATGTATGTATATTATGTATTCATTCACCTCATGTTAATTAGGAACATAGTTAAGTCTATCAAAAATAAATATAAATGCTGCATTTGCAAATACATTATTAGATATATATTTCCATTTTTAGTGTTATAAAACCATTTTTATCTTATTTTCATATTTCATTATTTATCCCTTACTCTCATTTTAATATCTGCCTAAACACATAATAAAGGTCATGCATTTTTTTAAATCATAATTTTTTAACCTGACTTTGAGAAACTCTCTGAAATATTTTTTATTTTTGTTTTCAGGGGATTTATTTTAACAGCACCAAAGTTCTTAACTGCAGGAATAAAGGAAAGATTGCTTTTTCAGCCCTTCAATATATCTGGTAATGGTATTGTTACTGTTAAACTCCTGGAACTTAATACTGATGTCACGTTAGCAGAGACAAATACTGAAATCCTTCAAGGTAAAGTTAAGTTACACTTTATAGCTGTTAAAGGTTATATTTATTATAGATATTATTTCTGGAAAATTTTCCATGTTACTCCTCTAAATAAATATAAATTTTATTGCTATTTCGCTTATTTTTGTTTAGGAGTATCCCTTTTTATGATATTATTGGCTTTTTACTCAATTTTTAGGGCATTACTAATGTTTTAAAGATATAGATATATGAAGAATATAAGAAAGGAATAATTTTGGACACACTTTGTAGGATGTTCCTGGTTGTCATCTTATTGAGCAGCATCTGGCATATGGCAATATTACTTAAGTATGACTGAAAGGAATGGAGGAGGAGTTGGAAATGTGGAGATAGAGAGAGAGAGAATTGTGGGCACAAGGTATGTGAAATTTAAAACCCAGGTGGGTGCTGAATTCTTTGGGGAGAAGGTGAAAGATAGAAATTTTTTGGGGAAAGGAGAAGGATAGAATATGATGAAACTGACTACCACCCCTAATCTTGTTTCATCATATTCTACCCTTCTCATTTTCTCCCTAAAATTTCTGTCTTTCACCTTCTTTGCAAAGAATTCACTGCCCACCCGTAAAACCTGAGTTTTAAATTTCACATATCCTGTGTCTTACCTGCAATTCTCCCACATCTCTATCTCCACATTTCCAATCCCCCACCTTAAGTAATATCACCATATGCCGGATGTCACTCAATAAGATGACAACCAGGAACGTCCTACAAAAGTATGTCCAAAATTTTTCCTTCCTTATATTCTTGATATATCTTTAAAACATCAGTAATGGTGGTGCACCCAGGGGGGCCTTCCCCCCAAAGAAAAATGAAAAAAACACTAGAAAATTTTCCCCAAATCTTTTTCCTAATTAAAATTCATTTTTTTTATTTATGTTGTTTCTTGTCTTCTATTTCTATACTACTTATGAATTAGTGATCATTACGGATTCTCAGTTATAGGTCATATGTGATGCGTAGTGTGTATTCTCAAATCGTTGACTCAACTTGGTGGACCCCTCCAAGCCATGTTAATAATTATATTTATTGTTTCATGATGATAAACCTTATGCCATTATGTATCCTGTTGTCGTAACATGGGGAACATTTATTAGGACTTTTCAGCTGGGGAGGAGTCATCTGGTTTTACACAGATGAGACTTTTCCTCTCAGAAAGTTTTTTTTTTTTTTTCTGCAAAACAGGTCTCATATCACAAGCAATTAGCAGGCAAATGCATTTAGAGAAATGTGAAATAATTTCTGCAATTCCACAAGCTTCCCATTAAGTCCTAAGGACTTCTTGGAGTTGGGTAATGCAATAAAAATTAAACATGTCCATTATTACTGAAAGTTTACAAAAAGTGTCGAATGTGATTGAGAGCTTATAAAATTACAAACCTTTAATTGCTTGCTATCATATTATTTAATAAGCATGAACTCTTTAACTCTGCACAATGAGTTAGTACGAAATATGAATATATTTACCTTTATTAGTGGTTTTAATTATCAGTCCCTGATGAGCACACCAGTACTTCAAAACATCAATTCATTGAAACTCTCTAATCAAAAGCACACAGAAGTAAATGTACAAACCCTTAGGTGGTTTTATATTAAAAGGCAAATATATAATCTCATTGACAGTGTTCATAACCTTTAATTGGTATAATTATCATTATTATTACATAACACCTCTAGGGAGTCCAAAGACTCATTGAGGGAGGGCACCTACTCTACAATTCTGTCTCTACCAACTGCAACTACCTACACCATCTACTGCTGACTACCACTACCATTGGTATTTCCACTGACAATCACAAACATCCATGCCCACAGTGGGATTCGAACCCGTAGCCTTTCGGATGGAGAGCGGATACACTAAGCACTCAGCCAACCAGGTCAAGGTAGCTACATTTTTATTCACTCCACATATGAAGTCACAAAATCTATGATACAATGGTGCTGCATGGCCAAGACAAAGAAGGGATCTATTAATAAGATTCTCGAAAAGTTGGGGATTGCATTCATTGGAAAAAACAGAATGGGGAAGGCTGTTGCAAAGAATAGAGATAGATGGAATAGAGGAAGAAGATGAGAAGTTGGTTCATTAAGTTGGGAGCTGGGCTGTTTATATTATTATTATTTATATGGGTACTCCATGGAATCAAAAGACTCATTGCAGGAGATCCACTCTACCCATTAACATAATACCTATCATATATCTCCTTAAACCTATTCACTGTTAGGGCACTCACAACCGCCTTTGGCAATCCATTCCACTCATTCACCACTCTCCAAGAAAAGAATGTAGTCTGCATGCCCTTACTAACCACACTCTTAGACAGCTTCCAAGTATGACCTCTTGTTTTCCCCCTACTCCCCATGTATTGAAAAATTTCTTCTGTGTCATTCTCCTCTGCCTATCAGCTAAACTCTGCAACTAAAATACTCTCACCTAACCTCACAGGAAACATTCCACAGACCTGTCACCAGGTTGGTCACTCTTCCACTCCACCATCTCCTGATCTCCAGGAAACACAGGTGACCAAATCTGTGCACAGTAGTCAACATGTGACCAAATCATACATTATAAAGAGGGATAATATCCTTTAACATAATAACATCTTTACTTGTCAATGTGTTTTTTCCCAACACTCAAGTAAGCCTCTGAGCTATTTTGCCAGCTCTTGCAATATCTCCTCTGAATTCAAATCTGTATCCACTATCATACCCAACATCACTAGCCTCATCAATTTCTGCTAAACTAGTACCATCAATATGATACAGAGTGTGTAATCTTTTTGTCCCAATGTGCATTGCCTTACATTTTACAACACTGAATTGATAACCATTGTCCTTTGTGTACACTGCCAATTTATTTAAATCATCTTGTAAGATGATTTAACTAACATTTTAACTAATTATCTACATTAACTGTGCTCCCCCCCCCCAGTTTTGCATCATCAGCAAACAACTGAATGTCCACCCCCTTCAAAACTTCTGCTATGTCATTAATATACATAAAGAGTAGTGGTCCTAGTAAAGAGCCTTGGGGCACTTTACTAGGACCTCATTAGCCCTAGTAAAGTGCCCCAAGTGGTGTATGGTGGAGTGGAACTCCACCATACACCACTCTCCGATATCTGTCTATCAGTCACCTCCCTATCTATGCCACCTTATATCCATTCCCATTTGCCCCAACTTATGTAATAGAGGAGTGATGTTAGCTTGCTCCACCTTTGCAACGAGTTGCCCGGTGTTGTACCAACTTACCCCAGTCCTGAAGATACTTTCAGGTGCAAACTTTGTTTGCTCACACTTGGATAAAGGATTAAACTAAATTTGTTATAGTCTAACCAAGTGAAAAATAAACTTTTTCCCATGCAGTATTCTGTCAAATGCCTTTGCAAAGTTCAGCTGTATCAAAGTAGCCAAATCCTTTATCCAGTTATGCTGTCACCTTATTATAAAATGTGAATGAATTACTGAGGCAGGGTTTACCTTTTACAAAGCCATCTTCCCCTTCATCCTTCTGACCCTGACTATACACTTTGATACTGCCTCGCCCAAACAATCCTTGACCACTTCCTATGCACCAATTGCCAGCTTTGTAGTTTTGCATAAATCCTTTCTTGACTGAAATTTCCACATGTTGAGCAACCTCCCAGGACAAGGTCACTTTCCCCAATCAGAGGTAAAGTTGCTACTGCATAGATTGATCTTCTGATGCTCTTACCAGTGGTAATTAACCCTTTAGTAACTGTATAAATTCCATTTCCATTTTGCTATGTGTCCTTTCTCCCCTTCCAATATATATATATATATATATATATATATCAGGGGCATTTCTGGTATAGTATATTGAGAATTTAGATGATAATTTAAATCTTCTCCAAATGGGAAATTGTCAAGGACATATGCAAATTGGAAATTTGGGAATAATCTATTTTACCATGAAAATTAAGCAGCAGGTTTTCAACTTGGTCTTCATTGGTCAGTTAGAGTAGTAGTGAACTATCTGCGAGTCCATGAGCAGTGTTTGCATTGTGGCATCTTTGACCATCTGATTGCAGACTGTCCTAAAGCAAAATGTTTTAACTGCTCAGGGATAGGTCACATCTCAAGATAATAAATGCCTTGGGCTGTGCAGGCAATGCAGATTAAGTATACAATGAGTTAACACATGTTTGCACACAGGACCTGTGTCAACAAAACTGGTAGTGCTAATAACAAGTTTCCTGAGCTAAGACGTCAACAAAGAGAGCAAACCGATCATCAAAGTGGAAGAAAACCTACCTAACAAAGATTACCATCTACAGGCCATATGATAGTATATGAACACTTAGCACAACCATAAATAATATAAAAATGCCAATGTACTTTGGTTGGAACACCAGGATTCACAAAAAAAATGGAAATGCTGAAAAATTACATCTAACATAATGACAGTGTTTTTCTCTGCACAAAAACTCAAAAATACTATGTTATGCAAAGTTTGCTGCAATTCTCTGTTTTAGAACAAAACCATGTTGTAGAAGTTCTGTGTTATAAGGGGATTGCTCCTATAAAAGCCTTTCTACTAAAGTTATCCTGCACATATAAACAGAACAAACTGGCTGGACAGAGCACAAAACAGTTGAGATGACTTATGTCTATAGGTGCCTCATCATAATATTAAAAACAACCAGTATAATAGTTGACCAGATCCTGTTTATTTACGAGCATGCTTAGTAATTACAGTTTAAATTAAGAATGATTATCATAGCTTTTGCAGATTCTTTCAGCAGTTTTTTCCTAAGTTTAAACTTATACATCATGGGTCACTTTAGTTTAATATTATTCAGGGTACCCTTTAGTGTGCAACAAGAATGCAGTTTTTGTGTTGCAGGAAAGTCTGTAACTTGCCAGATAATGATAGTGGGAATGTTGATCTCCTGTGAAAGACATCTCCTGAAAAACTTAGTCTTAGTGCACTGCTTGCATACTTTCCTTATAAACATTAGCTATTTTATGCTCAAGAATTATCTTGAACTTCCCCCACCCCATCTGATCTGATAAGCACAGAGATTCCTGCATGTGATAGTCATGTTTTGAACAATCATGTAGAGCAGTTTCTATATAATTAAATACATATATATATAGAGAGAGCAGTTTCTATATAATTAAATACATATATATATAGAGAGCAGTTTCTGTATAATTAAATACATATATATCACATCATATCAAATTCCTGCAACAAAATTGGGTTCTGTAAGCACACTATTTTTGAGGGCCACATGCTAATGCTATGCTGCTAGAGAACTAAAGTGATCCACAGGTTTTGGTTTGAATCTGAGGGGCTTCTGAGAGAATCCCAAACAGTTGTAATGAATGAGTAATTCTCCACTGTTGGTTGAAGAGCAGTGATACTATCCATTTGGTCATCTAGACAGAAAAGTTTCTTTTGTAATTCAGCATCTGCAACCTGATCGTGAATGTATTTAGAATTGAATTTTTTTCTAGAAGAAAGAAGATTTCTTGTTTTATTATTTCTTGTTTTATATATATTCTCTGGGGAGTATATTTCGTCTTTCAGTTACTATTCTCCATTATTGTTATTTTTTTTAAATGCAGGCAGTGGTAGCAGTTTATATTTGAATGTTCCGAATGTTGACAAACAAGGTAACTATGTTGAAAATCATGATCTGCATCGACTTCTTGTAACTGGTGCTTTTGAAGATGATAATTACACAATTAATGCTGAAGGTCTCATTGGACTTCGTACAGTCAACAATATCATCCTGGTTTCATGTGATAAGCCTATATATAAACCTGGACAAACTGGTAAGAAAAAATAGTTTTTCCATTATCGATTACTTATTTTTACTGTTGTTAATTAGTTATGTTATGTTATGTAGTTATCATCATGTTGCTTTAAAGTGGTTTGCTGTTTCTGCATTCATCACGCACTCTCAGTATTCCACTTATCTAATGCTCTATAAGCAAAAAAATAAATAAAATAAAATAAAAAAAACTACTTTTCATCCACCTTGTGCATACCTTCCTTATATATTTTCTAGGATGGCCTCTTGTTTGTTCTGCCTCTGTCTCTCTTTTCCTCTATGAAAAATCTCTTCTGCACTAATCTAGTACAACCCCTCCCCAGACCAACTGATATGTCCTAATGATACTCTTCCTTTTCATCATATAATGCAGATGGCATTCTTCCAATTTATCTCCATAGCTAACATTCCAGAGACCCTCTTTTTATATGACTTCCACATAGAAAGATTGCAAACCTATAGTACACTAGTACCATGGATGGGTTAAGAATTTTTTCCTATTTTTTAAAATTAATTTTTGTAATTTTTTTTGTAGAAGTTTTTTTATTCATCTATACCTAATGAATAAAAACCACTTCAGGCCTCCATTAAGCGTGGTGGGCAATGAAATTCATCTCCTACATAATGGCAGTTGCAAACATCCATGTCAATTGTGGGATTCAAACCTGCATTCTGTTGGTTGGAGAGTGGATATGCTTACCATTTGGCCAACCACTACAGCAGATAGTTTTTATTTTATTTTTATTTTTTAATGATTGTAAGTATTATAAATATTTTTAAAGTTTGAGAAGACATATTGTCCATTTCAATCCATCATTTGCATTCTCTTGCCTATTTATATTTCAACACCAACTAAATAACCTTTGCATTATACATTGATACTGCTTGTGAAGAAGTATTGACTGTTTATTAATTCCATTTTTTTGTCCATCATGTAACAATTTACTTGATGTTATAAAAAAAGTTGCCTCTAAATATAATATTTTTTTTATTTTTATTATGCATTGGAGAATTCTATTATTTAAGTTATGTAACAGCTTTGGTTTTGAATAATCAGATGCTTAACAAAAGTTTGGTTTCATGATAAGTCAGTTTATGTTGTTAAAAAGTTGTTCATTGTATGTGCTAAGCATTTTCTGACTTACCATGTTACAAGAGCATTTGAAAACAGTCTGATCATTAGTAGAATTCATCATTGTCATCATCACCATTATCAGTGCCCATGGATCTAATGTCCATTGGTGTCTGATGCTCTTTTTATTATTCTTTGCCATTTCTTTCTGTCCATTGCCAAGTTACTCAAATCCTACGAACTCTTTTCGTACACCACTCCTTCACATATCTAGCCACTCTTGTTTTGGATTAATTAAAATTTGGATTGATTAATTAATTAATTAAAACCTTGATGATTAAAACATCATCAAGGTTTTAATCTTTCTACTGTTATCCATCATGCAGATATGTCCATAAAACAAGTTTTCTTAGATTTGTTTATATGGCAATAATAATATCACCATTATGAAATTATATTATTATTATTATTATGTAGTTCATAAATATGTGGAGAAGTTACAACTGAGAGGTGATCTGAGTAAAACTGGTTGTAGATTTAACAATGAATTGCAGTGTTTATTTGTAATTCATTTTTGGACTGTTTGAAATAAGGGAGCTGAAATATGCCAGGAGTATCAGAAATAGTCTTGTCTTAAGCTTTTCAAAATATTGAGATTCTTTAGCTGTGGACTTCACAACTGCGATCGTCCCGAGGATAAGTTACTTAGCTATCACCGATAGTCTGACATAAAAGGGACAGAAATGCAAGGGATAAATAGTGGCAGTGTGGTGATATGATCTGATGTGGAGGTAGACAAGAGTAAGTATTTAATTCGATGTTTCTATAGACTGGAGAATGTGGAGAGTAGTGACAGAGAAATATAGGTAAATTGGCTTAATGAATAAGAGAAGGATTTATTTATTCTTATGGAAAAAGAATACAAAGCAGCTACAGGTCAATGTCCAGTCTGGAAAGCCAATCCAGGGCCTCATTCATCACGTTAGATGTCCTGAAGGCGACCACCATGAAATTGGTGTCGTGGGTGGGCAGTCATGATATGAGTATTCATCTGGGCCTTGGGGGGAAACAATCACAATAAGGGTGGTCTGAGGTCTCTATTTATGTAGTAAGGGTGGTCTGACAGTCTCTATTTATGTAGTAGGTAGCCACATCTCCCCTGGTTAGTTCTGATCCTGTTGATAGATGACTAAATCTTCCTATGAAGAGAAAAACCAGACTGTGGAGCACAGGGATCTTCAACCAGGAAGCCATTAGTTGGAAGATTGTTGGACTAGTGTTCTTTTCACATGTCAGATGTTAATGGTAAGGCAGCTGAAGAGAGTTCATCCATGGACCAGAAAGGGTTTCTTGATTTTAGGTGAAGACTAGGTGGATTTATGAGATTCTGGTGCAGGGGCAGGAGTGGGTTGCTCATTACTTTATTAAATTCTTTAATCGAGGTTTGTCTTCTCTGTATATTTGGTGGAGCAATGTTAGATATGACAGGCAGCCAGGGGAGAGGGGGTGCTTCTCAGTGTCTCACTAATTGTGTGCATGGTAGAGTTTAGCTGGGTGCCTATAATGTTAGTGTATGCACTTCTTTCCCAGGTGGGGACACAGTATTCTGCAGAAGAAAATGCAAGGGCTAGTGCAGATGACCTTAGGACTTCTGTACCACAATCCCAGGTTGTTCCAGCAAGCCTTGAAATGATATTATTTCTCATTTTAATTTTGTTGGAGATGTGCCTTTTATAAGTTAGGCTTCTTTCTGTCCAGGCTCACTCCAAGGTATTTTGGGTGAGACTCATGTTCTACCATTTTGCCACAGAAAGAGAGATTGAGGTCAATTTGCCTCTGTATTGTTCACGTGGAATACTGTGGCCACAGTTTTTGTTGGATTTGGTTTCAGGTACTACTGCTTGAAGTACTTTTCCAGGATGTTCAGGTCTGTGTTCAAGATTGATTCCAGGTTGGCAAAGGAGGTAGAAGGATCACTAGGTCATTGGCGTACATATATTTGCTTGAGTTGGTATGTGGTAAGTCGTACACATAGATGTTAAAAAGTAAAGGGACTAACACAGTGCTCTGTGGGAGACCGTTGTGGAAGAATCTGGGCCTGCTCTTTTTTTTTCACCACTATGGACCAGGATCTTCCTGTTGGAGAGAATGGATTCAAAAAGCTGGAAAAATTTTTTTGCACCTTATAATATTGCCTAGCTTTAGGAGGCAGCTCCTAATCTAGATTATGTCATAAGCTGATGTTAGGTCAATGAAAGTGACTCCAGATTTAAGTTTTTTCTGGAAGCCTGCTTCAATCTGTGTTGTCAGGGCCAGGATCTGGTCACAGCAACTTCTTCCTGGCCTGAAGCCTGCTTGTTCAATTGCGAGTGCTGTTTCAATGAGTGGTGAAATTCTTTAAAGGAGAATTCTTTCAAAGAGCTTAAAGGTGGAGCAAAGCAAGGAGATAGATCGTAGATTGTTGACATCTTTTGGATCTTTCCCTGGTTTGGGCACGGCAGTTATTTTGGCTTCCCACCACAGATTTGGTAGTTTTCCAGTTGTAATTTTTGAGAAAAGGGTGGCCAGCCATGTTTGACCTTGTTGGCCATGTTTTAGAAACTCGAGGAGGATACCATCGACTTCTTCAGCCTTGCCATTCTTGGTGAGTTTTAAGGCTTTCCATACCTCTTCCTGAAATACTGGATGTAGAAGATCAGGAAGCTCAGGGGCCATCTTCTGTTTTTTTCTGATGGAAGATTGCAGTTATTTTCTTGATAAAGTTGGGACGTATCTTGGAGTAAATGATTAGCCATTTGATCAGGAGTGATATCTGGTAGTTTGTGTGTTGTTGGTTCTGCCCCCCCCCCCTTCCTCCCCAGAAGTGACCAGCTTTTCCAGCTAGATTTGGTGCAGTTAAGTTCATGGATGGTTGAGATCCATCTTTCCTTTCTGTTTTTGTCCAGTGTTGCTATGAGCTCCTTAGCAACAGTTGGATCTTCAGTTTCTTCATATTTGGCTAAAAGTTCCTCAGTTTCCCTACTCCAGCATGGGATGATTTTAATAATGTTTTCTGTAGCCTCTAGGAATAGAGGCTTTGGCTGCAGTTTTGATTAGTTTAACAAATCTGGGATAGCAATTAGGGGGTGGTATTGCTGTAATGATTTGCTCAATTTGTTTCTCAAATACATTCCAGTTGGATCTGTGAAAGTTCCATCTAGTGATTGGTGTTCCACTGATGATTGGGATTGGTGTAGGACAATGCTGGCTATTAGGGAATCTGTTAAGGATAATTCTGGTTTATGGAAGAGGGTAGTCTTCGAAGTCTTTAGTGACTATGCACAGATCTGGGGTGTAGGTTCTGTTCCATCTGGCTGAGTGAAGAGTGCCTTCCTGCTTGGCATCGTAGATCAAATTTAGGTTATATGTATCCATCCAATTAACTAGATTATTTCCATCTTGGTTGTTGGAGAAATAGCCCCACATAGTGTGATTAGAGTTGAAGTCACCAACATAGATAGCAGGGTGAGGTGGTGGGCTGATCCATCTGGTCAGGCCAGGATTGCGATGGTGGTTTGTAGATGGTGGTATTTTGAATTTTAATACCTATGGAGTATTCTGCTTCAGGCACACATTGGGTTATGTCCATGCCCCCCACCAGTAGTGTTACCCTTTGTGGTACACTTCTGGTGCTTCAGACAAAAGAAGCCCCAGAGATGTAACATGAAGCTAATGTCTCTAACCAGGCATTCAAAGGTACCAAGCCTCCTGGACCACTTGCAGCAACCATGATAAAGAGAAGGATGATCTTTATGGATGATTTGAATTATAATAATATAGAATGAAATGAATGAATGACGTCTGAAAATGAGATGAATTAATTTCTTCAGGAGGAAGTAATGGAGGGAAAATAAAGACTGAGAGTATTAGATGTGATCCTATCAAAGAGAAATTTTTCATTGGATGTCAAGTTTCTCTATCTCCAGTTGGCAAGAATGACTGTAAGCATAATATTGGCTAGCTATATGGAAACTACTCCAAGGTAAATATACACAGTCCAATCAAAAGTGATAACCATTGCCATTATTTTACATTTAGCCATTCTACCTCACTTGAGGACTGTAGGCTACCAGTATCTAGGAAATTGTCACTATTGTAGGCTGTCAGAGAGTGCTGTAGTTAAGGTGTAACAAGAATGGAGAGTTACAGAACAGCAGTCGCTGGGTGCTAACGGTCGTAAAAGAAGATGTAAAAGTGACATAAAATTGTCACTATTGTAGGCTGTCAGAGAGTGCTGTAGTTAAGGTGTAACAAGAATGGAGAGTTACAGAACAGCAGTTGCTGGGTGCTAACGGTCGACATTCATGCCTCATCAATGAGGCATGTTGACTGAAGTTCTTCTGCCTTAAACAAGCAGAGATAAGGAGATTGTTATCCCTCTCTATTAGGCTTTGATTAGTCCTTTGATTAAATCCAATGTGCAGATTGTTACTTGAGTTCAGTTGTGTAGCGGATTCAGATGTGCATGACCAAGATAGTGATAGATCTATAAAATTCCTGCTCCTGATGAAAATAGAATGAACTTTTGTGGATTCCAAAGTCTAATTGATAGACAGAAAAGAGGGAGGGAATATGATAAAAGTGTATAATTTATTAAAGAAATTTTAGCTTAATACATAAATTGGAGCAAATGGAGATATTTTGTTTAACATGTATTCTGAAGCAATGTTTAAAGAAGCACTGGAGAATTTGGAAGAAGGAATAAAGATTGGAGGTAGGCAGATATTTGCAATAAGATATGCAGATGACAAGGCATTATTATCAAATACTGAAACAGGACTACAACATTTATTGAACAGATTACTAGAATCCTGTATCAATTATGGAATGAAAATTGACATCAGAAAAACAAAGGTAATGAAAATAGCAAGGAAAGAGTCAAATATGGATATCAGAATAAATGGGATAAAATTGAATCAAGTAAAGACATTTAAATATCTAGGAAGTGTTATTAGCAGTGATGGAAGATGTAAAAGTGACATAAAGCAAGAATAGTGATGGGAAGAGATGCCTTTAATAGAAAATGGAATTTCAGAAGTAAAATGGATAGAAATCTAAAGAAGACTAATAAAATGTTATGTGTGGAGTGTTGCCCTCTATGCAGCTGAAACTTGAACATTGAAGAAAGCAGAAATTAAAATTTTGGAAAGCTTTGAGATGTGGATTTGGAGAAGGATGGAAAAAATCAAATGGACAGATAAAATAACTGATGAAGAGGTCTTAAATAGAGTAGATGAAGAAAGAAGTCTGTTAAGGAGAATAAAAAGAAGCAAGGGAAACTGGATCGGATATATTCTGAGAGGAAATGGAATCATCAGAGATGCCATCGAAGGAAAAATAGATGGAAAAAGACCCAGAGGAAGAGTAAGGAAACAATGCTAGATGACATGCTGAATGGAGACAGGTACACAACCTTGAAAGAGAAAGGCTCAGAACAGAAGAGAGTGGAAGGAAAGTTTCTGCTACTAAAAGAAGAACCTGCTCAATTGCAGAATACTCAAGAAGAGAAGAAGAAATAAATTGGAGCAAATGGAGATATATATATATGTAGATGGATATGGATAAGAGGGTGGCTACTGTACACACATCAAAGATTAGAATAAGTAGGAGTTGAATCAAGGAGAAGGTTAGTGACTAGTGATGTACTGCAGGGTACATCGATCACTGCTATTATGCCACAGCTAATGATGCACAACTGCATAAAGTTAGTGCTGTATAGTAGTCAGTAAAGATGATAGGAGATCCTGCCAGATGATTTAGACTTGCAGTAGGGACTGATGATAATGGCTGGCAGTGTAAATGCAGAGTGTAAGGTTATTCGTTTTTGGATGAAACAATTACGAGTTGTGTACTATATTGCCAGAACTGGACAGCTGAAAATCAAGGGACGAAAGGTTCAAGAATAATTGTGGACATGGAGAGTTTTAGAGGGCATGTTTCAGAAGTTATCAAAATTGCTAATCAGATTACTTGAATGTTTGTAAATTCACTGACAAGCAAAGATAAGGAGGTTATTTTCCCTCTTTATAAAGTTTTGATAAGAAGACCATATCAGGTTGCCTTAGAAATGAGGAAGTAGTGGAGAGGATACAGAGGTACATGATCAAGATAGTGATAGGTCTATGGAATGCTTTGTATGAGATTGGCTTGAACTTTTGTGGATTACAAAGTCTAATTGATAGAGACAGATAAGTAGTGGGATATGTTGAAATGTGTAATTTATTACTTTGTTAATTAATAACTTATTAATTTATTACTAATAGGGATTTTATAGGATTAATACAGGAGAATATTTTTGATACATGACTGAAAAAAGAGAACAACTGTTCACATCTGGAAATTGTCAGGAGTGTGGTTAGCAAGGCATGAGGACTAGATTTTTTGTTTGGAAAATAGCAAATGGGTTACCAGAGATTGTCATAAGTGCTTTTGTCAATGAATAAGTTCAAGGAGAAATATAAGAATTTTTTTTTTTTTGAACAATGAACAGTACAGCCTCCCATAATGAGTTTTTGACTCTGTGGAAGAACTGAGAAAATAATAATAATATGCAAAATTAATGGCTCACATCTCATTCATGCACTTATACTTCATGTGTATAGAGTCACAAAGAAAACATTCCATTAAGACCTATTGCTGACAGCATATTGTCTACTTATAGGTTGTCTAAACACTCAACTAAACTATTAAATAGATGTTAAAAGTTTTTCACTTGGTTATACTATAAATTTAAGATGTCAAGAAATTATATTCTTGGTTTAATCTTTATCCAACTTTAAGCAAACAAAGTTTGCACTTGAAGTAACTTCACAACTGGGCTACTTGTATATAGAGGTTAATGACTTCACGTCACTTTCCTTAGTATCCTATAATGCAAAGCACATATCCTTGCGGACATGTATACTCTATGCATTATGGGAAAGGTCACTACCCAGACCGGTTTCAACCTTTATTGAGGTCTAATAATAGTGAACATTTTGCATCCATGGTAAAAGACATCCATCCATCCAAAGACACACTTCTCAAAGAAGATGAAATAACATAAGAGAGATAACATGAAAGAGATGAAATAATAAAAAATGATGAGTGAAAGATGAAATAACAATAAGCGAGATAACAAAACTTGTCATGATTTCGTGGCAAGTTTTTATGTTATCTCTTTTTTCACAAGCATTGTTATAGAGATAATACTATAAAAGGTAAATTTCAAAGAAATGATGTCCTGAGACATTGTACAAATTAGATTACTTCATATACAAAATTTGATGTAGAAATTTTTCAATGTAGTGGTACATGAAGAAGTTTCCCACACATAGGCATTAATATATATGGGATAAATATAGGATGCTTCATACTCACTTGGTGGAGTTATACTGGAAGAAGTGGAGGAAGCAAGGGATCTTGGGGGGGGGGGGGGATTGTGAATAGATATTTGAAGTTCCAAGGACATATTGCAAAAGTTGTGAAACATATCAGATTTCTGCAGTGTTGAAGAGGACATTGACCACAAGAGATAAAGTCTAGTGGTCCCATTGCATAAAGCTTTGATCAGACCACATCTGGATTTTTGTGCTCGGATCTGGTCACTTGGATTTTAAGGAGATGAAGTAACTTTGGAGAGAATGCAGAGACGGATAACAAAAATGATATCAGGGCTGTATTTCTTTCTACTCACAATGTTGATTATGAGGATAGACTGAGGGCATGCAGACTGCAGAGTTTGTTGGATAGAAGACAAAGGGGAAGATATGATTGAGACATTTAAGCTGTCGAAGGGTTATTATTTGTTATTATGTGATGAGTCCAAAGACTCATTGAGGGAGGGCACCCACTCTACAATTCCCCATCTCCACCCTTTAATCCACCAAATACAGCCAATCACCACTACCATCATCTACACCAATGCCATCTACTGCCCACCACTAGTATTTTTTATCTGTAAATTACATGTGTACTCAAGGCTGATTTGTCTGTATGCGGGATGAAAAACCTGAGTTTCTGGAGGGAAAAAACTCTGCTACCTCTTTATGAGATCAGTTAATTCATCTTCGGGTGAAAAAACATATAAAGATTCTTCTCGTCATGACTGGTTGGCTGAGTGGTTAATGTATCCGCTCTCCGGCCAAAAGGCTGCAGATTCGAATCCCGCCGTGGGCATGGATGTTTGTGATTATCTGTGAAAACACTAGTGCTGGTGGGCATTAGATGGTGTAGTTGGTGGATTGATGACTGGTGAAGGCAGAGAGTTGTAGGTACCCTCCCTTGATGAGTCTTTGGACTCCATGGAGGCATCATGAATAATAATAATGACGAGAATTGAACTTAGACCTTTTCCAATCGAATGGTGCAACATACCATTATTCTTGAATGGCACTATGGAGGCACTATCATATTAGCACACTGAGAAGATTTTTCATATGGCAGAACAAGGGGAAAAAGCAAGGACAAGAGGCCATCACTGGAAGATGCAAAATGAAGTGGTGAGTGAAAGGGTAAGAGGTAAGTTTTTTTCAGAAATGGTTGTGAAAGTACAAACAGTGGACGAGTTTAAGGAGTGGTATGATAGACTTTTGTGTTGTGTTGACTACTGTTGATCTCCTTGAGACTCCATGGAGGTCAAGAAAATAATAATACTAATACAAAATACTGTACATGTAATTTAATATGGTGCAACATGTATATGCTGTATAGTGGCATTGCATGTCCATTTTTTTTTTTTTTTTTTTTTGGCTTATGAAACCTGTGCTACAAAATTCACATCAATTTGACCATTGTTATCAATATGTGAAAGTTTTAAAAGTGCATAGTGCATCAGCACTGATCTTAATTGGTTCAATGCAGTTAATTGTATGATAACTGAATACTTTAATTTATCAATTAATTGTAACTAAATCTGCATAGAGTGGGGGACAATGTGTTTGTTTTAAGATATATTAGAAAACAATAATGAAGGAGAATGCTATTTTTGGTTGGTATATTTGAATTACTCAAAGGTGTGAATATAGTAGTAAATTGGAAGAAGATGACAAGGCTTACCACCTTCAACTACAATCATACAATCTGCAAAAGCTCTGGCAGAAAGCAGGAGATCATCAGTAGATTGTCAGCACTGCTTCCCATTGTAAATATGGACAAAAAAGTTATAAATTATTTATAGACAATATATATTAAAACCTGTCTGTATTGGTGTCTTAGACATGTCATTTCACACTTCATGCACATAAAACAGATGAAACTCAGAAAACAAAAAGAAACGTATGACAAATGACAACGTTTAATTGGATTGGTTGACACAATAACTAACAGTGAATTAAATTCTTAGCGTTCATTTGAAATTTGATTCACTGTGACATCTCTACATCTGTTCAAAGGGCTCAACAGTGTCTATATTTATGACCTCACACCTGGACTATTAATGCAAATGTAGTGCAATGTTAACACGTTGTAAAGTATCCTCTTCATGAAGCATTAGTATATTGTGTTTAATTTAAGAAATCATGTGAAACCAGGAAACAATTAGGGAAATCCTTAACAGGAATAAATGCAAAAGGTATAATATTCGTGATATTGCTATTCCGTAGGTGTGCACCATACACCTAACACACCCTGAACATACACTCCTGGTATTGTATATATGTCTGTGTTCCTTCTTGACGTAAGTGCATGTAATAAAGTCATTCCTTATGCTGTAAATCAGCTACACATAGCCTACAGTTGCACTTCCTAAATCAGGCATACTGAACACAAGTTAAAACATATTTTAATATTTTATTTCTACTCAGTGATATCACAGAAACAGGACTTAACTCTTAGAGAACAAGCCTATTATTATTATTACATGGCACCTCCAAGGAGTCCAAAGCCTCATCGAGGGGGGGGGATATTATTTTCCTGATCTCTGTGGAGTCATAAGACTGATCTTTGAAGGTCAATGATAGACAACACAAAGCCTATCATACCACTGCTTAAACTCATTCACTACTTGCACTAGTGGCTATGTGCTTTGCAACCATATGCCTGGGGAAGGAGAATCCTAGGTTCGATTCCTGTCAACGATGTGAGGAGCTTAAGGATCATCCTCAGCCATAGCCAAGTTACTGGTCTTGGGCATGGACAGCTGGGTTTTCCTCCCCAGTTTATCTGGAGTTTTTCATCCCGCAAGCAGGCAAAGCAGCCCGTGAACACACAGGCTACAGTCATAGGATATAGTACTTAATCCCTCATTAGGAGGGCTCAACCAGTCCTAAGAGGCGGTCGAGGAATGGGGGGGGGGACCCAACATGGATAAAAAAATAAAACTACTTGCACTTTTACTGCCCTCTCAAGTTATGCATTTCATGTCACCATGTCCCTACTGCTCTCCTTTTGTAGTTTCTAGGGATGACAAATTCTCTTTGTTCATTCTCCCTCATTCTATCACAATATATCACAAGTGTTGCTAAACTTATACTGTAGTTAGTATGAAGTATTTGCATTTTTGTGTATTTTTTCTTCAGGAAATGAAAAGATATGACAGATGTCTTTATTTATGCTATAAATTTATTAATAAATCATTACATAAACAAATCACTGGATACATGCATATGGAAGATATTCATACTGTCGACAGATGCATGTTGGTGACATAGCAATTTTCCATTCCTGATCCTCTAAGGCAGTGTTTCTCAACGTGGGGGCAATTTGAATATTTTGGGGGGCAATTAGAAAATGTGCATGTACATATTTATATTATACTTTTTCGGAACTTGACCAACTATTATGCTAAGGGGGGGACATCAAAATCTTTGAGACGTTGAGGTGGGGCATGATCCAAAAAAGATTGAGAAACACTGCTCTAAGAAATCCTCTCTGATCCTGATAATCCACATATAACCTATGATGAGTCTCTGACTCCATGGAGGTTGGATGTTAATAATAATAATAATAACAGAAAACTGCATATTTCACTTGGAAAAAATTTTTTGTGTAGTTAAGTATCTGTATAGAGTAGAAACATTTGAAGAATGAGCAGTAAATAATTTCCTCATGTCCAGAACTCTGGAAAAGACACATTGGTTTTTTTTTTTTTAAATTATGGAGTGAAGTCAAGACATTCTTCAAAAACTTTTAAGTAATCTGAAGGACTAAATTTCAGAAATCAAGTTCAATTCGTGGCAACGACAAAAACTGGTGAGATCTTTCTAAACAATAAATACAAAATGTTATATTCAGGCAATAACAAACAGGGAACAGAATGAGTAGCTATAGTATTCAACACTAAATATAAGACTAATCTTCTTGAATGGCAGGCAGTATTAAGTACAGTGATGTGGGAAAATATCAGAATGAGGAACTGGACAATGACAATTATTTGTGCCTATGGGCCGACAGAAGGTTCTACTAAGGTAGATGTGGAGGAATTTTTTGAGGCTTTAGAGAAAGCAACTGGCACAATGAAAAGGGAAAAATTGGTCCTTGTTGGGGATCGAAATAGCAGAGTAGGAAATGATTGTCAGACATACAAAAATATTTTGGGAAAATTTGGAGAAAAGAGCAAAGCAAATAATAATGGAAAATACCTGTTGGATTTCTGCTCAGGACTTGGACTGGTTATTACTAATACCATGTTCCAACATAAAAATGTGCACAAATTCACATGGAGAGAAGAGGCAAGAAATAAGAAAAGTCATTGTTATTGTTAATAGTGATGTTTTCTTGCTGGTTCAGGACACTAAAGTGTACAGAGGATTTGAAATTGGAAGTGATCACCATTTAGTCTTGAGCAGGATGAAATTAAATTTCATATTGAAAAGAAGAACATGTAAGAAAGTTTTGAAGTGAATAAAAGTTGAGCAGCTCTCAGATGTGAACTGTAGAGTAAAATACCCAAACATTATTCAAGAAAAAATGAACAGTTTGGGAACAGGAACCAAACCCTGGAGATTTAGTGGCAAGCCCTGAAAAAAACATTGATTGATTCAGCCAGAGTGGCATGTGGCGAGGTTGTCTGCAAGGATAGAAAAATCAGAACTCCATGGTGGACACAGGATGTTAAAGAGACAGTGGGAGAAAAGAAGAAAGCATATCAAAAGTTCCTGATGAATAAGTCAGCTTGTTCTCTTAGAGAATATAGAGACAAATGTATGAAAGCTAAACACTGTGTAAAACTAGGTAAACCAAAGCATGGGAAGATTTTCACAAGAAAATAGAAAATAAATATCAGGAAGGTGGCAAGATATTCTGGAGGTTGTTGAAACTCAGAAATGGAGGAAAGAGTGCTAAAAGGAATTAGAGATGATAAAGGTGACATGATAACTGGAGAAAAAGATATCCTTAATGTATGGAGTAATTACTTCAAAAATTATAAATTAAAGATACCAAGAAATTATATACTTGGTTTAATCCTTTATCCAAGTGTAAGCAAACAAGTTTGCACCTGAACTATTTTTAGGACTGAGGTGACTCTTATATAGAAGTTTATGACTTCACATCACTTGCCTTAGTATCCCATAATGTAAAGCACATATCCTTACAAATATGTATAATGCTATGCATTATGGGAAGGGTCACTACCCAGACTGGTTTCGACCTTTATTGAGGTCTCATCAGTGACAGCCAGACTCATTGCACTCAGCAGGCATGCAGTCAGGAATACATATCCATACTTACAGTAGAAAAAGTCATCAACAGCCTGAAATGTAGAAAGGCAGCAGGAGTAGATGATATTTGACCAGAAATGCTGAAGTATGGAGTTATAAAAGTCTTGCATTGGACAGAGGGAAAAATTCTAGCTGATCGGAATAGAGCTCTCATAGTACCCATATACATAAAGGGAAATAAAGCTGAATGTGAGAATTACAGAGGTATTTCTCTACTGAGTGTTCCTGGTAAGATTTATGCAAGTATACTTGAGAAACATTTGAGGAGGATTGTAGAAAGGAGGCTTGGTGAAGAACAAGCTGGATTTAGGCCAAATAGAAGCTGTCAGGATCAGATTTTCACTTTACGACAAATAGTTAAGAAATCATTGGAATATAAAAAAATTCTGTATTTAAGTTTTGTAGACCTGCAAAAGGCATATGAAGATGCCAAGAGAGAAGAGATGACAACTCAAATAAAGACTGAAGTATTGCTATTCAAAATGATACATTTGTATGGTGTCAGTGGGACATTATATCCAGCAATACTTCAGTCTTTATTTGAGTTGTAAGTCAGCAGTTAGAATTGAAGAACTTATAGGAAGATGGTTTATGTTAAATCTGGTGTCAGACAATAATGTACATTATCTCCTCTGTTATTCATTATCTATATGGATCACATTATGAAGAAAAGTGGTATTAAACCTGATATCAAAACTGGAGATGTTAATCTCAGCACTTTATGCAGATTATTTTATACTTTTAAACAAACCCAGTACAAGACTGCAAGATTCCCTGACTAAATTGAATAACTGTTGTAATAAATTTGGTATGAAAATCAGCAATAACAAGACAAAGACAGTGAAAATAGGCAGAATAATTGAAAATATCGACTGCATTGTGAATGGAGAACCTATAGACCAAGTAAAACATTTCAGCTACAAGCACATTTTTTTTAGTGAAGATGGTAAATAAATTAAATATGGAAATAGACACCAGAATCAACAAAGCCAGTATGGTAGGAAGTCAAATTAATAAATTTTTATGGAATGTGAGAGAAATTAGTCAAAATGTGAAATAAGCTGTATACAAGGCCATGTTCAAACCAATTTTAACTTATGGATCTGAGAGCTGGGTTAGAAGTAAAACACTTGGTCAAAGACTAAAGACCACAGATATGAGAGTCCTGAGAAAGATTAGGGCATGAACAGATGGCATCAATGACAATATCATATTAAAAACGAGGATATTAGGAAAGAACTTGACATTGTTAGCATCCAGGAATGTGGTAACAGAGCTAATCTCAGGTGATGTGGTCACTTAAAGAGAATGGGCATAAAAAGATTAGCAAAACAAGTGTTCTCTGTCAGGTTGGCAGGAAAAAAACCCAGAAAAAGACTCTGGCAACCTATTCCACTCATTCACCACTCTCCAAGCAGGAAATGTAGTCCTCACACCCTGCTATCCATGCTCTTGCTCAGTTTCTAAGGATGACCCTTCTCCCATACGCTAGTCATGTACTAAAAATTTTCTCTGGATCAGCCCTATCGAAATCTTTAAGTAATTTGTATGTCTCATATTTCTATCGTATCTCTCTTTTCCATCTATCAACCAATTTCTGCAACCTAAAAATTTTCAAACTGTTCTCATAAGGAGCATTCCATAGAACTGCCACCTTCTTGGTCATTCATCTCTGGATCATCTCTTCTCTTTGTCCCAATGAAACTCTGGTAACCAGATCTATGCACATTTAGTCAAGAACGCCTTATCTAGGCCTTATAAAGAGATATAATAACCTCCTTATCTCTGCATGAAAGAGAATTCCCCAGTGACCAAGTGATCCTATGAACCATTATTATTATTATTATTATTAGTTGAGATCTCCAGGGAGTTAAGGACTTATCAAAGGAGGGCTATAAATCACCCAAACCAGCTGTCATACCTTCCCTTAAATTCATTCACACTAGAAGCACTCACTACCCCTAAAGGCAAACTATTCCACTCACTCACTGTTTTCTGGGAGAAAAACCTAGCTCTTATCCCCTTCTTGACTGCAAATAAATTTACCTTCCATTAATGCCCCCCATGTTCTTTTTCCCACCTTCCATGTAATGAAAAATTTCATCAGATGATATCCTATAACACTCATTCAAAAGTTTATAGATAGACCTCTATCATATCACCCCTCTTTCTCCTGTTAACCAGAGTCTGCAATCCACATACTCACAATCTGTCCTCATAATCTAAATCCCATAATCCTGATATAATCTTTGTAACTCTTTGCATCTTTTCCACAGCTTCTTTATCCCCTTGGAATCCGGGAGGCCAAATCTGTGTGCACTAATTCTGGTGTGGTCTTATCAAGGCCTTATAAAGAGGCAAAATGATTTCTTTATCCTTGCATGTCAAGGTTTGCTTTAACATCGCAATTATCCTCTTAGTTGTATTTGTAACTTTTGCTATGTGACCTTTGAACTTCAAATTGCTATTCTCCAACATGCCAAGATTCCTTGCCTCCTCAGATTCTTGTAGCACCTGCTAATATAATATGCTGCTGGAATTCTAATCATGCCAAAGTGCATAACTTTACACTTACTAACATTAAACTGATAGCCATTTCGTTTGCTCAAATTTCCAGTCTATTTAAATCATTTTGTAAGTGCTGAATATCAGTAGCATCCCTGATTGCCCTGCCTATCTTCATATCATCAGCAAACAATTGCACATCTGATGTTAGATCCTGCCTGATGTCATTAATGTACAGACTGAACAATAATGGCCCAAGGACTGAACTCTGAGATACACCACTGGTCACCTTAAATCTGTCAGATTCACACCCACTGTATACCACTTTTTGATATCTGTCTGTCAACCATCCCTTGATCCAAGTCAAGAGTTTATATTCCAATTCCATATTCTCTAGTTTATGCAACAGCTTTTCGTGTGGTGTCCTATCAAATGCCTTAGAAAAATCCAACATTATCATAGTGTATCCATTTTCTTTATCCAACTTGGCCATAACATTCTTATAAAATATGAGCAAATTGCTAAAACATGACCTTCCCTTAGTAAACCCATTCTGCTCATTGCAGAGTATAGCTTGTTTGTTTACCCATTTCTGTATGTAAGTTCTTCCCAACCTCTAAAATCTTTATTACCACACCAGAGATACTGATGAGGTGGTAGTTAGATGCATCAGTTTTTGCACCACCCTTGTACAATGGAATTATTATACATTCCTTCCATTCCTTGTGATATCATTCCTGAGCTGAGACTCAAGTTATACAAACATGTGAAAGGCCTAGTCAATTTGGCTGAAAATTCCTTTAGCAAATGGCCTTATATTCCATTTGACCCTATAGACAAATTCTTATCCAGGTTATGCACCAGCTCTTCACCTCCTTTTCATGAACCCCTAACTCTTCATCCAATGCAGCAGTACTGCTGTGTACCATGTTACATACACCTGGTTGGTATATCTTAGCAAAGTGGGCACTCGTTCATTACTGAACAATCTCATTAGCTTCTGATACTCGAGTACCATCTGCATTCAATAAAGTTATTCTTTCACATTCATTCATTCATTCATTCTTTTTCTTGCAGCATAACAATAAAATTGTTTTGAATTGCCTTTAGCTTGCATGCCAATTTCTTTTCATAATCTGATTTAGCTTACTGCACAATGCTCGTTACTTTTCTGGCCTGAGCTTTATATATTTCATCACTTTTCTCACTCTTATTCTCATGATATTCTTTCCACATCATCTTTTTCTTGTGGATCGCTTGCTTAATAAGGTTGCACATCCATTTCACTCTGAACCTATTTATTTTTCGAACACTAGGGATACATTCAGATACCGCTTCGTTTAAGCACTTCTTCAAAGATTCCCATGCATTGTTGACATTTTCCCATTCAGTAACTGATACCATGGGACCAAAGATAGCATTCTCATAAGTTCATCATAATTTCCAGCTTTGTAGTTCAGCATATAACCTGTTTAATCTGAGCATCAGTACAATTTGATACTTCCCAAGAAGGCACAGCATGATTGGTGGTAAAATAGCCATATTCTTAACAGAGACCTCCCCCCCCCCTTTGACACTATGAGCAATCTAATACTCTTGGACCTGGAATTCCTTCTTTCACATGCTGCTTGAGAAAGTTGTCTCGCAGCAATTCAATAAATTCTTTCTTATCATGAGATTTCTCTTCTACCCAATCAATGTTTGGAAAATTAAAGTCACCCATAATGATAATTCATTTGGTACCCATAAATTGATGATGCATTTCTTCATTCTCTTCAACTGAGCTGCAAGGTCTGTAGTAATACCCCACCAGGTTTCATTCTGTTAACCTCCAATTCTTGATAGATAGAATTCCAGATAGAATTAAACTCACTGCTATATGTTTTAGTAGCAAGGCTTATATGTTGGTCATACATAACTGGTAATTAGTTTACGGAATTAACAACACATATAAAGTATATTAATTAAAGGTAACTTTAATAAATAACTTCTATATTTCGGCAACGTCACGTTGCCATCTTCAGGAACATAAAGATATGGTATGTGCACGCAGGCACTAACAAAAGCAAATGAGGAAGAAAGCAAGAAACTAATATTGTTCCTAAAGTCCTAATGGTGCCCTATGGTGGACTAATTTGGTTGACTTGGCAGTTGGGCTGAAGTTCTCAAAATGTAAGTCTCCCAAATTTGGGGTAGTTTCATGTACCCAAATTTGTTGAGGTTAGGAACGTTTTTTAGAGCTGCTGAAGATTCTTTGAATAATCTTTTGTATTTAAACTTGCTGCAGTGTATAGTTTAGGGGACATATTGCAAAGGTGGTGAAGGTAACACAGAGGATTGCTGCTATTATGAGAAGGACACTGACCTGCAGAGATAAGAGGGTTATCATTCCGTTGTATAAGTCTCTGATCAGACCACACTTGGACTATTGTTCTCAGATTTGGTCCCCAGGATTTGAAGGGGATAAATTAACTGTGGAAAGGATACAAAGACGGATGACAAAGATGGTTTCAGGACTGTACAAGGATAGTTATGAGGATCGGCTGAGAGAATATGGACTGCAGAGTTTGGTGGATAGAAGGAGAGGTGATATGATTGAGACTTTTAAACTGTTGAGAGGTGGTTACAGGGTTGACACTGGGGAGTTCTTTCGCTTGGTTGATCAACGGGAAGGCGTGATGACAAGAGGCCATCCCTGGAAGTTACGAAAGTAAACTGTGAGGTAAGGAGTGGTTTCTTTGTGTGGAGGGTGGTTGAGCCGTGGAATGCATTGCCTGATGGAGTGGTGGGAGCGAGAACGGTCAGTGAGTTTAAAGAGTGGTATGATAGACTTTGTGTTTCTCAGGGGGAGGACCTCCCCTCGATGAGTCTTGACAGACTTTATGTCTTAGGAAGGACCTCCCTCGAAGAGTCTTTTGACTCCTTGGAGGCCTGAATAATAATAATAATAATAATTATTATTTTTGTTTTCTTCCAACGAATTCTGTGGTGGGTATCTAAGGCATGGTCTACCAGCCCAGAGCGGCTGTACTGGTGAAACCGGATGTAGTCTTTGTGTTCTGAAATCCTGATATTTGTTGTTCTACCTGTTTGGCCAAAGTAGGACAATTTGCAGCTGCAAGGGACCTGGTATACACCAGGTAGGTCTAGGGGAAGTGGTTGGTCTTTGGTAGAGCGGATAAGGGATGCCAACTTTTTATATGGTCTGTAACAAGAAGTATGGTCATATTTTCTGAGGATATTGGTTATTTTCTCAGGGGTGCCCTGGATGTAGGGGATGGTGATAGATTTGGTGTAATCTTTATTGTGGAGGGGGGGGTTATGGTTTACTGTTTTTAGTATTTTTTGGATTTTTTTGGGGTTATAGCCATTGGCTAAGAAAGTGTTGTGGATGTGGTTTAGTTCAGTAGTTAGGGCCTTGTCATCTGAGCAGATTAATTTTGCCCTGTTATATAGTGTTTTTATAACACCCCATATTGTTGTGTGTGTGGGGGGGAATTGCTGGTGAATGTATCTGCCAGTATGGATGGGTTTTCTGTAAACAGAGAAAACCAAAGATCCATCAAGCTGGCGGGTGATTAAAGTGTCTAGGAAGGGGAGGGTGTTGTTTTCCTCTTTTTCTAAGGTGAACTGGACTCTGGGGTGTTGGTTGTTTAAGTGTGTTAGGAAGGAGTGGAGTGAGTCTGAGCCATGTGGCCAAATAGCGAACACATCATCCACATAACGAAGCCAAATAGGTTCATGGGTTCACCACTTTCCCCAAGGTGGGGAAAGTGGTGAACCCATGGCTGTCCCTTCTATCTGTTTGTAGAACTTTCCTTGCCAAACGAAATAGCCTGAGTTCATTGTGAACTGAAATGTGAACTGAAACTGAGATATCGGGAGGAAACTTGGCTTGGATGAGCTCTAGGGTTTCTTTGAGTGAGACATTAGTGAATAGGGAGGAGACGTCAAAACTGACCATTATGTCAGTGTGTTGGAGTGAGAGGTTTTCTACACTGGTTTTAAAGTGGGCTGAGTTTTTTTATGTGTGATGGTGTGTTGCCAGTATAGTGTGTGAGCGGTTTGGCTAAATGTTTGGCTAATTTATATGTGGGGGAATCAATGCCATCCACTATGGGACGTAATGGCACATTTTGTTTATGTATTTTTGGGAGTCCATATAATCGGTGGGGGGGGGGTCTAGAGTTATAAGGTTTTAGTTTGCTAGTAACTTCCACAGGCCAAGAAGTGACTTTCTTAAGGAGTCTGTGGAGAGTTCTAATCTGAGAGCTGGTAGGATTATATTCAATAGGGAGGTAAGTAGTACGGTCTAGTACTAAAGCATTAAGCTTACCTTTGTAGTCCTTTTGATTTAGCACAACAGTGGTGTTTCCCCCTTATCCGCTTTGGTGATTACTATTTTTTTGTTATTCTTCATTTCTTGTAGAGCTACGTATTTGTCTTTGGATAAGTTGGTTTTTGGAGGTTTGGCTGCTATGTGGGAAAATGTTACCATCATTGTTTTCTTGTGTTTCTACCCTAACTGGACTTAAGTAATCTGATATCATTAGTAGTACTCCTCCTCCTCTCCTATCTCTTCTGTCATTCCTAATAATAGTATACTCATCACACTCGATCCCACTTACCATATCTTATTCTGATAGTCAGGTTTCGCTAACACCAACACTGTTAGGCCACATCATATTCAATAAAGCAACAAACTCAACACCTTTGTTTGTAATGCTCGTGGCATTTTTGTATAGACATGATAAATTATCACCTAGCATATTCTTATAATTAGATATGCAATCTGTTTGGTCTTGTTCTAGAATTTTTTCTTTTCCCTCCCCAGACATACTTAAAAGGTCCAAAGCACATTTTTCCACCCCTTTTCTACATACATAATAACCATGTTCAAAAACATTCATACCTTTATCACGTTTGCATCTAATAACTGAATTTTTCCCATCCCTCCTTGGATAATCTAGTTTCCCTGACTCTCTCTGCATTAGGTCTCATACCAAGAAGTAATTTCTCCCTGCTCCTGATGCCAAATGAATATAAGTGCAGGCCATCCTTATAGAAGTCTCCACACATCTAAAAACTCACATCCATTTCTTTTACATAGCCTGTGCATGAAATTATTTGCTATCATCGCCCTTCTTCTTAACTCAGTACTGTTATATCTGGGTAACAATCCTACAATTTTCACTCTCTCACATGTCTTTCTTGCTTCTTATAACAGTATACTTCTTGTAACAGACCTTTCATATCTTCTCTCATACTGTATTTGTCCCTACTTAAATTATTAGTACCTACCAGAACCACCATGTCTTTTTCTTTTCAATTACATTTATCCTATTTTTAATTTTTGCCCTGGAAACTAGAAATGGTGACTCCCTCGGCAAGCATATTTTAGTCACTTTTGCGGTATTCACTTTGAATTTCAATTTCCTATCCACCAACACTCCCAAATCTGTAGCTTTATCATTTTCCTGGAGTGTAATTCCATCAGTATAGTATGGTATTGCTTAACCTTACACTTTGCCATATTATACATGGAACCAGTCTGTTAAATCAACCAGTTTGCTTATACCAGTCTGTTAAATCAACCTACAAGATTTCTGCATCATTATTAACTGTTGTTCTGTCATATTTCACACCATGTGTAAATAGCTGAATATTTCTTTTCAGATCATTTTGCATATCATTAATGTACAGAAAGGAGAGTAGAAAGATATCGAGATGTAGCAGATTCCTGAATCATCTACACCTTGATATCTTTCTACTCTCCTATCCACATCACCAACTTCATATCTATCTCCAGTCACTGCAAGTTACATATCAGAATTCCAGCAAAATGATGTCAAAGGCCTGACAATAAACAGTAGTATCACTGTATATTCATTTTCCTTCTCCAACTTAGCTGTCATTACAGAGACATAACCTATTCCTCACAAAATCATCCCCCCCCCCATATAGTATCCCATTCCTATCCACCCATTTCCTGATTTTTTTCTTTATTTTCATAGTCTTTGTCTTTTTGTTGCTGATTTTCAAATGATTTTCAATCATTTGTTACAGCATTTGTTATATTCAGTTAAGGTGTCCTACAGACATGTTCTTGACTTATTTATAAATAGAACTTCATTGTCATAAAAGAAAGAGCTGAGATTAATATCTCCCATTTTGATATGAGGTCTAATGCTTCTTGCCTTCATAATGTGATTGATGTAGAGAATGAATAATGGTGGAGATAGTGTGTACCTTTGTTTCACACCTGATTTTACATCCTCCCTGTATCTCTTGAAATTCTAACTGTAGATTTACAATTCGATACAATTCAATTTAATGTGATGATTATGTTTGTTTTTTGTTATTGGGATGGTGCACCCTGTTTCCCCTGTGTAGGGTAGGTTGCAGGTGCACCGAAAATTCCTCATTAAGTTTCTCCACTGTGGTAAAACAGGCCTGTCAGATCATGCACTTCAAACATGTCACAGAATCAACTGGAAAGGCACCAACTCCCTGTACTGCACTAAAACCTGGTTTTAAAGAAAGTTCAAAGAAACCTGTCAGATGCTGAAACATCATCTGATTCTAAACAAGAATGATGGATTAATAATTCCAAGAATCTGGAGGACCCATCTTCAACCCATATTAGCATTCATAACAACCCTGAACAGAAGAAAACCTTAATATGAGAGGATTATAGAAATTGTTTAATGTAGTATTATGTTTAATGTTTTATTATCTGTATATTATTATACTGATATGTATAAAAAGTTTTTGAATTTATTTTAATTTTGTATATATTTTATTTTTTCACTAGAAGTCATGCTAGGGCAAACGATTAACAAAGCATTTAAATTTATCTTACTTTTGTGTTGTGTCATGTAGCTTGTGTCTTACATAAAAACATATACACATTTTCCTGATGGTGACCCCAATATGGAGATTTATGAAATGTCAAGTATTACTTTCTTAATTATGAGGGTGGTCTGAAAAGCTCTTGGCCTCGACCATAGATGGCAACACTATCAGCACGATTTTTTTTTCTCGAAGTTGGTACATCTGTCATAAGCATCCATGTGAAATTGCAAGTCATTCTATCAAGTAGTTTGTTTTATACAGCTATCTGAAGCAAAAGTGTTGTCTGTATCCCTTGAAATGGATAAAATTGAGTGTCCTGTGGTTATAAAATTCTTTGTAAAACAAGGTTTAATGCCAAAAGAAATTCATTCGAAGTTCATAAAAGTTTATGGGCACTCTTCTCCTTCGTTTTTGACAATTAAGAAATGGGCTACCGAGTTTAAACATGGCCATACCAGCCTTGAAGATGATCCATGTGAAGGATGTCCAAAAGGGGTAGCAACACCAGAAATCATTGATCAAGTGCACGATATGGTATTGAATGACTGGTGAGTCAAAGTGCGTGAAATTGCTGAGACTACAGGCATTTCAAAAGAATGTGTAGGATATATTTTGCATGAAGACTTGCAAATGAAAAAGCTATGTGCTAGATGGGTGCCACGCTTGCTCACAGCAGATCAAAAACTTATCAGAAAGGATATCAGAACATTATGAAATGTAAGATCTAGTAAAGTAGGATCTTTCTTTCCAGTAATAACACAAAACTCTGTTTTAATAGACTATGTCTGAAAGTCACTGAGTTGTCTTCATCCCATTTGAGAATGTTAAGGAGATCCGTGTTAAGATATTGTTTATGGCAGATACTGAAGCCTCAGTCATATGAGTAGTATATAGTTTCTTGATAAATGAATAGGAATGGAGAGTACTGTTATTAGAAAAATCATGAATAGGGTTTGAAGTTAGAAGGTAACTGATGTGATGGAGAAGGAGTATGGGCAAGAGTACAGAACCCTGGGGGTACTTGAGCATTGATAAAGAAATCTAATGAGAGGAAGCTATCTATCATGACATGAGATGAATGGCCAAGAAAGAATGCTAGCAATTCATTCACAAAGGAAAGGAGAGAAACCAAAAGATGGTGACTTGTTGAGAAGTCCTTGATGTTAGACATGATCAAATACCTTGGAAATATCAATGGTTACCGTGAGTTTCTCCAAACCTTTCTATGGCCTGTGTCCAAAGTTGGGTGAGATTAGTGAGGAGATCTCTGATGTAAAATGAGAATAGTGAATCCATATTGATGATCATTAACTAACTGATGTATCTTCAGGTAGAAGCTGGTTGTTAATGAGTGTCTTCAACACTTTTGAGGAAGAAAGGTGAAAACGATGGGATGATAGCCTGATAGCTGAAGTTTAACTCCATTTTTAGGGACAGGCTGGATAAAGTTTTCTTTATGTTGTTGGATAGATGAATGGATATGACAGCTTATATAAGTAATATGGGAATGGCATTAATTCTGTAGATCAAGTTTTGAGCACAACTGGAGGATACCATCTGGACCAGGAGACTTGTTGGTAACAAGACTAATGAGGATTTTTCTGATATCCTTCTGGTGAAATGCAGTAGGTAGTTTCTGTAGATCAAGGTGATTTGCCAAGAAATCTGTCTTGTCTTTGGGTAATGTTGCCATGGTACCACCATGATATGAGAGAGAGAGAGAGAGAAACGAAAACAAGGATGGACAGAAGTTATGCTGAACAGCTTAGGCAAGTGACTATGTCTTTGATTGCCATTTTGAATAGGAGGCAAGCTTATTTCCTATTGCCCTTATAAGAAGTCAGATTTCGATTTTTTAATAATTTCCTTACAGTTATTTTGGACTGTAGTGTTGATTGAATGAGAAGCTGGAGTTTTTGACTCGTGCCATTGAATATATGCTGTATTTTTTTTTTTATCATGGATTACAAATGCACATGTTTTGGAGAACCAGGATTTGGATAAGGGTTAGGGGTTTGTAGTTGAGTGAGAAATGAAGGCCCTCATTCCAGTAAAGATTATTTCAGTTTGGTCAGAGTAGGTGTATGAATCAGAAGAGTGGAAAGAGTAATCTGACTCAGGAAAACAGGCATAGAAATATCTTAGATCAGGGGTGGGGAATCCTTGGCACATGTGCCAAATGTGGCACGGCAATGACTTTTTTCTGGCACACAACCCAGGCCCATCTTAAAAAATAATTAAATAAATAAATATATATCCAACATCTTAAGTGAGTTGTATATTTCAACTTAATAGAATACAGTTTTATTAAGTAGAGGAATAACAAATAAAATGCAATAAAGAAACAAACACTATTGACTGTTTTAGTAATGATAAGTAACAAGAAAATGAAACAAACATTCTATTTCTAAGCCATCTATCTCTGTGATATACCGACGGACAAGTTTTGTCCCGTTCAGTCGTTGTAGCATTCTCCTCAACAGCCAGACTTGACCTGACACCTTTATCATCATTTTATATAATTTTTCATGTTTCATAAAGAATTTATCCATTTTCTAAAATGTATATATATGTGGATTTAGATTTAATTAAATTGTAAGTTATTAAAATATGCATTGGGAGTATTTATTGTTAATTAAGGTTTAATTTATTAGATATATAATCACTCTTAGACACTTAGACAATAATCATTCTTATAATATTCTTTGATTTTATTGCACTAGTGTGATTTTTGATTATATGAAAAGGTTCTCCCAATACTTAAAAGACACCAAATAATAATATATTCCCCAAAATTTCGGTTGGCATGTGAGAAAAGTTTTGCATCAAAGATTTGACGATTTTGGCATGCACATTTAAAAGGGTTGCCCACCACTATTAGATCATCCAACTTGGCATCATTGGTGCTGTGTGTGAAAATACTAGTGGTGGTGGATGGTAGATGGCGGTAGTGTAGTTGCAGTTCATTATAGTTGGTGGATTAAGTGGTGGAGACAGAGAGTTGTAGAGTAGTGCTCTCCCTCGATGAGTCTTTGGACTCCCTGGAGGTGTCACGTAATAATAATAAAATAAAACTAATAAAATTAATTTTAATATTATATATATTTATGAGTCATTTAAGAGTCAAAGTTAGATAATTGAGAAGTGACTTCTGCATCACCTTTCAGGACTGTGGAGAACTGACTGGGACTTCTGACTTAATGTCCAATCCTCATCTTCACTTGATGTTCTCTGTTAGTAGGTATCTGTTGGTTACTGAACAAACAAAGATGGGCTGGCAATTTGGAAATTAGCTGACCAAATTGTAGTCTGTTGCTTAAACCACAAATGCATATGATGATTCAACATGATGAGCTTTTTTCATGCCAGATGGGGCATCACTTAGTTAAACATGGCCCCCATTATTTTCATCAGGGAACTAGAGCAAACAGTGAAAAGTTGTCTACTGGAACAAGCTCCAGCTTAACATCTTGAAGAAGGAGAATAAACCTAACATTAGAAGAACTGAAGATAAGAACTATCAATACAAGAAGTATTAATGGAAAGGAAATCCTATTAAACAGGTGAGATCTTATTAAAGTGTGGGATGCTATTTTCAGGCAATGATAACACAGTCCAACACAATTTGTGCTGACTTTTATATGAGACTTGTTTTTTACTAATTTGGGTGCGCTGATTTCAAATATCAAACCCATTTTTCTCTATCACGTCAGGTTTTTCCTCTATGGCATTTTCTTTTTGCTAATTTGTAAGTTTTTGATAGTTTTAAGGAGGCAATCCTATTTAGAGGATCAAAAAAATCGATTTTTTAATATTATTTTCTGAAAGTATGTACTTTTAAAAATCTGTTCCTAACTTTTTATCAAGAAATTCGAAAAATTCTCGAAGATATAGCCTATTATTCAAAGCGGTGCGCAGATCAGAATCAGAGTGCTCACTGCTCTCGCTTGTTAGTAAACGAATAAATGCGTAAGGACCTGCAATGGCATGTACTGGCGCTTTGAATGCGAGAGAGGCCGATAATTAGATACATAACTACTTAACAATATTCATTAAAAATTACAAGAATATTTATAAAAAAATAACAATTTTACTTACACATGAGTTTCAGGGAATAAATTTTTGTTTGTAGCAATTTCTGCTGTGTGTTCTGTTTTGGCAATCCCTTTGAATACTCCAACAGTAGTCGGCCATCATGTGAGAATCCCATCTTCCTTGGTACCGATCTTCCATAGTTTTTAAGTCTTGATGAAATCTTTCGCCTTGTTCATCACTTACAGCACCTAAATTCTCGGGAAATCTATCAAGATGATTGTATCGGAAATGAAGCTTTATGCTCATGTTGCAACCAGGCGCTGGAAATTTTCAAGCATTGTTTTCACTAGATCTTTGTAATTGCACGCTTTTTTGTTTCCAAGAAAATTATTCGCAACCATCGTAAATGAAGTCCAGGCCTCTTTCTCAATTTCGTTCATAGAGTTGATGAAATTTGGATCTCTCATTAAAGTTCTAATTTGCGGTCAATCAAATACACCGGCTTTAATTTTTTCATAACTAAGTCGTGGAAATTTTTCACATATGTATTGGAAACAGTCACCTTGTAAATCTAAAGCCTTTAACATACTGCTTCATAAGACCTAGTTTGATGTGTAGAGATGGAAAAATGATTTTTTCTCTGTCGATTAAAGGTTGATTTATAACATTCTATTCTCCAACATTTAAGGATATTCTAAGAGGCCAATTTCTGACTCCAGTGCTGATTTCTAGCTCGACTATCCCAAAAGCATAGAAAACACGGAAACTTTGTATATCCTCTTTGAAAGCCAAGTAAAAAGTTTACCATTTTAAGATCCACACAGATGATCCAGTTATGGTCTGTATATTTTAATAACTTCAGAACCTTTTTAATGTCCTCATATGTTTCCTTTAAGTGGACTGAATAGCCAATAGGAATTGAGCCATATACATTCCCATTGTGTAGTAAGACACACTTGAGACTTCTGCTTGAACTGTCGATAAATAAACGCCACTCATTTGGATGATATTGTACAACACTCATTTCAGTTAGTAAACCTGACACATTGTTACAGTAAACAAACCCACACTCGTGTTTAAAATATTGTACAAGATTACTTTCCCTGCTACGATAAAAAGTTATCTTCGTATCTTGCTCCAGTAAGTTTTTTTCATTTAATCTTGAAGTTAACAATTCCGATGATTCCTTTGATAGGCCCAAATCTCTTACTAAGTCATTTAATTCTGCTTGAGTAAAATGTTGCGGTCCAGAACTAGAAATTAAATTTTCATTGTCTAAATCAACATCCGGGTCTTGCTCCTCAAGAACATCTGGCATATCCCGATCATGCTCGTTCTCAAGTAAAGGAAGTCCTTTATAAATTGGCATGGCTATTTCATTGGAATGAGCAACTGGCCGAATTGCTGAGTCGAGATTTGGATACACAATTTTTTCTTATTCTTCTTATTATAACCAGTAGTCTGAACTAAACAAAAATAGCAATCATCTACGTGATTTTTCGGTTCATGCCAAATGATTGGAATGCCAAAAGCTAATTTTTGGCGTTTTCCCTTGCTCCACTGTCGTAAATTTTCTACACATGACTTACACACTTTATTTGGAGCCCATGAATTGTCCCGATCTGCAAGTTTTACATCAAGTATGCAAAGTACACTTTCTTAACGAAATCAGTGATATATCCTTTGACTGGGAACAGTAAAGCTGCCACAAATGTAGCAGAAGGAATCTACACTATTGACACATTTTTGAGTAGTAGACATGATGTATTTTCTTCACTGCCGACTAACATGCAATTAACAAGACAAAAAAAACCAGAGACTTTATTAAAACGTTATAAGCGCTCATCATACTTTCACGATCGATTAATGATTGACTGATTTCAATCGTACTTTGTCCGCTATGACACTTATAGCATTCATTTGTTTTAGGCAGTTGTCATTGCCTACTTTTCATCACCTAAATGTATTAGGTCAGTTATTGGCCTCTCTCACATTCAAAGTGCCAGTACGTGCCGTTGCAGGTTCTTACGCATTTATTCGTTTACTAACAAGCGAGAGTCGTGAGTGCTCCAATTCTGATCTGCGCACCGCTTTGAATAATAGGCTATATCTTCGGGAATTTTTTGAATTTCTTGATAAAAAGTTAGGAACAGATTTTTAAAAGTACATACTTTCAGAAAATAATATTAAAAAATCGATTTTTTTGATCCTCTAAATAGTACTGCCTCCTTAAAACTATCAAAAACTTACAAATTAGCAAAAAGAAAATGCCATAGAGGAAAAACCTGACGTGATAGAGAAAAATGGGTTTGATATTTGAAATCAGCGCACCCAAATTAGTAAAAAACAAGTGTCAGATTATAATCAGCAGAAAAAAATTTTTTTTTTGTTGGCCAGTGTAATCAAAGAAAAACTAAGTTGTAGCAATATCATTCAACACCAAAATATGAAGATAAATGTTTGGATTGGAAGGCAGTTTCAAGAACAGTTATGTGGGCAGACTTCAAAATGGGGAAGTGGAGAATGAAATTTATTTGTTCCTATGGTCCTACAGAAGGTTCTCCTAAAGAAAAATTTTTATACATTTTTTGAGTCATTATAACAGCAGCTTATAAAGAAAATAGAAAAAGTGGTCCTTGTTAGAGATCTAAACAGCAGAATAGGAAATGAATCCCATCAGGCATGTAGGAACATTCTGTGAAAATTTGGAGAAAAGTGCAATGTTAATTAATAATGACAAATGTTTACTGGACTTCTGCTCCAGACATGGACTAGCCATTACTAACATCATTTCAACATAAAGATGTGCACAAGGGTCAGAGTATGGAGGTATTAAAGTTCTGCAGTGACTACACTGCAAAATTCAGAGGGCCTGGTCAGAAGGTTGAATTCCTGATAATTGGAGTAGAGCTCTCATAGTACCCATCTGTAAAAAACGGAAATAAAGCTGAATGTGAGAATTACAGAGGAATTTCTTTACTAAGTGTTCCAGCATACTTGAAAAAGGTTGAAAGATTATGGAAGAGAAACATGGAGGAAAAATACACTGGGTTCCTGCTAAATAGAAGTTAGGATTAGATTTTCACTTTAAGACAAATAGTTGAAAAATCATGGGAATATGACAAGGATCTGTACTTAAATTTGGTAGATCTGGAAAAGGCATACAACAGTGCCCATATAAAAGCTTTTTATATGGGGTGAATTGAACATCATGCAGAGCAATACATAGTCTATATTTAAGTTGTCCGTCAGCAGTTAGAATTGAAGGAAATACAGGAAGATGGTTGATGTAAAATCAGGGGTAAAACAAGGATGCAGATTATCTCCACTCTTATTCATCATCTATATGGATCACATTATGAAAGAAAGTGACATTAGGCCTGATATTAGAATTGGAGATGTCAAACTTAGCTCTTTGTTTTATGCAGGTGATATTGTACTCCTAAACACATCTAGTGCAAGTCTCCAGAATTCTCTAAATTGAATTATAGCTTTAACAAATTTGGCATGAAAATCAGCAATAAAAAGACCAGAACTATGAAAATAGGCAGGAACATAGAAAACTTCAGCTGTATTCTGAATAGAGATCCTGTAGAACAAGTAAAATATTTCATTTATTTAGGCACAGTTTTTAGTGAGCATGGCAGGTTAAATCTGGAAATAGATAGCAGAATAAGCAAAACTGGCATGGTGGGTAGCCAGGTGAATAAATTTATATGGAATAAAAAGAGAAATTAGCCAAAACATTACACTAGCAGTATGCAAGGCAGTTCTCAAACCAGTTTTAAGGTATGGATCTGAGAGTTGGTTTGAAATAAGCACTTGATCAAATACCACAGATATGAGGGTTCTGAGAAAAATTATGGGAATGAACTGATAATATCAATGGCAGAATCATATTAAAAATAAAGATATTAGAAAGGAACATGACATTATTAGCATTCAAGAATGTGTCAGCAGAGCTAATCTAAGGTAAGGCCACTTAAATAGAATGGAGGAGGAAAGGTTAGCAAAACAGATATCAAGTTTTGATGCCAAGATGGCAGGAAAGAGATTCAGAGGAAGGTTTAGGTGAATTGATTCGGTCAGAAGTGTCTTAGAAGCACGAGATGTTGGATATGACAATATTGGAGTGCTCACAAGTAATAGATGGAATTGGAGGAAAATTGTTGATAGAGATTAATAATAATGTAAACTTAATCATGTAGTGCTGTCATAGTAACCTGAACACTCCTTAGGTGTACTTATCAGGAAATTGATGATAATGAAAGTGATAATATTTTATTATTTAATTATTTAAGAAAATTAATTACTTAATATAAAATTATTTAATAATTTTATCTCTCTCACACACACACACACACAAATTACATTATAGAGAGAGGAGAATTTAATTAATCATTTGTAATTTTGTAATTTTTAAAATATCTGAGTTGCAATATATTATTGGTTATTTCATTGCAGTTAGATTTCGAATCCTGACTTTGGGTAGTAAATTACAACCTCTTCCTGCAAATTCGGTAAGGATTTTAATTAAATGCATTGCAATTCATTATCTTGTCAAATTTTACTATAAAATATTAGCTTTAGTAATAGTTGAAGAAAATCTTAAAAGGTTTAAATTTGGCATTGTATTATAATAGAAACAGAGGATATTATATATGGGGGGGATCCAGAAAGTTCTGATAAACACCTTGAACATAAATGATATTAAAGCAACTGATATAACCACAAGAAAGAACATATCTTAAAACCTTTTAACCCCCGTGTTTCATCAAATTGTAATAATTTGTTCTTTTTTGTTTTAGGATATATAAGAAGACATAAAATCAATTAATTTTTGTTCTATGTGTTTATTAAAACTTTCCAGGCTTCCCTTCACCCCTCATAAAAGTTTTGAAACTAACTAGAGAGTACCACCTTCACTATTGGAGTTGCCGTAACTTTCACAACTTATATATGGCTCTATTATATACAAACTCCTGAACAAATATATGAATTATGCTCATATATATTTCTTTTATTAGTGCTTTTGATTAAAGTTTCACTGGCCTGATAGCTGTTTTGAACTGTTGGTTTTCCTCATAGGCTAGGCAGAAATGTGAAGAGGGCAAAACTTCTCTGATACCATAGCAATAGCATAAAATAACATATACATAGCAATCAAATATCAAAGAGTTGTAATTTTCATAAGTTAACTTTTGCTTGGTACGAGTACATAATTCTAAAATTAAAAATGAGCTTAAAAGGTTTCAATTTGATAAAGAAATAGAACATATTTATTATAAATCTAACATAGTTATTTGGCCAAATAATTGAATTGAAAAACAGATGTAAGGAATTACAGGCACTAATGGGCTGGTGATATGCACTATACCCTGCTTGGAAAGAATTCATTTCTCCCCATGAGCAAGGTGCATCGTGCCATGTAGGATGCCATGTTGTAGGCCTATCTGTTCAGAAACTGTTGACAAATTGGAAGCGCAGGGAGTCAACTTCAAGTGTCACCATGATGAATGACCTACAGCTCACCAAAAGGGTATTATGAAGGATAACAACATTGTGAAGGGTAAAAACAGTCATTTTTCAGCTGACACATTGAAATCAGAGTTCTGGACATCAAATGGAACATGAATCTACACAAAAACATTCAGAACCGAGGCTCACAACTTGGATTTCCATGGTAGGACTTCAATATGCAAGCTCCCACATTCCCCGAACCAAGATGCAGTGTCATCTTTATTGGTGCAAAGATCATAATACAGTGGGATGTGGAAGCTTGGAAAACTGTGACAAATTATGCTACACCCTTGTGTAGCAAATCATGCTACACCCTCTACCAAAGGGGTGTAGATGGATGGGTGTGGCAGATGCCTGGTGAATGTCTCTTACCAGAGTGTGCAATTTCAGCTTTGAAATTTGGAGGTGGCAGTGTGATGGTATGGCCCTGTTTTTTATGGTTTGGCTCAGATCTCTGTTTGTGATGCAATGAGCATTGAACTCTGAGAGGTATCCAAACATTCTGGATAATGCAATGCTTCCTGCTTTGTGGCATTTGTATGGAACTGGCCATTGTCTCTTTCAGCAAGACAATGCACTGTTTGTGAACATGAATATCATCACACTTGACTGGCCTCCACAGAGTCCTGATCTCAACCCTATTGAATAACTGTGGGATGAACTGGAGCATCAGGTGAGGTCAAGGGATGTCTGCCCCACAACAGTCCAGGACCTCATTACATGACTGCATGAAGAATGGTCCAAAATTCCCATTGATTTCTATTATACACTTGTGGAAAATATGCCTTGTAGGATTACTGCAGTTGTCACAGTAAAAGGAGGTCCTACATCTTATTAAGGTGGGCAGCATTGCTGTTTGTTCCTCACACTATGGTGTTCTTTGACTTCTTTCTAAGCAGTATATAGCCTCTCCGAGCCAAGAAAAAACCCTTTTTTTACAGTGTATACTCATAATTTCCAGAAATGGGCTCTGATGACCTGGTGAATACTGCTGCAAAAAAAAAAAAAAAAAAAAAAAAAAAAAAAAGCATACCCCTTTCCTAATTGGAGAAAATGCCAACTAGATTCCCCCACCCCAATAACTGAACCTTATGGTAATGTATCAGGTAGCTACTTGACCGACTAGTGAAAAATGTAGCTTCTATGCCATCTGCCATGCTGTGCCTGGAGAGAGTGAGAGTGTATTATTGATGATAGATGATGAGCTGCAGCCAAGGAGAATAGAAGTTGAATTGCAGGATAGAGAAAAGAGCACATTTGAGGCCATTTGGTGTGCAATTGAGATTAGCAGAACAAAATATACAATCGGGTGCTGCTATAGACCAGGTGATGGAAACGATGGTGGAGATAGTATGCATAAGCAAATAGAAGAAATGAGTGGAAGGAGGGTAATTATTATTGGAGATTTCAACTATGGTAGCATTGATTGGAGGGAGCAGAGGACACATGGGAGGAAGGAATTGGATTTTATGCAGTTATTAAGGGATAACTATCTGTGTCAGCATGTAATGGAAAATACTAGGGGTCAGAGAGTGCTTGACCTAGTAATTGCATCTGAGGATTTGACTGTAACGAATATGACCACATTGCCACCAATTGGTGAGGGTGATCATAGGGTCTTGACTTGGGAGGTGGCTAAAGGTGTGGAATTTACAATTAAGACAGGGTACATGTGGAATTATTGGACTGGTAAGTATGACAAGCTTAGGAGTTTGATTGGTTCAATACCATGGCATGTAAAATTGCAAGAGCTGGATGTTGATAGTGCATGGGAAGCGGTTAAGAAGTGTTTGCAGGAGGCAATGGCTGACTGTATACCTAGAGTCCGAATAATAAATCAAGTAGGGATTAAATGGATGAATAACACCATTAAGCTTGAGCTGCAAAAAAAAGAGACAACTGTGGAGGGAATTTAAGGAGAAATGTGACCTGCAGGCACATGAACGGTATAAAGCCCAGGCTAGAAGGGTAACAAGTGTGGTAAGAAAAGCAAAAGCAGATTATGAAAGAACATTGGCCTTGCAGGCTAAAGAGAATCCGAAACAGTTTTTTCGATATGTTGCAAGTAAAAGATAAAACGTATATGGCAGATTGATTTTAAAGAATGACGATCGTAGGGAGATAACTGAATCAGTTGATATAGTAGAATTACTGAGTGAGCACTTTGCAAGAGTATATCATCCAGCTGGTGACATTGCAAAAATGGAAGAACCAACAGCTTATACGGGAATTGTGGTGAATGAAGTGGAGGTGAATAGTCTATTACAAAACCTCAATGTCAATTCATCTGCGGGATTGGATGGTATACCAGCTCGTGTCATACGAGAAGCGACTAAAGAATTGTCAGTGCCTTTGACCATTTTGTTTAATTTGAGTTTCGGGTCTGGGTTAGTCCCAAGGGGGTGGAAAGAGGCGAAAAATAGTTCCACTGCATAAAGGAGGTTCCAAGACTGCTGTTGAAAATTACCGACCGATCAGCATATCAGGAATTGTTGTCAAAGTCTTGGAGAAAATAGTCAAGAGAAAAATACAAAATTGGATAGGATAGATGAAAATGGGATACTGTATGGGGAACAGCATAGCTTTGTGAAGGGTAGATCATGCCTCAGTAACTTGCTCACGTTCTATAACACAGTGACGGCTGAATTGGATAAGGGTAATGGGTTTACAGTGATTCTACTGGACCTTGCTAAAGCCTTCGATAGGATACCACATGGAATTCTAATCAGTAAACTGCAGCATATGAGAATGGATATAGGGTTGGTGAGATGGATAGGAGGGTGATTGATGGAGAGATATCAGAGAGTGGTTTATTCAGGAGTAGAATCCAAAAGACAACCTGCGACTAGTGGTGTGCAGCAGGGTTCTGTTCTTGGACCACTACTGTTTAATTTTGTTCATTAACGATATAGGAAATGATCTGAGAGGAACTGTGCATCTATTTGCAGATGATGCAAAGTTAGGTAGAGCAATAGTGAATGCTCAGGATGTCAAAATTTTGCAGAACGATTTGGATGATTTGGAGGACTGGGCTAAGGAGAATAGATGTCAATTTAATGTGGAAAAATGTAAAGTTTTGCATTTTGCGGTGAAAAGATTAGCAGCAGTATATCACATTGGTGGTACTGTACTCCAGGAGATTGACAAAGCCAGGGATTTAGGGGTGTTGGTGGATAGGGAGTTGAAGTTTAGGGGACACATTGCAAAAAAGTGGCAAAATCAGCTCATCAAATCACTTGGTTGCTGAAAAACACTTAAATGAGCAGAGACAAACAGGTTATTGTTTCTCTGTATCAAGCCTTGATCAGACCCCATCTAGACTACTGTGCCCAGATATGGGTGCCAGGGTTTCTTCGTGATGGGGAGGAGGTGGAGAGGATCCAGAGACGAGTGACCAAGATAATAGCAGGACTATGGAATGAACCTTATGAAAACAGGTTGAAGAGTTGAGTTAAGGGGATAAAAATCCCTTCTTGTTTTTCAGCCAGTAAGCGAAACTAAGATCGAACACTACGATCTGTAACGTTTCATGCCGACGAACAAGAAGGGATTTTTATCCCCTTAACTCATATCAACCTCGCCAGAAAAAAATAGCCTTTTGGCTTTTCATCTTAGGTTGAAGATTTGTTGCCTGCAGAAATTGGTTGATAGGTAGAAAAGGGTGATATGATTGAGACATTCAAATTACTGAAGGGTTTCTATAAGATTAATTCAGAAGATATTTTTGAGAATAGGATTGGTAGTGGGAGGACTAGGGGCCATCCATGGAAGCTTGGTAAGAGTGTGGTTAGCAAGGGTGTTAGAGCTAGGTTTTTTACTTGGAGAGTGGTAAATGAATGGAATAAGCTGCCAGAGTCTGTTGTGGGTGCCATGATGACTGTAAATGAGTTTAAGGTGAAGTATGATAGATACTATGTGAATGTTGAATAGTTGTTCTTGACTTGATGTTGGGCCTCCCTCGATGAGTCTAAGGACTCCTTGGAGCTGCCAGTAATAATAATAATAATAATAGTAGTAGTTGTGTGCAGAGAGAACTGTTGAGGCAACACAGCTTTGAGATGAGATACTCTGTGTGTGTGTGTGTGTGTGTGTGTGTGTGTGTGTGTGTGTGTGGATGAGAGGCATGCTGTTGGTCTCTCACCTACATTACCATATCCCTACACTTTAAATTATTTCTCAACTGTGAAAGCACCTATTCAAGGAAACATAAGTAATTTTGTTAACAGTTATGGATCAAAATATCTTCCTCATAAAATAATCCCCCAAAAATGGCAGATAACAAGGCAACTCTAAAAAAAAATTTAAAAAACTAAAAATATGTAACCTATAGACATAAGAAGACCACTACCCATTCCAAAAAAATTCACATCCACTTCAAAATTTGTGGTTGCAACATCAATAGAACAAATGTACACCACCAAACATTGTAACCTAACTTGTTACTTTTAAAAGGACCCTCCCCTCCACCTCGACTTTGATTCCTTCTGCCACAAGGGTGGATTCAGTGCATCTGTCAAATCGGACATCCCATGTTTCAGAACTGAAAATCTTGAATCTCCTCCTCATGACTTGCTTGGCTCAAAATTTTCTTGCTCCATTCAGGTGAATTCACATGCTGTTGCCTTTCAAATTCTGAATCATAATACCTCTGTATTTTTTTTTTTTCATTACTTTTCTCTGAAAATCTTGATTATGCATAATCCATTACCCAAATAGTGAAATTGTGTTTCTTGGTGATTTCAGCATTCAAGTTGTCCATCTGTCCACCAGAATATGCTTTTATGTGACTTTTTTTAGTGAAGACTTTTTTTGTGAATCGATACTGGTGGTTGTTGATTAACTGGTGTGCCTCTGAGAATTAGAGAAGTTGATTGACTATATAAAACATTAAATTAAAAAAAGTACAAAAAATAAAAATTAATAAATATAAAAATCCTTATCTATGGTATTAGTGTACTATAAAAACCCTTTTGTGGGTGAAAGCCACATAAAGAAAATAGAAAAGATCAAGGAGTTGGAGAGCAGAGAGATTTATTCTGGTTGGTAGACAATTTTCTTTAGGTCATTGCTTACAGCAAATACTTCCAAATCTCATCCAATTTGCTCATTCGGTAATTTGGAGTTGTGAATATTAAGTTCATCTAGGAAGAGGAATTCACTATTTGGATAGCTGGATTGAGGTCAAGAGGTTAGGTGAACATGTATATATATATTATATTATATTATACACTATACAGGGTGGGTCCACCCTTTTCTTCCATGACTGCTGTAACTCTGCCGGGGGGACTTTCTACCGGGTGTCGGAACGTCTCTGGAGGAATGGCATCCCATTCTTCCTGAAGAGCTGTAGCCAGAGCAGTTCATGATGTGGGTCGTTGGGGTCTGGAGCAAACTCGGTGTTCTAATTCATCCTAAAGGTGTTCTATGGGATTCAGGTCAGGGCTCTGGGTTGGCCAGTCCATTTCTGGAATGTTATTGTCTACAAACCATTCCCTCACAGACCTTGCTTTATGGCAGGTAGCATTGTCATGCTGATACAGACAATCGTAATCATCGAATTGATCTTCTACTGTAGACAGTACGCAACGGGTCAAAATGTCCTTGATTTTTTTGTTTGGTGAATGAATGAATGGAATGGATTGCCAGAATTAGATGCGAGTGCCCTGACAGTAAATGAGTTTATGATGGGTTTTGTGTCCATAAAAGTTAGTGTCGGTCTCCCACGATGAGTCTCCAGACTTCATGGAGATATTGTATAATAATGATAATTATTATTATAATAGAATAAAAGGTATTGCTCCAATACACATAAAAATACTAATCTATAAAGCATTATGTGAAAACATTTTAAGTTACACAATTACATCGTATGCATTCTGTATAGACTACAAACTTAACAGATTATGACTGTTGCAAAATAAAATGGTAAAACTGATATTCTGGGAAACAAAGAGAACAGTCTACACTTATATGGGCAGCAAGGACAGAACACAAAATATTTACCATGAAACACATGTCACTACACAGTCATGCTAAAATATTACTTCAGTCCAACCTACATAGTAACCAGAACAATATACCAGATAATAAGACCACACTCAACAAACTACATAACATATAAGTACTATGGAAAAGCCATCCAAAGTTTCTACATACAAAGTTTCTGCATGATCAACCAACTGCTATTCAGTGACAGAAACCTAGGGACCTACAGAACTGAAACAGGTGCTATGTAGATATTATAGCAAGACTGAAAATTAGAGGGAAATTACACACACATGCACACACAAACCTATAACGAATTCCTCTCAAATACCATTACAAGGACACAAACATGGCATATCCAATTCCAACTCTACCCTCTCCCTTCAAAAAAGGCTAAATCATGCTCATGCAGTGGTGTTCATGGGGGCATGTACACTTTAACTGGAAAAAAGCATTTATATGTTTCCAAGCACATACATATAAGCAGTTAAATTTACACCTGGCTTGTGATGTGTACTGAAACAAAACCATGAAATCACTGTTGTCTATTATATAAGCTCTGCAGAAATTTCAATGAAGAAAGCAGAAATGTCATTCAAACAAACAAGTAAATAAGAATATCAAAAAGAATGTACTCAGTAACCTGTACACTGAATTTTTGTAGAGAAGTAAAATAACTGTATTAAATACAGAATCTATTAAAAAAAAAAATTTAAAGGAAAACACAAATGACAAAATGCAGAAAAATTATGTATATTAATGTAAAATCATTCCATTATTAATATTACTATTGAACTGTGTGTTGTATTACTGCATTGTACAGTAGTGACTTGTATGAACATTCGTGCCAATCCATATGTAAATACGATGGATAAATATTTAGTTAGTTTTAAAAAAATGTATATTTACATTTATAAAGAATTAAGTACTCTGCATTTTGTACTGTACAGAAAATATTAATAAAATATTAATATCTTTCTTTGAGGTCTACCCAGCCTTCTCTTTCCAATTGGATTATATTTTATTATTTGTTTAGGATATTGGGTGTTGGCCATTCGGTTTACATGTTCTCTAAATTTTTGTTTATAATTGTATAGTTTTTCTTCTATTGATTTTTGTTTTTTGTTCTTTTAAAATATCTTTGTTCCTTTTTTGGTCTAATAATGTGTATTTTGCAGTTTTCATCAATTTCATTTCATGTGTTTTATTCTTTAGCACAATAAGAAATCAAGGCTGACGTTGAGAGTTTGCAGGATGATTTAAATAAGCTGGCAAAATGGGCAAAAGGTAGTGGATGTCAGTTCAATGTAGAAAAGTGTAAAATTATGCATTTTGGGATTAAAAGATTACCAGCTGTGTACTGCATTGATGGAATGGTACTCCAAGAGATTGATGAGGCTAGGGACTTAGGGGTGTTGGTGTATGGGGAGATGAATTTCAGGGGACACATAGGATTACTTGGTCCAAGATTGCACATAGGATTACTTGGTTATTGAGGAACACACTAACATCCAGAGATAAAGAGGTTATTATTCCCCTTTATAAAGCTTTGATACTTTCACATTTGGATTGCTGTGCTCAAGTCTGGTCTCCTGGATTCCTTGGAGATGAAGAGGTTGGGGAGAGGGTTCAGAGGAGTGTGACTAAGTTGGTGAGTGATGTAAAAAATGCTCCCTACATTGATAGATTGAGAGCTTGTGGGTTGCAGAGAAGAGGGGATATGATAGAAACATTTAAATTACTAAAATGTTTTTATAAGATTGATGCAGGGGAAATGTTTCAGCTGTGTGATAGTGATGGAAGAACAAGAGGTCATCCCTAGAAATTAAGGAAAAGTGTGGTTAACAAGTGTGTGAGGACGAGGAGGGTGGTGAATGAGTGGAATGCACTGCCTGAGTCAGTTGTGAGTTCTTCGTCTGTAAATGAATTCCAGAAGAGATATGACAGATATTGTTTTGATAGTTTGGGTTTCTCATGATAAGTCTACTGACTCCATGGAGATACCTGTAATAATAATAATCTCTTTTGTTTATTGCCCAATTTTCACTGTCATATAATAATGTCGGCACTGCTAAAGTATTATATATTTTCAAGTGTGTTTCTTTGTGTACAATATTTGGATCGCGTGTTCTATTTATCAGACCTATAATCTGTAAAAATTTTGAAGTTTTTAATTTTGTCTTTTTCTCTTTCATATGATATTTCACATCCAAGATAACTGAAAGTATTTATCTGTTCTATTATTTTATTATTAATAACAATTTTACAAATGTTAATAAATAAAATGTTAATAAATGTTAATAAATTAATAAAAGTTAAATAGGGCTAAATGGCCTAAATGGCTAAAGGACAAAATGTTAATAAATTAATAAAAGTTAGATAGGGCTGAATGGCCTCGCCTACTCCCCTTATATGGGAATGAAAAGGTTAGCTGATTTTTTTTTTTTTTTTTTTTTTAACAATTTTACTTCTAACTGGAGTTTGTCCACAAAATGCCATTGTTTTAGTTTTATCTATGATATTTTCATTCCAAACTGTTCTACTATAATGTATAAATTATATATTGCTTTTTGTAAATTGTCTTCCTTATCTGATATTATTACCTGATCATCTGCAAATAATAGCATATTTATTTTGTTATTCCAGGAAATTTCTATATCTGGATTGTTTAAGGTGTTCCACTGTATTAATATTTCATTAATATAAATATTGAAAAGTGTAGAAGACAGAGAGGAGATCCTTGTCTTATTCCTTGGTTTATAGATTGTTTTTCATTTATTTTTATTTTACTATCTTTGTATATATTCAATATTGCATGTAGTAAAATATTAGGTATATCAAACAGTATATATCTTTTTACTTTGTCAAATGCTTTTTCGTAATCTATAAACAAAAGATGAGCTTCTAAATTAAATCTCTTCTTTTTTTCTATAAGTAGTTTCAAACAAAAAGCTCCATCCATTGTAGAGCATCCTTTTCTAATTCCATTTTGACATTCTAATATTTTTTCATTGTATATTTTCAATTTTTCAATAAGTATTCTACTATATATTTTGTAGCATGTATTCAATAAACTAATACCTCTGTAATTAGTAGGTTTTGCTTTATCCTCTTTTTTAAATATAGGTATTACTATACTTGCATTCCATTCTACTGGCATTTGTCCATTTGTATATATTTTATTTAAAAATTTATGATCAATGATGAAATTTTTTTCCCTTAAATTTGTACACTTCAGAGTTTATTCCATCTTCTCCTGCTGATTTGCCATTTTTTATTTTACTTAGGTTGTCCTTTAATTATTTCATTGTTATTATATAATTTAAAGCATTTTCTAAGTTATTGGTGTAATTTTTTGATGTTAATATTAACTGTCCAAGGAGTATTTTATACACATTAGTTTAGTATTTTATACACATTGAAAATATATACATATACTTTGTATATGTATACATTTTCTAGATATGATACAAAGTTTTCCCAGCTTTCTCTGTCTCTCTTTCTGGTTTCTCTTTTGGCTATTGCTCATCTTTTTTATATTCAATTTCATCTTCTTGTATTTTGCTACTTAATCATCTTTTAATTATTATTATTATTCAGGCCTCCACGGAGTCAAGAGACTCATTGTGGGAGGTCCTTCCAGGAAACACAAAGTCTGTCATACCACTCCATAAATTCATTGACTGTTCTTGCTCTCACCACTCTATCAGGCAATGCATTCCACAGTTCAACCACCCTCCATACAAAGAAACCACTCCTCACCCTCTTGTTCACAGCCTCCTTTCGCAACCTCCAGGGATGGCCGATTGTCATTGCCCCTTCCCTCTATTCCAACAAGTGAAAGAACTCCCCAGTGTCTACCCTGTAACTGCCTCTCAACAGACAGTTTAAAAGTCTCAAACATATCACCTCTCCTTCTTCTATCTATCAAATTCCTTCAGCCGATCCTCATAACTAACATTGTACAGTCCTGAAACCATCTTTGTTATCTGCCTCTGTACCTTTTCCACAGTTAATTTATCCCCTTGAAATCCTGAGGACCAAATTTGAGACCAATAGTCTAAGTGTGGTGTGATCAGGATCTTATACAATGGAATGATAACTCTTTTATCTCTGTAGTTTAGCATCTTTCTCATTATTACAGCAATCCTCTGGGTTACCTTTACCACCTTTACAATATGCTCCCTGAATTTCAGTTTTCTATCAATCATCACCCCCAGATCTCTTGTCTCTCCTACTTCCTCAAGTACAGCTCCAATCGAGTATGCAGCCTCCCATTGATGTGTCCCAAACTTCAAGACCTTACATTTTGCTACATTAAACCGATACCTCCATTCATTTGCCCATCTGGCTAGTTTATTGAAATCCTCTTGCAGGGCTGCCACATCTGCACTATTACTAATAACCCTTTCCAGCTTCACATCATCTGCAAACAACTGAATATCCCCTTGCAATCCATTAACAATATCATTGATATACAGGTTAAACAATAGTGGTCCCAGTACTGAGCCCTGTGGAACCCCACTTGTAACCTTCTGCTTCCTTGATACTGCCCCACCATACACAACTCTCTGATACCTATCAGACAGCCAGTCCTGAATCCATTTGACTAACCCAACTCTAAACTCATGTGCACTGCAACTTAAATATCAGCTTATCATGAGGCACCCTGTCAAATGCCTTTCCAAATCCAAAAAATGGCAGAATATGCCTTTCCCTCATCAACTGCTCTTGTCACTTTATTATAAAAGGCAATCATATTACTAAAGCAAGAGGTGCCCCTTAACAAATCCATATTGATTCTCAGATAACATTACCCTCATCTGCCCAATGCTGTATATAGTCCCTCACTAATTTCTTCAAGACCTTAACAACAACTGATGGCACACAAACTGGCCTATAATTTGACACTTACAGTCTGCTACCATCCTTATGTAATGGCACTATCTTACCTTCCTTCCATTCCTTGGTACCTTTCCTACCACCAGACTTTCATTGAAAATCCAGGTCAACAGAGCTGTCAGTTCTTTAGCACATTCTCTCAAACCCATGATGAAATACCATTCAGTCCCACAGCTTTACTGTCATCCAGAGTACTCAGTATTTAGAACACACTCTCCTCTTGCACCTCTAAACCCTGAACCTGCCCTATCTCTAGTATTAAAACCTACTTCTCCAAGATGAAGTACTCCAATAAAGACCAGGTTTTTATTTTCAATTATTATATTTATTTCTTTGTTTCATATATGTAATTTTTTTTATTTTTATGATTTTTATGTTCCTAAACTTTCATATGCTGCTGATGTAATGATTTCTTTTATATTATTCCATTTTTTCTCGATGTCTTCATTTTCTTGTATTTTTTCTGAGTGGTTATTAATCCTCTGTTGGTATAAATTTCTTATACTTGAATCATTTAGTACTCTTATTATTATTATTATTATTATCAACATTTGACCTCCATGGAGTCAGAGACTCATCTGACTCCATGGAGTCACTTGTATGCAATAGTGGGAGGTACTCACTATTGCATATAATGCTCATTCAACTGCATCTTAAACTGATTCAATGTGTCCACAACACTCAGACAATGCATTCCACTCACCAACCACCCTCCATGCAAAGAACCTTCGTCTCACTCCTTTGCTCACACCCTCCTTATACAGTTTACAGTAGTGGCCTCTTGTTCTACTCCCCTCTCCCATTCTATGAAAAATCTCTTCCATGTCTACCTGATAACAACCTCTGACCAGCTTATATGTCTCAATCATATCCCCTCCCCCTCTCTTCCTCCTATTCACAAGGCTCTGCAACTTACATTCTCTCAATCTGTCCTCATACTCCACATTCCAAAGACCACTGACTACCATTGTGAATCTTCTCTGTACCCTTTCCAACATATCCTCATCACCATGAAAACCTGGTGACCAAATCTGTGCACAGTAATCCATATGAGGCCTGATCATGGCCTTATACAATGGAATCATAAGCTCTCTATTTCTGCATCATTGCCACTATTCGATGTGATGTCTTCACAACTTGTGTAATGTGGCCCCTCAATTTCAGGTCCTTGTCCACCATCATAGATCTCTCATCTCCTCTACTTCTGTTAAAGTTTCCCCCACCAAGTGTATACTTTGCATCCCATCGTTGCTTGTCAAATCTCAAAACCTTACACTTTGCAACATGAATGGGCAGGTAAGTGGAACTGATAGTTCCACTTACCTGCCCATTCATGCAATCTATTCAAGTCCTCTTGTAAGGCATTAGCATCAGCCTGACTGTGCATTGCTCTCCCCTGTTTTGCATCATCTGCAAACAGCTGGATATCACTAGTTAAACCCAACCCAATATCATTAACATACAAATTGAACAACAATGGCCCCAAAACTGACCCTTGCGGCACATCACTGGTGACCTTTCTCTTTCAAGATACTACACCCCCATATACAACTTTCTGATACCTATCTGACAGCCAGTCACTGATGCAACACAGAAGTCTGTTATCCAATCTTATCTGTTTCAATTTATTTAAGAGCTTGTCATGTGACAGTCTATCAAAAGCCTTTGCAAAATCCAAGTACACCACTGTATATGCATCTCCTCTGTCCAAGGTATTTGTCACTTTGTTATAGTACATAAGTAAGTTAGTGAAACATGATCTCCCCTTAACAAACCCATGCTGATAACCACAGAGAATACTGCTGTTATCAACCCATTTCTGTATCCTACTTCTCACCAATCTCTTCCGGACCTTCACCACAACTCCAGATATACAAACTGGCCTATAATTTGAAGCTACAGCCTTATCACCGCCTTTATGCAGTGGAACAATTTTACCCTCCTTCCACTCCTTTGGAACCTGTGCTGTTGCAAAACTCTTACTAAACAGGCATGCCAATGCTACTGCTAGTTCCCTGGAACATTCCCTTAATATATGTGGTCATCTATCATCAAATCCTATCACCTTATTAACATCAAGGTTATTTATTTCCTCAAATATTTCCTGCTCACTCACAATTAAGCCATCCCTTTCTATGTCCTCTACACTCAGTAAGTACCTCATGATTCCACCCTGATCATGATGAAGCACACTTATAAATTGATCACTGAATACTCCAACAATGTCTTCTGCAACAGTTACCATTCTACCACTTTCGTCCCTTAACTTCATCTTTCCATGATAATTCTTCCTTCTACTTGCCACATATCTAAAAAAATCTCTAGGATTTTTCTTAGCTTGATTTGCCAATTTCTGCTCATACTCTACGTTTGTTTTCCTTACTAACTGAGTCACTCTCCCGGCTTGTTCTTTATATTCTTCATGTGACTGATTACCATTATTCATCTTGTACTTCCTCCAAAGTACTTTCTTTTTCCAGATTTCATGCTTAAGCTCCACATTCATCCATTTTACACGTACCTTATTCAGTCTTTTGGCCTTTGGGATACATTCGTATTTTGATGCTGTTATGTATTTCTTTGTAAGGTCCGGTGCAACATTTATTTCCTTACCTCAACTCCTCGTTCCATGTTATAACTTGAAGTTGTCTCCTAAGCTTGTCATAATCACCAGCCTTATAATTCAACATATATTCTTTCCTCGCAAAAGCCTGCATATGACTAGCCACAACATAGGTGATTACTTCATGATCACTTTCACCTACTGGAGGAAAATGTGAAACCCCGCTATCAATTACATCCTCTAATGAAATGATCAGATCTAGAACTCTTGATCCTCGTGTGCCTTCCTTTACTTGCTGCCTGAGATTACTTTGTAATTAGATTTTGTTTCTCTAGTTTGTTTATTTTTTTGTATATTTCGTAACTAGTTTGGCCTACACTAAATAGTGATCCGTGTTGATTTCCAGCCTACTTCTGACTTTAACATCTAAGAAGAGATTTCTGCTCTCTCATTTACTATAAAGTAGTCTATTATTGATTTTTGTCCTCTTGCACACTATGTATATTTATATATATTTTTATGTATGTAGAATTTATTCGTTATTTTTAAATTATATTATATTACATGATCAATGAGTTGCTTTCCATTTTTGTTTACTGTTGGTTCTCCAAATTTTTCTGTATTATTATTAATTTTTTTCATTCCTATTCTGGTATTAAAATCTCTGGCTATAATTATATAGTCCGTTTTATTTAATTTTTCAGATATTCCTTGTAACTGTTTGTAAAAGTAATAATTTTCTTGTTTTTTTCCTTCTTTTCTCGCTCTCCAGCCAAGAAGCTGCTGGTTTGAATCCTGCCATGGGCATGGATGTTTGTGATTGTCCTACAAACTTTGTGTGGAAAGGGAATCTGCGACCCTACCACTTACACTAGCTGAAGACATCATTGCCAAAACCATGTGAAGTATGGCAGTGACCATACGGCATCTATGGACGTCAAATGTGAAAATTTGAAACTTTTTTACTTCTTCAGAAGCATACACTCCAACAACTGTTAAATTTTCTTTACCAGTTGTTGGAGAGTATTAGAAGTGCAATTAAAATTAACAGTTAATTTTAATTGCACTTCTAATATTCTTTCATTCCAGTATGTATAGTGAGTTATTTTTGCTTTAATTGATTTATGGATCCAAATCATTATACCAGCTTTTGCACATATCTTTTTGTCCACTCCACTATATATATGATGTGATAATTGTTTCTTTTGTTCCTTTAAGTTTCTTTTTTTGTTTCTGTAAGACTGCAGTTTCTATATTTTCATCATTTAAAATTTTATCTAATTCTTCTTCTTTATGTGCTATGCTTCTAATGTTCCATGTAGCATATTCACCACATTTTTCTTTTTCCAAAGTTTCTTAACCTTTTCCAATTTGCAGTCTTTTCCCATGTTTTCTGTCCAGTTTGTATTTTGTTGAGACTTGAAAGTAATGTGTTTCCCTATGTCAAGTTACTAGAATGACGATAGGTATCCTATTAGTGGGGCTGCCACCTTTAGGCTTGCCTTTTTTTAGTAGATAGTGGAAACTGCAGTTTGAGAGGAAAGAGTCATGCCCTCGAATTGCTCTAATAGCACTTGGGGGGGGACAGGGAAGGGGTAAGAAATAAGAGAGAAGAGGAAAAAAGAGTAGAAGACCAGTCTACAGATATGATATACCAAGTGTATATTGTAGGAGATAAGATCAGGTCTAGCTCTGTTGAAATCTAATGTAAAAAATGAACCATATATGCAGCACTTAGTGTTGAACTTCGTAAAATAATATATTGAAATGTCACGCAAAATAATTATAGTATATATGTAAATATTTAGAGATCAATAAAAATATTATTATTATTATTAGTTAATAATAATATTATTATTAACTCCATGGAGTCGAGAGCCTCCCTCATCATGACAGATCCTCAATGTCATATAAAGCTAATCAAACTCTTTAAAATTAAACTGGCAGTTACTGCTAAAATGTGATCTCCATTTAGCCAATCCATAGTAATTATCAGAGAGAATACTTCTGGATCCTAACCTTCCTCACCCATGGCTCATAATTTGTGATGAATTATTCTCCTTCATATAATGGGATCGGGAATAATGCCTTCATGAAGTGGAACAGTTTTCTCCTCTTACACTCCTTTGTGATTTGCCTGTTGCAAGACTTTTTAAACATGTGTCTGTGCAAGCTCCTGTTAGCTCACTGGAACAATCCTGAAGATACATGGTGATATGCATTCAAGAGTCCTATTGTCTTGTTAATATCAAGTTTATTTAATTCCTCAAATAGCTCCAGTTCACTTATCATTCCTTTTGCCATTTCCTCTACACTCTAGCTGCTCATGGTGTCACTCTTATGAGGTTAACTGGTAATTAGTTTACGGAATTAACAACGCATATAAAGTATATTAATTCAAGGTAACTTTAATGAATAACTTCTATATTTCGGCAATGTCACATTGCCATCTTCGGGAACATAAAGATATGATATGTGCACTCAGGAACTAACACAAAGCAAATGAGGAAGAAAGCAAGAAACTAATATTGTTCCTAAAGTCCTAATGGTGCCCTCTTGCAGGCTAATTTGGTAATCTTGGCAGTTGGGCTGAAGTTCTCATAATGAAAGTCTCCCAAATTTCAGGATTTCAGAACACCAAGACTACATCCGGTTTCACCAGTACAGCCGCTCTGGACTGGCAGACCATGCCTTAGATACCCACCATAAAATTCGTTGGAAGAAAACAAAAATAATCCATCGCAGCAAGTTTAAATACGAAAGATTATTCAAAGAATCTTCAGCAGCTCTAAAAAACGTTCCCAACCTCAACAAATTTGGGTGCATGAAACTGCCCCAAATTTGGGAGACTTTCATTATGAGAACTTCAGCCCAACTGCCAAGATTACCAAATTAGCCTGCAAGAGGGCACCATTAGGACTTTAGGAACAATATTAGTTTCTTGCTTTCTTCCTCATTTGCTTTGTGTTAGTTCCTGAGTGCACATATCATATCTTTATGTTCCCGAAGATGGCAATGTGACATTGCCGAAATATAGAAGTTATTCATTAAAGTTACCTTTAATTAATATACTTTATATGAGTTGTTAATTCTGTAAACTAATTACCAGTTATGTCTAACCAACGTATAAGTCTTACTACTAGAATCTTATGAGGTTGTTATACCTTAGTGAAATATTTTTTGAATACATCAGTTATATTTCTGTATTTGTTAACATTATTCTCCCATGATCATTCTTTCTTCTGCTTGCTAGATATCATTACTCTCTGGAATGTTTCTTGGCCAACTGCTTCTCATACTGCACATTAATTTCCTTATTATATATAACTTTTCTTCCTGCACTCTAAGCTTTTCAACATTACCTTGACTTTATTTGTCTTACTTATAACCTGTATAAATGATTTTTTTTTTAAAAGTGAATTAACATTAGAACAAGAGTCTTTTGGCATAATAGATTAAATTTGATAATATTAGGCTGAATTAATTTGATTCTTTTCAACAATCAGGAATTAGATAAGAGGACATATGTATGGAGTAAACATAAGGTTATGAAAGGATGCTGTGAGTAAGAGGGTGAGGAGTGGTTTCTTTGCATGGAGGGTGGTTGAACCATGGAATGCATTGCCTGATAGAGTGGTGAGAGCAAGAACAATCGAATGAGTTCAAGGAGAGTGGTATGATAGACTTTGTGTTTCCTAGGAAGGACCTCCCATGATGAGTCTCTTGACTCCATGGAGGCCTGTATAATAATAATAATAAAAACAGAAGAAGAAGAACTTATAAACTATTGAAATTTAATCTCCTATGAGCCTTTATCTAGTATGCAATCAAAATATATATACTTAAGAAAAGCATAAACCTAGAATGTGAAATTGAAGTTTTTATGATTTATAAATGTGTGTATGTGTATGCATTTTATTTTCCTTTAACTTTTTATCTAGAGTGGAGACATATGGATAACAGATCCTTCCAACAATCGTATAGCTCAGTGGATTAATATATCATTTAATAAAGGTAAGAAAGAATCGGTGGCAACATATTCTCGGGTTTCATTATCATACTTATACTTATCAAGTAAGTCTATGGGATATAAAGCATTATCTCATTCTTGAGAATCAAAACATTATTCTGTTGTTCTCCTTTTTCAAGGAATGGTTTGATGAGATATCACTATGTCTGAAAAAATTTTCTATTTAATTCTCTTTAAATTCTGACTCCATGTCTTAAAATGTAAACAATAAAAATGTAAATTACCCCTTTTATTATTATTATGTATACTCCTCTATGCAGCTCAAAGACTAGGTGATATCATTTTAGTTACTCATACTTAAATACCTATCTTTGAACTCACAACATGTAATAGCAGGCAATTCTGCACACTTATCATATCACATAAAAAAAAATCTGAGCCTCACATACTTCTTGGTGATGCTTTTAGCCAATTTCCATGGATGATCCTGAGTTCTGCACCAGCCATATACTGTAATAGCACATTTGTATCTATACTGTAATAATCCTACTCTTCTCATCTGTCTGTTCTCAAACTTTGAAGACCACATTCTCTCAATCTGCCCTTATAAGTAGTTCAATCCCATGAGCTATTTATCTTCTCGGTCACTAGATCTTCCCAGCTGTCTTCCCATCTCCTCAGAATCCAGGTAGTACCATAACTATACTCTCGTAGTGTAGATCTGGCCTCATTGAAGCTTTGTGAAATGGTAGTACCTCCCTTTTTTTTCTTATAGGTTAATGTTTTCTTTAAAAGTGAAGTTAACTGATGCAATGATTTAACTGACTTAGACTTTAAACTTTAAATCACTGTCCACTATAACAGTGTTTCCCAAACTTTCAGTACCTTCATATCCCTATACTGGTGTAACCCCTCCCCACCCTCTGACAAAGGAAGTTTGGGAGAAGTTATAATAATATTTCATTCAAACATGAATAATTATCAAGGTAATTATTTTTAAACACTTCATCGTAATAAATTACAAATATGAAAAATAATTTTTTTTATTATTAAATACATTTTTAGTTTATATAAATCCAATATACTTACAAGAGAAACAAAAACAAACTTTAGGAAATTTACATCATGAAAATTATGGAAACAACTACTGCATTAGAGTATACTCTAACGTGGTAATTGTTTCTATAATTTTCATGATGTATTCTGATTGCCATATAAGCATGAAGGAAAGGATTAGGAAATTTAATTTTCAGTAATCAAAAGTTTAATGATATGAAGGAAATGGTATGTGCTGGGAAGAAGTTAGCTTGGTGAAATCTGGTATTATTCTTCATTTCAAACATCTTGTTTTTAACTTGTGATCCATATTAAAGGATTCAAGAAATATAAACGAGAGATTATAGTAATTAAATATTTTAATATTAATTATTATTAGACTGCACTTCAAGATTTGTTAATAACCAATAACACAATTGCTAAAAATTGAAGACTGTTACAATTTAAAATACGAATGATTCTAAAAAGTCTGCGCAGTTAGCCTAGTGGCTGTGCGCTTTGCAACCATATGCTTGGGGAAGGAGTGTCCTAGGTTTGATTCCCATCAGTGATGTGAGGAGCTGTTATAATGTTTTCAGGGATAATCCTGAGTTCTTCTGCACCAGCCATATACTGTAATATCACATTTGTATCTATACTATAAGTTCCCCTTCCTAACTTATGTGTTCCTATCCTACTCTTCTCATCTGTCTGTTCTCAAACTTTGAAGACCACATTCTCTCAGTCTGCCCTCATAAGTAGTTCAATCCCATAAGCTATTTATCATCTCAGTCACCCATCTCTAGATCTTCTCAGCTGTCTTCTCATCTCCTCAGAATCCAGGTAGTCTTGGGCATGAACAGTAGGTTTTCCCCAGTTTATCCTGGGGTGTTTCATCCTGCAAAGTAGGCAAACCGGCCTTGAGAACTCAACACTGTGGACATAGGATACACCAGGGCGTAGGCTGACCATCTTATCCTGTGAACGGTTTGAAGTCTGATGATTAATAAACCCTCGACATTGCAAGGTAAAAGAGGGAAAGGAAGATGAGATGATTCTGAAAAGGGGAGAGTTCTGACCATGTTGTTCGAACTATTTGAATTTATTTACACTTTTCATGCAAACAAATCAAACCACATGGTTGGAACCAGATGCAGCTTAACTGAGGTAAGTTAAAACATGGCAAGAGACATGCCATTTTGTTTAAAACTTCTTTCAGGTTTGTTTTAAAATATGCCTATATGTAACTCCTCATGGCCTTATTGCATACCTCTGGAAGTGTGTGCACATTTTGGGAAACATTGCACTATAACCTCATAATACTCGTTTTATTATTATTATTTATTATTCTGCACATCCAGAAAATAAGTTCTGGCAAGAATTAAAAAAAAAAAAATTGGTATAGGAGAAAAAAAAAGTTTTATTATATGCTAAAATAACAAATATATACTTTATTTTTCCACATAGTTGCTATTGACTTCCAGGCAATTTTGGTATTGTGGCACGACATCAAAAAGTCTTCAGCCAGTGAGTTCAACCAGTGAGTCATGGTTTTTTAATTCCTCATCTTCTTCAAAGTGCTGAGATGGGAGCCACTGTCACTGGGCATGAGGTCAGGGCTGTAGGAGGGGGGGGGGGGTTATTGAATAGTTCCCACCCAAACCTTTGAATTTGTTGGGCAGATCAATCTGCAGCATAAATTTGCACGTTGTCATTCAAAATCACGATCCCTGACAACAGCATTCCTTGTCTTTTGTTCTAAATTTCTCGCCTGAGTTTCTTGAGCATATCACAATACTCATCAGCATTCATTATGGTCCCTCACTGAAGAAAATCAATGAGCAAGATCCCTTTTCAGTCCCAGAAGCAAGTGGCCATCATTTTTTGGACCAATGATGCTTGTTTGAAAATTTTTTCTTTTCCAGATGATGAATGGCACCACTGCACTGATTGTTGTTTTGACTTGACATTTGTGTATGAAATCCATGTTTTGTCATCATTGACAATTGAAGAAAAAAAAAGGTTCACATCCATTTTTGTAATAATGCAAAATTTTTTAAGCTGATTTCACTCATTACTGTTTATGTGCATTGGTCAGCATTTTTAGGACACACAATTTTTATACCCCAGCTTTTCTGTCACAATTTCATGAATGACTGAGTATAAAATTTCTGGGAATACAAAAGAAGGTTCCATAATTGTGAAATGATGACTCCCATGAATTTTCATGTTCATTCCACCAGATCGTTTGTCACCACACTTGGCCAGCTACCTTGCTCTTCATTGTGAATATTGTTTCACCCTTCTGTAAACAAACGACACCATTGCCCAATTTTACTATCACTCATTACATTAGACCTTACACAGTCGTTGGTGAATTTCTTCAGCACTATTGTTTTCCACCAACAAAAGCTGTATCACAATTTTTATCACAGCACTCATTGTCAATTTTCCGTAGAAGACAACAAATGATGATGCAACAAAAGTAAAATGGTCAACAGCTAGCTAATGAGTCATGCTATGCTACCACATATACGTGACCCTGCTCCCATATCTTATTTGCTGGTAAATTCTGAACAAAATTTACTTTCTAGATACTCTTTGTATTATTATTATTGTATAGTACCTCCATATAGTCTAAAGACTCATCACGGGGGACTCTTGAACACATTAACAGATAAATCACTCACAACTGTCTCTTACAATCCATTCCATTCATTCACCACTCTCTCCAAGTGAAAAATTGAGTCCTCACACACATGCTGAATGCACTCTTACTCAACTTCCAGGTGTGATCTCTTGTTCTGATCCCTGTAGCCAAGTGCTGAAACACTTTCCCTGCATTAATCTTATAAATCCTTTTAGTAACTTAAATGATTCTGTCATATTCCCTCTTTTTCACATGTCAACCAATTTGTGCAATCCACAAATGCTTAATCTATTATCATAGGGAGCATTCCACAGACCACTCACCATCTTGGTCACTCGCCTCTAGATCTTCTCTGCTGCTTACTCATTCTTGAGCAACTCAGGTTACCAGACCTGGGCTGCACACAAATGAGTAAGCAGTAGAGACAATCTCCTTTGCACATTTCTCTCTCTCTCTCCATCACAATCACAATGGAGACCAAGAGATCAGACCTGTGCACAGTCCAAGTGAAGTCTTATCAAGGGCTTGTAAAGAGGCAAAGTAATATCCTTATTTTTACATGTCAAAGTTCTTTACAGCATTGCAATTATTTTTTTCAGTTGTATTTGCAATCTTTGCTACATGGCTCAATAACTTCAACTTGCTATCTACTAACACTCCAAGATCCTTAGCCTGATCAGTTTCTTCTAGCATAATTCCACCAATATAATACACACTGGATATCTATTTACACCAAAGTGCATGATTTATATTTACTGTCATTGAACTGATATCCATTTTCCCTTGCCCACAATTCCAGCCTATTCAAATCATTCTGCAAGTATTGCATATCAGCAGAATTCCTGATAATAGCTGTATGTCACCTTCAAATCTTTCCCAAAAATGTCATTAATGTACAGATTGAATAATAGTGGACCAAGGACTGATCCCTGTGGTACATCACAAGGTGTACCACATCCCCCCCCCCATACCACTTTTTTGATATCTGTCAGTCAGCCATCTTCTAATTCACGATAATATTTAATAATCCAAACCTATATTCTACAATTTATGCAACAGTTTTCCAATCTGTATTCTATCAAAAGCCCTGGCAAAATCCAAAAGTATCATGTCTGATTTTAGCAAAATGGGCACTTATTAGTTGAATAATAAGTGCATCTCTTCTGCATCTATCACCTTCACATCATCTGCATTCAGAAAAGTTATTCTTTCATATTCATTCTTTTACTTTGAGCATATCAATAGAATTCTTGTGGGTTGTCTTTAGCTTGCAGAGCCAGTTTCTTTTCATACTCAGACATAGCTTTCCATACACAATTGTGACTCTCTAGCCTGCTGCTTATAATTTTTATAAGCAGCAGGCTAGAAGCCTTATGCACACAGTTTCAAACTGTGTGCATAAGACATCATCCTTATGCACACAGTATTCCTTCCACATCAACCTTTTCTTATGAATCTCTTACTTAATAAGGTTACACCAGTTGACTCCTACCCTATTTATTATTCAAACTCTATGGACATATTCCAATATTACATTATTTAAGTATTTTTAAACTTTCCATGCACTGTCAATATTCTTCCCACCAAGGAACCAATGCCATTCTGCTGAACTCAGTATGCTCTTCAGTTGGTCATTATTTCCCACTTTGTAGTTCAGCATGTAACATTTTCTTAATGGAACATTCATAAAGTTAGTCACTTTCTGAGTGAGTACCCCATGATCACTGTCACCAACTAGAGGCAGAATAGTACATCCTTAATTGAAATACCCTCTGACACTATAATCAAATCTAGCACTCTTTGACCTCGAGTTCCTTCTGTCACATGCTGCTTGAGGAAGTCATCTTGCAACAGCTCAATAAATTCAGTTTCATTCTTCTCATGAGATTTTACTGCTAACCAGTCAATATTTGGATAATTTAAATTCCCATTATGATTACTCTTTTTGACCATTTTCTCTATTTGGTGATGCATATTTGCATCACCAGTAACCAATTCACCAAGTCTGTAACAACACTATGTATTTGATCTTTCAGATTCTACCTTACATGAGATGGCTTCAAATTCACTGTCATATCCATCCCCATTTGTATAACAGAGCTCCATGTGGTATTCTCTAAAATACCTTTTCAAAATCCTGCAGAATCATTGCAAGAAGGGAACTGGAGTTTGAAACAGGCATTGTGATAGGATGCCGTGTTGCAAGGCTGTTTCCATTTTTGTTCCTATACCAGTCCCTGTTGCACATGTCACACCAGTAACCTCTATAGCGTCAATGCAATCTATTCCTGAATTCTCTTTTTGATCAGCTCTTCCAGTACTTTTCCATGATTCCTGAATTCTGATTGGTCTATAATTTCGTACTACAGTCTTAGCACTTCCCCTATGCAAAATAATTATTTTGTTCTCTTTCTACTCCTTTGGACTCTGCCAGAACTGTGTGGTCAGATGCATTGCCAGTTCCTTTGCACATTCTTGTAAAAAGCTAACTGATGTACCATTGCCATATTTACATTGAAATTTTGCAATATCCTAAGAATCTCTAATTCATCCATTTCTGTTCCTATGCCAGTCCCTGTTGCATATGTCACGTCAGTAACCTCTCAAGCTTCATTGCCTACTTACAGCAAATTTCCATTAATATGATACAGTGCCTGCAATATATATCATAATGTATAACATTAGATTTTAGGGAGAACTCACACTCATTACTATTTTCCCATAGAATTAGTATGTTTAAGTTAGCTTGCATGGATTCTGAATTAGCTGTGGCTTTTATAACTCAATCCAACTTAGCAACAAAAACTGAACATCACCTTCTAGTCCAGATCTCATATTATTAATCTAAGATACATAACAATGCTCATGCACCGGAGTTTGTGATATTCCAGAACTCTCTCTCTCTGTGTGTGTGTGTGTGTGTGTGTGTGTGTGTGTGTGTGTGTGTGTGTGTGTGTGTGTGTGTGTACCACAGAGTTCTGTTGTTTAATATGAGTCTGTGGTACACTGCTAATCAATTTTCTTCCATCTCTTCAACTCAGCATCTCCATATATCACTTTTTGACACCTATAAGTCAGCTACTTTCCTATCTATGTCACAAGTTTATTTTGCATACCCATTACTCTGAGTTTATATAATAACTCTTGTGTGGAATCCCATCAAATGCCTTGGCAAGATCCATTTCCATTTCCATTATCCATTTCCCCTATCTAACTCTGCTCTCACTCCATTATAGAATGTGAGTGGACTGCTAAGACCTACCTTTAACAGACCTGTGCTGTTCTTTATAGATGGGATAACCATCTATAGAGAACATGTTCCAGTTTGGCTGAGGCTGTCCTGGTTTATGCCTGTTGCTCCAGCAATCTTTTCGATTTAGCATTTGTCTCAGTTTTTATTTTTTAGCATTATCTTCTTTTTCCAAGCTTTTTTCTGGCACAATGCAACTAACACTTCTTTTTTAAAGACAGAATGCAGAGTGCTCACTGATAAAATGAAGTGTGCTAGGACACAAGCAGCTAGAGACAGCTAGCTCTTTTTAGTAAGGGTGGTGTGAGAATCGTTGCTGCTGCCCTGCCATCTACTTGGTATACCAGCTAGTTGCTATCTCTTACAAGTGAGCTTCATGTTGCAAATTGCAAAATACATGATGCCACCAGGATACCAATTGCGCTGTCAGTGAAAAACATTGGAAATTTTGTTTCGATGTATGTGAAATATGTGCTCTCTAGGAAATAGAAACTTAATAGTTCTAAACTAGAGTATATAAAATAGATCTGAATGATCTTGTGGTTTTGTTATAAATCCTTTTCAATAAATCCTTCAGAAGAAATGAGCTCCAAAAAAACAAAAGTGTATGTTTAATGAAAAATTAAGTACTGAATTTCTGTTTCTCAAGAAAGTTGATGATGAACGTGTAACGTGCCAAATTGTTTGTTGACATTTACCATTCACCATAGGGACCAAGTGATGCCACTGACCATATGAAAACCATACTGGTGGTAAGGCTAATACATTGACTATTCATATTTGTATTTTCTAAGGAAATTACAGTGTAGACGAATATAATTAAACTAAAGTAAATTTGTTTAAGACTTCCAATATTTTGGCAAAGCCAGATTGTCATCATTGGGGAACAAAATATTATTATTATTAAGAGAGACCTCCAGGGAGTCAGAGACTCATCGAGGGAGGCAACGTACTACTCACACCAGCTATCATACTTATTCTTGAATTCATTCACGCTGCTTGCACTCACAACATCCAATGGCAATCCATTCCAATCATGCACCATCCTCTGAGAGAAAAATATAGCCCTCACACCCTTCTTGGCAGCCTTCATTCTCAGCTTCCAAGGATGCCCTCTTGTCCTTTCTCCACCCTCCATAATTTGAAAAATCCCATCAATTGAAATCCTGTATGACACTTTCAGGATTTCAATTGATAAGTCTCAATCATATCATCCCTCTTTCTCCTGTTTGCTAGTATCTTCAGTCTACAAATTCTCAATCTTCTTCATAATCAGTATTCCACAACCCTGATATCATTTTTAGCACTCTCTTTTATACTCTCTCCAATATATCAGAATCACAATGGAAACCAGGAGACCAGACCTGCTCACAATAGTCCAAGTGAGGTCTTATCAAGGCCTTGTAAAGAGGCAAAATGACACACTTATCTTTACATGTGAATGTTTATTTATTTCAGCATTGCAGTTATCTTTTGAGTTGTATTTGCAATCTTTGCTACATGGTCCCTGAACTTTAATTTCCTGTCTACTAAAACTCCAAATCCCTAGCGTCATCAGTTTCTTGAAGCATGATCCCACCAATATAATACGACATTGGATATCTAATCACTCCAAAGTGAATGCCTTTACATTTACTGATATTGAACTGACATCCATTTTTCCATGCCCACAATTCCAGTCTATTCAAAGCTTTCTGCAAATACTGCATATCTGCAGCATTCCTGATTACCCTGCCTATCTTTGCATCATCAACAAATAGCTGTATGTTGCTTGCCAGATTCTTCCCCATCAGTAATTTACATCAGTAATGTACAGACTGAATAACAGCGGATCAAGAAGTGATTCTTGTAGTACACCCTGGTGACCTTAAACCTTGCAGACTCACATCTCCCATATACCACTTTTTGATATCTGTCAATCAGCCATCCTCTTATCCATGTTAATATTCTATAATCCAAACCCATATTCTCCAATTTATGCAACAGTCTGCCATGCTATATTCTGTCAAAAGCCTTAGCAAAATCCAAAATTATCATGGTGTATCCATTCCCCTTGTCTAGTTCAATGGTAACATTGTTATAGAATGTGAGCAAGTTGCTAAAACATGACCTCTCCTTAGTAAACCCATGTTGTTCAATGCAAAGTAGAGATTCACTGCCAATGCATTTCTGAATGCAGGCCCTAACCAATTTTTCCAAAATCTTCACCATCACTCCTGAGATACTAATTGGGTGAATAGTTGGATATATCACGTTTTGCACCACCCTTGTGCAATGGAATTACCGTACATTCCTTTCCTGCAGTATCTTCCCCATTCTGAGACTCATATTAAACATCCTGGTCAAAGGAATGGCCAGTTCAGCTGAATACTCTTTTAGCACACGTGCTGATATTCCATCAGTCCCTATTGCTGAATTCTTATTCAATTTGTGCAATAGCTTTAACACCTCAGCCTCACACACCTGTGTTTCTTCATCTATAATAAGATATATATAAGCAGGCACTACACTAAGTAATGAAGATGAAGCATGTCATCTGATTGTAGTTCTAAATAGTGCCTCCTAATGGGCTAAATTGGGTGTCCTTGATTGTTGGGCTGAATTGCAGAGGAGGAGAGCTTCCCAAATTTGGGGCAGTTTCATGCAACCGAATTTGTTGAGGTTAGAGTAGTTTCTTAAATGAAACATTAGTCAACGTTTAATTTCCTTAAAAAAATATACCATATGAAAATCAGATGACACAAATCTGCTGAAGAAGCATCAGCATCTACTTCATAACTTGAGTAGTTATTTAAGAATATTGTGCCCAAAGACGATGATTTACCACATGAAGGTGCAGGAGGAGCATTGACATATAATTCTGTGAAACATGACTTTTAATTTATTATTATTATTATTATTATTATTATATGGGAACCTCTGTGGACTTAAAATAACCAAACTATCCACATAATATCTATTATATCTCTCCTTGAACTCATTGACAGATAAAGCACTGACAACTGACTCTGGCAAGGCATTCCACTTGTTCACCACCCTCCAGCCCAAAAATCTGGTTCTTACACCCTTGTTAACAACATTCTTACTCAATTTCCAGGAATGGAAATAATTTATGATAATAATTTTCTGCCACCTATAAAATTGCTGAAATATTTCCCATGCATTAATCCTATAAAACCTTATTAGTAACTAGATGTTTTTATCATATTTCCTCTTTTCTGCATATTAACTAACTTTTACAACCACAAGCTGTCAGTCTATCATCACAGAGGGTATTCCAGAAACTGCTCAACAACTTGGTCATTTGCCTCTGAATCTTCTCCACCACTTTCTCATCTCCAAGAAATCCAGGTGACCAGATCCGAGTACAATAATTCAGATGTAGAAGTACCAAGGCCTTATAAATAAGAATGATAACTTCTTTATCTCTGCATGTTATATGTGCTTCAATAACCTAGTAATCCTATGAGCTGCCTCAGACACCTTAGCAGTATGCACTCTGAACTTCAGCTCCCTGTCTGCCAACACCTCCAATTTCCTGACTTCATCAGTTTCTTGTGGTACAGTTCCATCAATGTCATACACAGCTTGTAATATTTTAATCCTAAAATGCAGAACTGTACACTTTCCTACATTAAAGTGACATCCATTATCTTTTGTCCATATAGTCAGTTTATTTAAATTACCTTGCAAACTCTATATTGCTTTGATAAACTATTATGCTACTCACCATTTAATATGAACAAGCATGTAGATCAAATGACTGGTCTTCTGAATTAATGACATAAATTTTGGATTCCAAGTTTTCTTGTGTATGTACACAGAGTGAAGTGAAAGCTGTTAATATGTTGGCTCCATTAGCAGAAGAACTTTGCCAACAGTTAAATTATGTCAGTTTCATATCTGTATTATCAGATGCTCCCAATAGATAATCAGTTTGGTTAATTCCCATAATGGTTTGATTTCTTCACCCATTTAATGGAATCAAGTAAAGATTTTGAACATTCATTCTGTTGAAAGTGAAATGTCTGACATTATTGTGAATGCTGTCATAGATTCAGTTAAAATGTTCAACATGAAGGATAAAATTATTTGCTTTAAATAATATGAAATAATACGAATACAGATTTTGGTGGAGTACAGCATTGTGGTACAAATGATGTTCTTACTAAAGTAGGTTGACATAAAGTTCTTATGTCACTTTCCACAGTTACCTTTTCAGCATAAGAGGTTGAAAGTGTTTTCACTTGGTTAAACTATAAATTAAAGATGCCAAGAAATTATATTCTTGGTTTAATCTTTTATCCCAGTGTAAGTGAACAAAGTTTGTGCTTGAAGCATACTCCCGCACAAACCTTTCTTTGCTTACACTTAGTAAAGGATTAAACTAAGAATATAATTTCTTGGTATCTTTAATTTACAGTGTAAGAGGGTTTACTACAGGACATTGCTACTTTTGTGGTGTCTGTTTCTTTTCTTCCTGGTATGGTGTGGTATGTGATGCTTGGTTTTTATTTTTTGGATCTCCTTTTCATCCTTCCAGCTTTGGCATGCTCAGGAATATGCTGGGTAATTCTTCAATTCTCCCTCACAGTTAAGGCATTTTAATGTTTTTCTCTTACAGTCTTTATTCTTGTGAACTTTACTGGCTCATCAAGCACGCATGGCAGATCCACAACAGGCAGTTTAAGAATGACTATATTTCTGACATTTAAAGCTGCACAAATGGTTTGGGATGAGATATCTTACTTTCACAGATGGTGATTTAGATGTATTGAAAGTAAGAGTGTTATTTGAGGTGGGAACCAAGTGACCATCCTTACATATATGGTTGTCACTCCTTGGTCTTTCAATTCAGAGCAGATCACTTCATCTGAAACACTGAAGAGGTCTCTCTCTGATATTACTCCATAAGAGTAGTTCAAAGTTTTGTGTGTGTGTGTGGGGGGGGGTAACTGTGATTGGTATCCCCCTCCAATGGATGTTGCATGAAAAAGTTGCTCTGATTGTATTTGTGTTGTTGTTTTTCTATAAGAATGTCCCCTGAATGTGTTTCTTCACTGATGGTGGAGATCCTGCCAACCCTTCCACACCCTTCTGGATGAAGTGTAACATTTTCCAAAGTGGATGTTCCCCAGTTGATTGTAATATTAAAAAGATTATGGGATACTAAAGCAAGTGATATGAAGTCATTAGCTTTTATATATGAGTTTCCCCAGTCCTGAAAATACTTAGGTGAAAACTTTGTTTGCTTACACTTGGATAAAGGATTAAACGAAGTATATAATTTCTTGTTATCTTTAATTTATGTATAAGGTAGTAATTAAGCCTCATTTGGATTTCTCTGCAGATCTGGTCACTTTTCTTATGGCGATAAAAAAAAATATCAGGAGAGTGCAAAGGTGAATAACTGTGCCTCTCTCAGAACTCTGGAATGAAGACAGATTAAGGGAATGTGGTCTTCAGAGCTTAGCAGATAGGAAGAGGAAGAGTGATATGATTGGGATATAGAAGTTGGTGAGCAGAGCCTATCATGTAGATACAGGGAAATTATTGCATAGGATAATGAGTGATGGAAGAATGAGAGGTCATCACTTGGAAACTAAAGAAGTCATGTAAGTAAAGAAGTGAAAAGATTTTTGTGGTGAATGAGTGGAATGTGTAGCCAGAGTGGGTGATGAATGCTTAAACTTTGTATGTGTTCAAAGTAAAGTATGATCGTTATTGTAGTCTGTGAGTGTTTGACCTCCTGCAATGAGTCCTAGAACTCTATGGATGCTTGGAAGTAATACTAATTCTGAAATTTAATCATGCAATGCTTATGTTTTTATTTCATTTCTGGATTCATATCGATCTCTAGCTGTTATAGTAATCCCTCAATTATCCAACCATAGTGGTAAACAAATTTGCTGGTCAGATAATTGAAGTGTTGATTAACTGAAGTTACATGGTGCTGTAACAGAATGAACTGAAACACTAACCTATTCAAGGGTCAGTTAATTGAAGGTTCATTTATTTGCATGTCAGATAATTGAGAGATCACAGTATTTATCAGATTTTAACATCTGTCTAATATTACTCTAATATAGTACTCTAATATGATAGCTGTAATTGGTAGGCACTGTTAGGTTTAGTTAAAATTGTGTATTAATTAAATTCTGTGTACTTCTTTTGAGATTGAGCAAAATGGCTGAAAGATGAATACAGGTGACTGATTTTTTTGAAATGTTGTGAATGTAACGTATATGTTTTGGGGAGAGACCGAAGATATCTGTCCAGAGGATTAATAGGAGAGAAGAGAGAGTATGCATGTGCAAGAAATGTAACATGCTTATGGATTATGAAGTCTCTTTGAATGAGAGTGGTAGTGGCGAAGGGATGATATGTGGGAGATCATGACTGTAGCTAGAGAAGTAAGCAGGTTTGTTGATACAGTTGAGTACATGAAAGACAATGAAATAAATGATAATAGTAAGTCAGTGGGCACAACTGGCAGCACATTATCAGTAAGACTGCAGACATGCAGAGTAGTGAGAACATGATTGGCATAAACTGCAGAGAGAAAGTAATTGAAGAGATAAAAGTGGAGTTGGTAAGGATGAAGCAAGAGATTAAGTGAATGAGGAATGAAATGAAGAGAATTACAGATTTGCATAGAAGCATGAAGGAGATTGTGTTCTTCACAAAGGTGTCCTTTTGTAAGAGATATTGAATGATTCAAGAGTAGCCCTGTATGTAGATTCATTGATTAGAGTGTGCCTAGTGAAAATGTGCACAAGGTTTGTTATCCATGAGGTAGAATGGGCAGGGTTATTGAAGCATTGGATATGAGGAGTAAGCAAGCCAGTGTTGGTAGTGATAGTAGCAAGTGATTTGGTTGGTGATGAGGAGAATGTAAGGTAGTTAGCATGTTGCTGAGTTATGCTAATGATGAGTTGAAAAGGTGAGCAGAGATTATGAATGGTATGTTAGCAATGTAAATGTAAAGTGTAAGGCTTTAAAATTTAGGAAGCAAAGATGGAATGCAGAGTATAGGATTGGCAAGGATATTTTAGAGGAGATAAAAGATCTGGGGATGATGGTGGATAAATTGTGAGGACAACACAGCAGATTATGGGAATGATGTTGTGAACACTGATGTGTAGATGTTGTTTATTATTTTAACGGTATAATAGAACACAGAAACTAAGTAAATAATTAATTTATTAACTTGATGCTGATATTTCGCTGGTATTATAACCAGCATCTTCAGAGCACAAAAACACTGTTTGTCACAATACGCGAGACTAAAACAACATGGTGTACATTAACAAAATTGTAGCAGCAACACAAAGACTAGAGTCCTGATTTTGGCGCCCTCTATCTGAAAAAAAAAAAAAAAAAAGTCTCGCGTATTGTGACAAACAGTGTTTTTGTGCTCTGAAGATGCTGGTTATAATACCAGCGAAATATCAGCATCAAGTTAATAAATTAATTATTTACTTAGTTTCTGTGTTCTATTATACCGTTAAAATAATAAACAACATGTTCGACGAACACATAAGTCTGTCCACACTGATGTGTAGAGTAAAAAGGTTTTGATTCCATTGTACAAGACTTTGATCAGGCCACATATGGATTACTGTGCACAGATTTGGTTGTCAGGTTTTTAAAAGGATCATATACTGGAGATGATTCAGAGATAATTTGACTAAGTCTGTTTCTGGTATCTGGAATGTGGAATATGAGGACAGATTGAGAGAATGGAAATTACATTATGAAGTGTCTAGTAGATAGAAGGAAGAGGGGAGACGTGATTGAAATAAGTTAGTAAGGGATAATAACCAGGCTTACATGGATGAGATTTTTCATAAACTATTTGGAGACGGGGAGAATGAGAGGCCATCTCTGGAAGCTATAAGGTGGGTGTGAGCTAGGGGATGAGGAGTAGATTTTTTGCATGGCAAGTGATTGGAATGCAGTGCTTGAGAGTGTGGTGAGTGCCAGGACAGTGAATACATTTTAGTTGAAGTATGATAAGCTGTGCATGTGCATAATGTTTGCATGCATGTGAGTTGGAACCTCCTGCAGTGAGCGTCTTGACTCCATGAGGTCTGATGATAATGATAATAATAGTTTCGATGCTTTGCTGATTAAGCTAATTTTTAGAATGTGAACATTTCATTAAGCTTATTTTTTTTTGTAGTGAGATAATCTGTTGAATCTGTTTTAGCGTATCGCTCTCCAGCCAAAAGGCTGTGCATTCAAATCCCGCCGTAGGCTTGGATGTTTGTGATTGTCTGTGAAAATAATAGTGATGAGGGTGGACAGTAGATGGTGTTGGTGTAGATGAGGCGGTTTGTGGATGAAGTTGAGTGGTGGAGACAGAGAGTTGTAGAGTAAGTGCCCTCCTTCGATGAGTCTTAGGGCTCCCTGGAGGTGTCAAATAATAATAATAACAATACATATACACTACCTGGAAAGAAATTAACAGACACTCCTATGATGCACCTCCTCATCGTGCATAGGGAAGGTGCATCGTGCCATGTAATGAGATACATGTTTGTAACTGGTATAAATTAGAGGAATATGATGCTCCCAAATCAGTGTAACTGTGTCTGGGTGAAATTTCTTCCTTTTTTTTTTTTTTGACCATTTGGAAAATTAATAATTGCATCTATTCACTTCCATAGCATGATTTGTTTTTAAGTTTTTCATTTCAGCATTAGGTTTTACCACTTCAGGGATGAGTTTTGTTTTCTGCATAAATTGGAGTGGGTTTTTCCCCTTGGAGAGTGGTGGGTGATTGTAATGCATTGCCTGAAAAAAATATACAAAAATTACCATTACATGCCAGAGTATAAGGTGACTGGACATCTAAGATGACTCTCAAAAACTCTTCTTAAATTGTTTCTTTTGTGCTGTACTTGCTGAATAAGATTACTTCAAAGTTTGCACTTGCTGCTGACTTCTTCTTATCAAGTACTTTAATATAATTAGGCATAACACTCACCTCAGGTATTTCTTTTAGTGCAAATTATCTTCCTTTTGACATGATTAAATTGCTTATCACAATAAGTCTTTAGTTTCTTATATTGTGATTCATGTGATCACCAATAAGGTTTCATTAGGATTTAAATGAAAAAAAAAATTACACTTGCCATACTGAATACATTTATTAAATACAAATATTTGTATACAAAATATATTAATATGTTAATATGTATCTATATATTAACATGCCAAAAGATTATTATAACACAGTACCTGTTTCTAACATAATACAGTTACATTGTCATCATCCGGTAGCATCCTCTAGCAAGAGGGTTGTAGCATATGAGGAGCTCTTTTCCTTTTCTCTCTGTCTGTCGCCTCCGTTATTCTTAAACCAGTCCATTCCACGATGTCATCGAACCACTCTCTAGTTGGTCTTCCACGTCTTCTCTTCCCCTCAACTTTCCCTTGTGATATAGTTCTTGTCACGTGTCCCGAAGAACCTCTCAGAAGATGTCCTGCAAATCTGGTCTTTCTTTGCATAATATTCTTGAGCAGTTTCTTTCTTTCCATCCCAACTCTTCTTAAAACTTCTTGATTTGATATTCTCTCTGTATAGCTAATCTTTTCCATCTTTCTATAACACCACATTTCCAATGCATTAATTCTTTCCATATCTCTTTCTGAGTGTCCATGACTCACTTCCATAACTTGTAATACTCCAAACTGTTGCTTTAACTATCCCAATTCTAACACCTATTTTAATATTCTTGTTTATTAAAATTCTCTTCATTTCCATAAATGCCGATTTAGCTTTGCCTATTCTATTTCTAATGTCCAATTCTGAAGTTCTTTTCTCTGACATCCAGCTACCTAAATATTGAAATCTTTCCACTTCTAAAATCTTTCCTCCACATCTTATCTTTACATTATCTCCTATTTTTCTGCCCATTATCATGGTCTTCTTTGTGTTAATCCTTAGTCCGTACTCTTTACAAGAGTTTTCAATTCTTTGAACAATTTGTTGTAATCCATTTTCACTTTCTGCCATCACCACTACATCATCTGCATATCTTAAGTTATTAATGATTCTTCCATTTATTTTTATTCCTTCTTCTACATCCTCAAGGGCCTCTCTAAGCATCTGTTTACTATCAAACAATGATGATGATAACTTGCATCCTTGTCTAACTCCTCTCTCTACCAAGAATTCTCCTGTTTCCTCTCCATTTACACATGCTGATGCTGTTTGTGACCAATATAATCTCTTTATAAAATTTTCAAGTCATAAGAGTCAGTATCAATATTTTCTAGAATGTCAAAAAGCCTTTTATGTTTCACTGTATCAAATGCCTTTTCAAAATCTAGAAATCCCCAAAACAACTTTCCACCATGGTTTAGTGTTTTCTCCCTAATAATTCTTAGACAAGTTATAGCCTCTCTAGTTCCTCTATTGGTTCAGAATCCAAACTGTTCTTCATTCATTTCTTTTTCTATTTTACTTTTAATTCTCTCCAAAATTAATTGTGCCAGAATTTTTGCTGTCTGAATTATAATACTTATCGTTCTAAAATTGTTACAGTCTAAAACTCCCCTCTTTTTGGAATGGGGATAAAAATTGATCTTCTAAACTCCTCTGGTAATTCTTGTCCCTCATAAATTCCGTTAATAATTTTCCATAACACTTCCATACCTTTTTCACTGTATTCCTTATAAGTTCTATCTGTATACCATCTATTCTAGGGGATTTTCCTTCTTTCATCTTTTGAATTGCTAGATTCAATTCCTCCCTCATGATGTACAGCCTCTTCCCACTATGCTCTTTCATTTTGATTTTCTCCTCTTTCTCTGTCTTCATAAAGTTTACTTACATATTCTTCCTATCTCTGTAATATCTTCTCTTTTTCTATCAGAATTTCACCTCTTTCTTTCTTGACTGCTCCAGTCCTTTGCATCTTTCTCCTTCCTGTCATCATATTACCGGTAATGCTTTTATAAACACCTTATGTCATTATATGTCATTTCTTTCTGCCTTTGCTGTTGTATCTTTACTTATTTCATCTAACCACTCTTCCTGTCCGCGCGGTTAGCCTAGTGGCTTTGCACTTTGCAACCATATCCCTGGGGAAGGAGTGTCCTAGGTTCGATTCCTGTCGGAGACGTGAGGAGCTGAAGGATCTTCCTCAGCCATAGCCAAGTTAGCCGGTCTTGGGCGCAGGCAGTAGGGTTTTTTCTGCCAGTTTATCTGGTGTTTTTCATCCCACAAGCAGGCAAACCGGCCCCGTGAACACACAGGGATACAGCCAAGAATACCTTGAGGCATAGGAGTGACCATTCTATCCTCGTATTTCGGTTACGAAATCCAAGCATGCTTGGAAGGTTGTGGGCCTTAAAGGCCTGTGAAAGCCATTGGGATAGATAGGACTCTTCCTTTTCCCTTCTTATCTCTCTTTGTATCTCCCTACTCAAGTCTTTATACTGCTTTTTTTTCTCCTCTGTTTTACTATTAACTAACGTTCTTCTTTGTGCAGTACTTACAGAAAACTATCTGGAGAGACTTTCAGTATGGAATGTGTCCACCCCAAACTGCAATACAGCTCTCACAATATTGTACTATACTTAGCACCAAGTGATTCAGGAATTCTTGAGGCAAACTAGCCCACTCCTCCTTTAGAGCAAGGATAAAGTCTTGTTTGTTTTCTGGAGGGGAATTTTGAGCAGCAATATATTTCCCTATTGCATCCCAAATGTGTTCTATGGGGTTCCATGTTCTATGTTGAAATCTGGAGAGTGTGCTTACCACTCAATTTGCTTAATATCCTCAGTCTCCAGAAGTATTGCCACTTCTCATGTATGAAGTGGTGTAGCATTGTCATACATAAAAATGAATTCTTTCCCTACAGCACCATGGAACAATCAAACATGACATTGAAGAACTTCATTGAAGTATTGTTCACCAGTCATAGTTCCTTTTTCCAGCACTTCTAGTTTGGTGCTATTAAGCATAATGCCTCTCTACACCATAATCCACACAACATCTATCCCTTTCAAGAACATTCTTGCAATGGTAAGCAGTACCACTTTCATCCTAGATCAAGTTTCATCTAGCATTGGAGGAAAGACTAAAATTACTCTCATCTGTAAAGAGTACATTAGCCCATTGGAATCTTGTCCAATTTTTATGAAACACCACTGAAAATGTGCTCTACAATGAGATGTGGATAAAGAGATGCAGACTACAAGCGTTTTTACATATAGATTCATACTATGCTTGAATTGAGCCAACTTGCAAGCTGACCTGCTGTGCTGCATTGATTACATTTTGCTGTTATAACTTAAAAATCTGCTTCATGCTCTGTGGTAAGATGCAGGCAATCTCTTAGCAAGCCTCTGGAACACATTCCAGTGGTTTGAAACTCTTCCCAGAGCCTGGATACAATGCTATGCGAGATTCCAAACTTTCTGACAATATCAATAATTCTGCAAACCTTCTTCAAGCTTTCCAATAATTCTTCCCCATGTGAAATCATTTGGATGAAGTCATTGAGATATTACAAGACATCCAAGTTTGCAACTTTATTCCTTCACAAAAAGAGCTTCCGGCAAACAAAATTCGCTTAGCACAGCCTTTTGCCTTTTATCCTGTTGAGTGCTACCACATGACCTCCTTTGCATGCGATTTGACAATTTGAATGTGTATCCACTTTCTAATTGAAATCACTAGTTATACCAATTGCCACAAGCTGATTTGTCTGAATTTGCAGTTGTGATCTTCAGAAATAGTGTTCATCCATAGGTTTTGGAACCAGTGTACTATAACAGTTTTGTTCAGTTTCTTTTTTATAATTTATGTGTCACTTGCTTATATGTTCTAAAAATCAAGATGTAAGAGGAAGAATTCATTATAAAATATTATTACCAGAATCACTTATATTAATTTAAATATCTGTACTTGTAAAATTTTTGGTCAAGTCTTTCATAGCCATTGTCAATACAATTATACAAAAACCCAAATAATGAGAACAATTATTCAGTTGAAAGTGAGTGATATTATGTGCATAATGTCATCATCATCATCATCATCATCAAATTCCTGCCATGTACCCTCAAGGGGTGTACAGGATATGACAGTACTACATGAAAAAAATTACATCATTACTAACTTCCTATCTACAATTTTCCTCCAAATCAGTCTGTTACTTGTCAAGACTCCAACATTATCAGATCTTATATTTCTATCGTCTAAGGCACTTTGTACCGTATCAATCCACCTATATCTTGGTCTTCCTCTGGGTCGTTTTCCTGCCAACCTGGCAGAGAACACTTGTTTTGCTAATCTTTCCTCTCCCATTCTATTTAAGTGACCATACCATCTGAGATTAGCTCTGCTAACGCATTCCTGGATGCTGACAATGTCAAGTTCTTTCCTAATATCCTCATTTTTAATATGATATTGCCATTGATGCCATCTGTTCACGCCTCTAATCTTTCTCAGGACTCTCATATCTGCGGTCTCTAGTCTTTGGTCAAGTGTTTTACTTCTGACCCAGCTCTCAGATCCATAAGTTAAAATTGGTTTGAACACAGTCTTGTATACAGCTAATTTAGTGTTCCGACTAATTTCTTTCTTATTCCATATGAATTTATTCAACTGACTTCCCACGATACCAGCTTTGCTGATTCTGTTGTCTATTTCTATATTTAGTTTACCATCTTCAGTAAAAATTGTGCCTAAGTAGCTGAAATGTTTTACTTGTTCCACAGGTTTTCCATTCACAACACAGTTGACATTTTCAATGATTCTGCCTATTTTCATTGTCTTTGTCTTTTTATTGCTGACCTTCATACCATATCTATTACAACAGCTATTCAATTTAGTCAGAGAATCTTGCAGACTTGTAGCGGATTTATTTAGAAGTATAACATCATCCGCATAAAGCAAAGAGCTGACATTAACATCTCCAATTTTGATATCAGGTTTAATACCACATTCCTTCATAATGTGATCCATATAGATAATGAATAACAGAGGGGATAACGTACATCCTTGTCTCACACCAGATTTAACATTAAACCATCTTCCTGTACTTCCTTCAATTCTAACTGCAGACTCACAACTCAAATAAAGACTAAGTATTGCTTGATATAATGCCCCATTGACACCATATAACTGCAACGTATTGAATAGCTTCTCTCTTGGCACCTTGTCATATGCCTTTTCCAAATCGACAAAACTTAAATACAGATCTTTGTTATATTCCCATGCTTTCTCGACTATTTGTCGTAAAGTGAAGATCTGATCCTGACAGCCTCTATTTGGCCTGAATCCAGCTTGTTCTTCACCAAGCTTTTCTTCCACAATTCTTCTCAACCGTTTCTCAAGTATACTTGCATAGATCTTGCCAGGAACACTCAGTAGGGAAATACCTCTGTAATTCTCACATTCAGTTTTATTTCCCTTTTTATATATGGGTACTATCAGAGCTCTACTCCAATCATCGGGAATTCGTCCCTCTGTCCAGGCTTTCTGAACTATGCAGTGCAGCCACTGTAAGACTCTTATACCACCATACTTCAGCATTTCTGGTCGAATATCATCTACTCCTGCTGCCTTTCCACATTTCAAGCCTTTGATGGCTTTTTCTACTTCAAGTATGGATATGTATTCCTGACTGCATGCCTGGTCAGTGTTTTTTATCACTGTGCTGTCATCACTGCTTGTTTCATTTAGCAGTTTTTCAAAGTAATTACTCCATACTTCAAGGATATCTTTTTCTCCTGTTTTCATTTCACCTTTATCATCTCTAATTCCTTTTACAGCACTCTTTCCTCCATTCCTAAGCTTCTTCAACAACCTCCAGAATATTTTGCCACCTTCTTGATATTTATTTTCTATATTCTTGCCAAAGTCCTCCCATGACTTTTGTTTAGCTAGTTTTACACACTGTTTAGCTTTCTTACATTTGTCTCTGTATTCTGTAAGAGTAAAAGCTGACTTATTTGCCAGGAACTTTTGATATGCTTTCTTCTTTTCCTTCACTGCCTCTTTAACTTCCTGTGTCCACCAGGGAGTTCTTATTTTTTTTTCTTTGCACACAACCTCACCACATGCTTCTCTGGCAGAATCAATCAATGTTTCCTTTAGAGTTTGCCACTGAATCTCCAAGGTTTGATTCCTGTTCTCAAACTCTTTCATTTTCTTTTCAATAATATTTCTGTATTTTAGTCTACAGTTTACATCTGAGAGCTGCTCAACTTTTATTCGCTTTAAAACTTTCTTACATGTTATTCTTTTCAATATGAAATTCAATTTTATCCTGCTCAAGACTAAATAGTGATCACTTCCAATTTCAAATCCTCTGTACACTCTGGTGTCCTGCACCAGGGAGAAAACATCACTATCAACAATAACATAGTCAATGAGACTTTTCTTATTCCTAGCCTCTTCTCTCCATGTGAATTTGTGCACATTTTTATGTTGGAACATGGTGTTAGTAATAACCAGTCCATGTCCTGAGCAGAAATCCAACAGATATTTGCCATTATTATTAGCTTTGCTCTTTTCTCCAAATTTTCCCAAAATATTTTTGTATGTCTCACAATCATTTCCTACTCTACTATTTAGATCCCCAACAAGGACCAACTTTTCCTTTTTCATTGTGTCAGTTGCTTTTTCTAAAGCCTCAAAAAATTCCTCCACTTCTACCTTAGTAGAACCTTCTGTGGGACCATAGGCACAAATAAGTCTCATTGTCCAGTTCCCCATTCTCATATTTGCCCACATTACTCTACTTGAGACTGACTGCCATTCAAGAAGATTAGCCTCGTATTTTGTGTTGAATACTATGGCTACTCCTTCTTTTCCTTGATTGTTATTGCCTGAATATAACATTTTGTATTTATTGCTCAGAAAGATCTCACCAGTTTTGGTCTTTTTTGTTTCAGTCACCCCTATTATGTCGATCTGGTACTTATCTAATTCCTCAGCTAGCTCCATTTCTTTGCCATTCAGGCTTCTTACGTTGATAGTACCGATCTTTAACTCTGGTGATGTTGAGTTGGGGTTTGTTTTCAGATTTGTTCCAGTAGCTGACTTTTCGCTGTTCGCCCTGGTTCCCTGGCGAAAACAACGGGGGCCTTGTTTAACCGGGCGACGCCCCAGCCGGCATGAAATTTTGTCATGTTGTACCATCTTGGAGGTTTAATGGAGTATTGATAGCACTAGGAAAGGGCTAAAAACTTATTTTAATGCTTCCAATATTTTGTCTCAGTCACTGAGACATCTTCAGGGAATACAAATAACACACACACACACACACACACACACACACACACACACACACACACACACACACACACACACACACACACACACACACACACACACAATACTTAATGAAACATGTGGATGACTCTAAACCTATTTAGGTGGTGTGCATTCTATGGGCATGTTAGGCAGCCTAAGATGTAAACTGGGACCTAGGATATAAATTTGTTCAGGTTTGAATTGTGATTGTGTGCTTCACAGCTTTCTTTGTACAGACTTTCCAGAGGAATATTAATTTTGTGTAACACTAACACTTTGGTCTTGTTCCACTGAATCTGTATTTTGTAGATAATGCATGGCTTGCTAAACTGGATTTGTTGGATTCTTTAAGTGAAATGTATTCCTGATGTTCTTCAAGACGAATTTGTGCAGAATGACTGATTTGTCTATAATGACATAAGCCACAGGAGCAGGGGATTCTGAAAACTCCAGGATGAGAAAGAAGAGAATATTTGCCTTTCAGTGGTATTAAGTTTTCAAACTGGACAGAAATAAACTTGTAAGTTAATCTGTCATGCAAGTAAGCAAGTGAAGTACTCTTGATATTTTTCCTGAAACTCCTTTAACATATGGAATACAAATTCTGGTGATTTGTTCTTTAGGTGGTTAAAGACAACTGCCATAATTATTGATTATTTTATTGATATTTTTTGCATTATAATCTCTGACAGATATGACTGAATTACTTCATAATGACTTTCCTTCCAATATTGTAAAATTATTTCACTTTGTCTTTAATTCAGAATTTCAGTAATAACATTTTATGATGAGTTTATGCTTATTTACCTTGTAGTGAACTAGTCAATCTTTCTTTATATGTTTTTATTTGTTAACGACCAATAACAACCTAATTCTTTTCATAACTAAATCTTTGCTCATAGTTGCCATTATCAACAGAATATGTTGTTATTTTCTATACAAAGTGTGGAAAGTTTTGTCGACTTGAATATTTTAAATATTTTTATCCTCTGATTTCTTTATTACAGGAATTATCCAAAAAGAGTTGCATTTACCAGATGAGCCAGTCTTAGGCCAGTGGAAAATAAGTGTTAAATTTGAGGATGAAGAGAAGATTACAAAATTCATAGTTAAAAAATACGGTGAGTGTTTTTTAATAAATTATTTTCAAGTTCACTGGATGATGATATACCTAATTATATATATATATATATATATATATATATGTATGTATGTATGTATGTATGTATGTATGTATGTATGTATATTGGTATTTTTTCTGTGTACTACAGAATTCATAGTTCATTCAAAACGTATGCTATGGTTGAGTGAATAAAGAGCTAATCTTTCTTCTGAAGTTGTTGCCTGGTTTTGGTCAATCCTTTCAAACACTTAATGGGTAGAAAAAATCATCTATCATTTTGTATATCGCGAAGATTCAACCTTTCATAGGTATCACACTTTGCATGCAGTCTATGTTTGTTTCCTTTCTATCCCCACATCACCTCATAATAATAGATATCATTCTACCTGTAGATATTAATAGTGCAATGTCTCTCATCTGGAAGATATATATTGGGCTTACTAACTGGTATTTTCTCTCTCTCTCTCTCTCTCTCTCTTTCTCTCTTAGTTGGCAGTGTTTATCTTGGTTGACACAGATTTGTAATGTGTCAAGAAGAAAATTTAATAAGGCACCAGTTAGTTGTTGTTTTTTGAAGGTGGATGGCTTTACTGAGCTCGGAAAATTTTTCTCCTCTGTAACAGAAAAAATCTGGTCTCTTGAATATACAGAAGTAATAGATTGTACTAATATTTAGGGGCAGGGGGAAAGGTTCAGAGAAATTGAGAAATCATTTGAATTTATAGTCTACTAAAGTCAAATTGGCATTACCAGGAAAAATTCGCAAATACACACACACACACAGATACTGTGTGGATAAGTAAGACTAAAACAGAATGATTAGTGTTTCTTGAATTGGTTGCAATCTCAAGAAACTTTTTTTTTTTGAAAATTGCTTTAACAAGGCTTCTTTTGTGATAGATTCCTTGATAAGTATCTCTTTCAGATAGATGCCTGAGTGAGAGAGATTCAAGGACCAGGTTGCTGGTCTTTAGATGAGTAGATAAGTGTTCAGTCATATAAATTGGAGAGGGAGTAAGAATGAGAATGGATTATCTTTTCTTTCATAGTTACACAACTGAAGTTTTACTATAACATGGTAGTTGTTTCTGTAATTTTTAAAAGTGAATGAGAGTGGATTAGTGTTCTTCTAATCCATTGGGTTATCGAGTAATAGTTATTGGTTATGATCCAGTTGGTCTCGGTGGCAATGGCATTATTATCAGAGCAAATGATTATTGCCCTATTCACTAGCATTTTTAAAATGCTGTGTGAGGACTGGTGGTGCATCTGTTAGTGAATTATCTCTTGATATATATGGATTTCTTTTAATAGTGAAAGCTGATTATGTTTGCTGGCCTGGACTAAGATGTCCAGAAAGGGAAGAGAAAGGAAGAATTATTATTATTATATAGTAAACCCTCGATTTAAGGATTAATAGGGCCTAAGGGGTGTCTGTTAAATCGTGAATTTTTTAAAATAAAAATATCTGTAGCATTATACTGCAATTTTATCAATATTAGTACTGTAATAACAAAAAAAAATGTTTTGCACACAATTGTTAATAAGTTAACAAACACTTTTAGATAAGCTAACATGAAGTTTATGTTCGATGTTGAGGCACTTGGTTTAGGTAATCCTGCTTTGAAAAAACTATCAAGTTTTTTTTTGAACTTTTGAATTCTGCTGTTTTTTTATAATTAACTCCCTAAAATTACTAAAATGTGTGTAATAAAACTGCCACAGAAAGTCACGCATGCGACAAAAGAACCAATTACAGTGTGTTAGTGTGATCATGTCCTAATCATTCTCCGAACACGTTTTATGAGGGTTGATTCATTTATGTTGGCTAAATGACTACAGTGGTTTTCCAACATATAATGGCCTATTTGCCAAAATTTGTTAAAAATAACAGGAAATTAATAACAAAAAATAACCTGTCAATTTAATTATAAGCAAATCTTGGTTAAAAGCATTTTAAAATTAACAAGGTGTTAATTTTCACACATGACATACAGACCAAAAATTTTGTCTATTAAATCCGAAATCCGTTAATTTAAGGGTTTACTGTATCACCATTTTTTCCTTTCTATTGAAGTGAATAATTAACAGAGGTTGACTATTAAGATATGCTGCAAATGATCCTGCTATGTTAGTGGCTATAGTGGATGACTGTCGGTGGTTAAATCTTTAAAGCACCAGTTCTCATCTGATCACTGAAAATAACCAAAACTGAGCCTAATTAGTACTTGGGAAAATGACCACTTATGAATCCTGAGTGCTGCTCACAATGGTTTCTGTTTTAGATAGTAGAGACAAAGAAGCGGCAAATGATTCAAGAGTAGCACTGTACAGAGATTCTATCGTAAAAAGTATGAGTGGATGAGAAGTTCACAAGGTCTGTTTTTCAGGAGGGAGAATGAACAGTGTGATTGATGCTCTGGAGGAGTGAGCAAGTGAGGAAGTTAGTAATTATAGTAGTAGGAATGAATGATGTAGGTGAGCATTGGAAAAATGTGAGAATGAATTGATATCAGATTATTGAAGATAAACAACAGCTGGTAAGAAGAGTAGTTGGTATTGCCCAAGTATGACAATGATTAGTTGAGATGGTAAGTATAAGTCATGAAGGATATGCTAGCAGAGTGCCAGGAAAAAGAGCTGCAGTTTGTTGATGTATGGAATGCATTCAAGGGGCAAATGAAATTGTATAAAAGAGTTGGATTACATTTAAATTAGGTTGTTTAAGAGATACTTCTGCCATGATGATGACAACTATCTACATGTGGACAAGGATAAATGAAGCAATTAAAATAAGGTAAAAAAAAAAAAGTAAAAAACTTTTATTTGCTATATATTTCAACCTGAGAACAGCTGATCATCTTCAATGGCAGTCAGGCTAGTAGAATGTTAACAATGGATTTTTTAAAAAACAGTACAGCAATCCCTCGATTAGTGCACCTAATGCGTTCTTTAAAACAGGCGCATTAATCGAAAATGCACTAATCGTATGTAATAACCTATGGGAAAAAGTATAAATTCTTTTTTGAACCTCAATTTTTTATAAAAGAATTAAGGTATGTCTCAGGGCCTAGTTAAAGGAAAACCATGAAGCTGAAAGACAATAAAACATATTCAGAATGTAAATTTTATTATTCTACTTCTTAACAAAGAATTGAGCTAACGTAGTTTGGCGGGCATTTTGTTTATTTTTTTTCATACAACCGACAGTATGGCCCTATTGCCTCTTCTACTCTTCTGCAAATTTTACTGCTTCTCTCTTCTTCAGAGTCAGCCTCTAAGCATTGCTGCTTAAAAACTTCGATTGTACGAAAAATATTTTCAAATTGTTTCTGTGAAATCTCTTTTGGCTGACTATCAGTGGTTAAATTTTCATCATATTCTTCGGGATCTTCCTGCTACATCTAAATTTAGCAGGTCATAATCATTCAATTCTTCAGAATGAGATTTAATTAACTCTCGGATGTTATCATTGAAGAGGAGAAAGAAATGAAGGACATATGAATTGGTCGCCAACTCGCGAAATCATGTGCTTTATAGATAAAATTTCCCAATTGTTATACAAGCAAAATAGTTACCACTTTAAAAACTACAATGATCATAAAAGAGAAGTTAATTTTCCGACGTGTAATAATAAACAACTCATCCCAGAAGACGGATTTATTAGTCTATTATTGAAATGGATTCTCCTTTTTGTGACATACGCAGAAGTGTCGAAGGGTCTTGAATTTGTGGGTGTACTATAGCAGACGACATTTTGGCGGTAAAAATTTGGAACATAGTATACATAGTGTACATAGAAGTAATGTAGTTTGCCATTAAAAATAACTTTGTAAAATGTTTTAAATCGGTAACTAAATCATTTCATTCTGGTGAGTGATTTTTTAAAATAGTTAGCCATAAAAATGTATAGATAGAAAATTTTTAAAATCTGTGACATTTATTTTTAAGATGTATATAGGTGCACTAATTTGGGTATCGAAAAAAAATGACGCTCTAATCGAAAATACACTGATCGGGGCACATTAATCGAGGGATTACTGTTTTTATTATTATTATTGTTACATTTTTATGTTGAGCCCATACACGAGAAGTTAATCAACCTGTAGTACATTAGTACCATTACATGCGAGTATTTCTCGTGGAAAGGCCTAGACATTGGTTATGCATTTTTTACTAAGTAATTTAAGAAAATTACAACGTCACTAGGATATACATTAAAATAAATTTTAATATACTTCAATATTTCAGCAATGTCACGTTGCCGAAATATTGAAGTATATTAAAATTTATTTTAATGTATATCCTAGTGATGTTGAATTTCCTTAAATTACTTAGTAAAAAAATACATGCGAGTATGTTAGACTCATGTATTGCTCAACTTCATCTTCCACAAATCTCAGTTGGGTTCGTAGAACAGGGATTAGTGTTAACCAGTTCATTGTATGGATAGTGGGTTGGGAAAAGAGAATCTTGTTTACATTTGATTTAAAAGCCTATATGTTGTATTCTTTGGGAAACACATAAGGAAGAAGTCTGTTCCACAATACAGCAATAGCAGCAATGAAGGAGGAGGAAAAAAAACTTGTTGTAAGTGGAGGTTTCTGTGGTTTAGAAGTTCATAAGGCATGTTCCAGTAATTGGACCACATTTTTTTATTAAGCTAAAAGCACAATAAAGAAATAAAACCCGACAAGTTTTGTAAGTCGTTTGACTTACATCTTCAGGAGTAAAAGGTAACTTAAAGTTTAAAACAACGAAACAAAAAAAAAAAGAGAAATTATTCAAAAATAGTTCATACTATACAGTTGTATAGTATGAACTATTGATTCTAATCAATTGTCATAAAAAACCAAAAATTTGGCTACGCTATGTAGACTATATTTTCATCATATGGCCAGGAACAACAGATGAACTCATTGCTTTCAAAGATTACCTGAATAATTTACATAAGAATATAAAATTTACTTTAGAACAAGAACTTAGAAAACTTCATTTTCTTGACATTGTATTAGAAGTCAATGAAAAAGATAATAAACTTCCTTTCTCAATATATAGAAAACCCACCAACACAGGAAGATTTCTTAATGCGGCCTCACACCACCACCCTTCGCAAAAAATAGGTCTAATAAAAACCCTGAGGGACAGAGCTTATAATATTTCCAGCACAGAAAAACAGAGAAATGAAGAATTGCAATATTTAACACAGATCCTCAAAAAAAATGGTTATGAACCCAAGACTATCAAAAAAATCCTCCACACACCTCCTACAAGCATCTCACAGAAACAAATTTCAAAAACGCTATCACACTTCCATATATTATATCAAGAATGTTACAGACAAGATTGCTAAATTACTAAACAAACATAACATCAAAGTAGCCTTTCTGCTGCTGGAAAAAATTTCAAGATTTTTATATCCCCGAAACCTCCACATCATCCTTTAAAAAAACCAGGTGTTTATAAAATTTATTGTTCTTGTAGCATCTGCTATGTAGGACAGACAGGAAGATCTGGGGAAATACACACATGAACGAACACCAAAAGAATGCAAAACAGAAGAGAACACAAATCAGGTCTAGCTTTCCATACCACTTCCACTGGCCACAATGTACTCTGGCAGAAAACAAACATGTTTTACATAGAAAAAAACTGTTACATAAGGAAATTTAAAGAAGCTGCAAACATGCTTAGAATTCCAACAAAATGCAATAAAAACCCGAGGCTTAATTCTACACTAAGTTTGGTCAGCTTCGATAAAAAATATACCTCAGTCAAACCTTGAACATTATGAACGTGAACAACAGAACATGGCATCATCCAGCATTGTTTAAACTTAGCACTGCTTTGAATCTGCATTCTGATTTTTTAATTTTATGAACAGTCAGATGGCTACAAATGTATAGTATGAACTATTTTTGAATAAGTTCTCTTTTTTGTTGTTTTAAACTTTAAATTACCTTTTACCCCTGAGGATGTAAGTCAAACGACTTACGAAACTTGTCAGGTTTTATTTCTTCATTGTGCTTTTAGCTTAATGAAAAAAATGTGGTCCAATTACCAGAATATGCCTTATGAAAGAAACTTGTTCTTTGTGGGTTTCAAGGTATACTGTTAGTATAAAGAACAATGCAATTTGGATGAGATTTAGTAAATGATATATAGATTAAAAAAAAGTACTTTGATGTCTGATAAGAAAGAGAGTTCCAGATTTTGACAAGGAGAGGCATTCATTCTGATTCAAATCAGGACAGTGAAACAGAGCTCCAGCACTCTCCTTAAACATTTGAATTTGAAGAGGCACCTGTGGAGTAGATGTAATCTAGATCAGAAGATTCTGTGGTCAGTGTCAATCCTACGCTGTGCTAGACCAGATTTTTCAGATTTCTTATTAATGATATAAGACTAGCGTTCTTGTAATCTTTTCTCCACAGACTGAGGGAATGTGGACTGCAGAATTTGGTGGATAGAAGGAGAGGTGATATGATCGACACTTTTAAACTGTTGAGAGGCAGTTACAGGGTAGACATTGGAGAGTTCTTTCACTTGGTGGAACGGCGGGAAGGAGCTATGACAGGAGGGCCATCCCTGGAAGTTACGAAAGGAGACTGTGCACAAGAGGATGAGGAGTGGTTTCTTTGTGTGGAGGGTGGTTGAATCTTGGAATGCATTGCCTGAGAGAGTGGTTGGAGCAGGAATGGTCAATGGGTTCAAGGAGGGGTATGATAAACTTTGTGTTTCCTAAAAACAACCTCCCACGATGAGTTTTTTGACTCCAGGGAGGCCTGGATAATAATAATAATAATATCTGTTTGACTGAAATAGGAGAGATAGCAATCACAGGGAACTTAGTAGATCCCTGGCATCAATGAAAAAGGTGAGATCTGAATAAGTATACGTTTTTTTTTTTTTTTTTTTTGAAGCGGTAGAGATTTGCAAAAGGAAGGTTAATTGATTGCTATACATGAAAATGTATGTGAGAAGGAAGGGGGTTGAGAGCTACCACTTCTTATGCTGCCCCCTGGTTCACTTGCAAGATAACTTCCTATTTCAGAATTTAGATATTTTAAGAAACTTATGTCCAGGTTTCCAATTGGTTCCTAGCTATTATTATTATGATTTAGGTCTCCATGGAGTCAAAAAAACTCATCATGGGAGCTCTTTCCTAGCAGACACAAAGTCTATCATACCACTCCCTGAACTCATTGACCATTCATGCTCTCACCCCTCTATCAGGCAATTCATTCCATGGTTCATTCACCCTCCATGCAAAGAAACCACTCCTCACCCTCTTGCTCACAGCTTCCTTTAATAACTTCCAGGGATGACCCCTTGACCTTTCTCCTTCTCCCATGTTCCACCAAGCAAAAGAACTCCCCAGTGTCAACTCTGTAACTACCTCTCAAGAGTTTAAAAGTCTCAATCATATCACCTCTTCTTCTATTTACCAAACTCTGCAGTCCACATTCCTTCAGATGATTCTCATAACCAACATTGTATAGTCCTGAAACCCATCTTTGTTATCTGGCTCTGTACTCATTCCACAGTTAATTTATCTCCTTCAAATCCTGGGGACCAAATTTGAGAACAATAGTCCAAGTGTGGTCTAATCAAGGTTTTATACAATGGAATGACAACTTTTTTATCTCTGTAGGTCAGCGTCCTTCTCATTATTGCAGCAATCCTCTGGGAAACTTTCCTTACCTCCAGATCTCTTGTCTCCCCTGCTTCCTCCAGTACAGCTCCTCCAACAGATTATCAACCTCCCATCGATGTATCCCAAATTTCAAGACTTTACATTTACAAAATATAAATTTTATTGCATTAAACTGATACCTCCATTCATTTGCCCATCTGTCTAGTTTATTCAAATCCTATTGCAGGGCTGCTACATCTGCACTATTACTACTAATCCTTTCTGACTTCAGATCATTTGCAAACAACTGAATATCCCCCTCCAGTCCACTGACAGTGTCATTGATATAATGGTTAAACAATACAAATCCCTGTATTGAGCCCTGTGGGACCCCACTTGCAATCTTCTGCCGCCTTGGTATTGTCCCACTATACACAACTCTCTGATACCTATCAGATAATTAATCCTGGATTCAGTTGACTAACCCGACATCTAAACGCATGTGATGCAACTTAAATATCAGCTTATCATGTGGCACACCTTGTCAAATGCCTTTGCAAAATCGAAAAAAATGGTAGCATATGTCTTTCCCTCATCAACCACTCTTGTCATATTATTATAAAAAGCAATCATATTACTAGCAAGAGTGGCCCTTAACAAATCCATGTTGACTCTCACAGATAACATTACTCTCATCTGCCCAACACTGTATATGGTCCGTCACTAATTTCTCCAAGATCTTAACAACTGCTGATGAAACACAAACTGGTCTATAATTTGACACTTCCAGTCTGGTAGTATCGTATCTTACCTTCCTTCCATTCCTTGGGTACCTTTCCCATAGCAAGATTTTCGTTGAAATGCCAGGTCTCTGACAGGACGTCAATGACAGGTCAGTTGAGTTGTCAGTTCTTTAGCACATTCTCTCAAAACCTGTGGTGAAATTCCATCCAGTCCCACAGCTTTATTGACATCCAGAATACTCAGTATTTGAAACACACTCTCCTCTTGCACCTCTAAATCTCGAACCTGCCCTGTCCCTCTACTATTAAAACCTACTTCTCCAGGATGGAGTAGTCCAATAAAATGTTCATTGAACGACTCCACTATGTCCTCTGCATCACTCACTCTATTTCCATTTTTATCCCACTATGTCATTCTTCCACAGTCATTTCTCCTCCTATTGGCCACATAGCTAAAAAATTCCCTAGGATTTTCTTTGGATATTGGGACCAATTTCTTCTCATATCCTAGTTTTGCTTTCCTTACCATACTAGTCACTCTTCTGGCCTGAGTCTTATATTCTTCATGCATCTGCTCTCCTTATATCTCTTTCATAGCTATGGTTCCTGATGTTTTCTTAACAGAAAATCTGTGGTTCACTCTTAAGTGACTCCTAGTTCTAGGTTCTTCCCACACCCCCATTGTTCATGAACTTGGTTGTATTATTATTATTATTATTACACGACACCTCCAAAGAGTCCAAAGACTCATCGTGGGAGGGCACCTACTCTACAGCTCTCCGTCTCCACCACTCAATCCAGCAACTACGGCAAACTATAACTGCCATCATCATCATCTACACCAATGCCATCTACTGCCCACCTACACTAGTATTTTTTATCTGTAAATTGGTATTTTCTCAAGGCCTATTTGTCTGTATGTGGGATGAAATACTAAAGTTTCTGGGAAAAACTCTGCTACTTCCATATGAGATTGGCTAACTCACCTTCAATTGAAAAAACCCATATGAGTTTCTTCTCATCACAACAATTGAACTTAGGTCTTTTCCAATCAAAGGACATAGCGTACCATTGTTCTTCCAATTGCACTACGGAGGTGCTTAAAAAACTTGTCAGGAGTGGGATGCTGTCTGTTGAGTTTGCCTATTTGCAGTATGAAACAATTAGTTGAAGAAGACTTTTATTTCAGAGAAATGTTCATCACACTGGTGATAAGAATCAAACCTAAACTTTTCAAACTAAAGAGCACTAGTCTTATGATTTCACTTCAGTGATGCTAAGAACAGAAAGGAGCAGCTATATTATTAAACTAAACATGATGATGAACTTGTTGATTGGCAACATGAACTATATGTTATTTAGTTGTAGTGCAAACCAAGGCAACTCTGATGCCCAAGATTATATTCTCATAAGCTGTGTGATAAATTTCAAAACTTTTTCTTTCTACATTTGGCTATAAAATATGGATTGATCCATAATAACTTCCATTTTGATATCGTACATGTGCCTAATTGAAGCCTTTAAGCTCTATACTTTAGATTATGCACCAGCTGAGAGTTTACTTATGATGAATTTAACTTTCTGATATAGGATTTCTATGGTATTGGACAGAGGGTTTGTGCTCTCTTTAGATCTCTGATGAGAATGGTATATTCATGCATGTTTGCAGACTTTGCAGAGGCTTGCTGTATGGTGGTACTTGCCTGTGGCTATTCCAGGCTGAGGTTTTGCACAGCCTTTTGGGTGGAGCTTACAGGAGATCTACTACTTGAGACAGTGATTCCTTTACACTGAAAGTTTGCAGCTACTTGAGAGAGTAGCCTTTTTAAGTCACTGAAGTTTTTTGGAGCTTAGTGATTTGAATATTCATTTCCATCTAGTCTGTGATGACACCCAACAGTTCGAAACAGCTATCTGCCCAGTGAAACCTAATCTAACCACTAATGAAAGGCAGATAGGCTCCTGGGCAGCAGCCACAGCATGTATCTTTTAAGTAGTGCAAACCAAGGCAGCTCCAGTGCTGGAAGCTCTATTCTCATAAGTTCTCTGATAAATTTTAAAACTCTTTTTTATGTTTCTTTTTATATTTGGCTATTAACTATGGGTGGATCTATAATATCTTCCATAATGCTTTAGCAAAATTAGAGATATATTTTTTACATTTTTATTTTATAAAGTTAGAAATGTAATATTTCATTTTATTTAATTGCTATACTGAATAAAAATTTGTTTAGTCATGGAAAAGCCCATTAGTGATTTTAGATTTGGTATTGGCAGTAGAGAAGGTTAGGTGCCTTTGTCTTTACTGGATGTGCTGACAGAATATTTTCAGAACTCAATCTTAATAGTGGCTTCTGCTGAATATCTTTTAGAATAAGAAGATGATCAACAATATTTTGTTTTTTCCAATATATGTGGGATCATCTCAGTAGATTTCCTTAGGGAGCACAAAACTTGTGTAGAGTTTCAGGCACTTACAAATATGGTCATATCAGATCTGCTAGGCTGAGACATTTTATGCTTTCAAGTTGATTTATTAATTTATTCTCCAAATATAAATTCGCTGCTAACTGAGGGAGCAGTTTGATCTCCACTGATAGTCAATCAGAGGAGTCAGTCAAGGATATCACTAATTATAAACAGCATCTGGTAAAGAGATGGCTGACAAGTTCCACCATCTCATGGTCTCTAACACAATATATTTACTTTGTTAGAGACCATGCATGGTGGAAGTTTCTGGGAGAAAAAACTGGCTTACTTGGCCAGAGATGAACTAACTTGGAAACTGGGTGAAGAATGGATTAGAAAGAATTGTTGTCAATTAGATTTGAACTGAGAAGTTTTTCTTTGAACAGCCTACTATAGATGCAAACACCATTTCCACAGCACTAAACAGGAGATTGAATTGTCCTCCTCAGTCTCCAAAAGTTAGATTGGGCTTCAATGGCCTCGCCTACTGTAGGGAAATAAAAGGCATTAATGGATTTATTTATTTATTTATATAAATTCACATATAAAACTACTAAAGAAAGTCACGAAGAAATTAAATAAAGCCAAAATCCCACAACATTCCCATGATGAGTCTCTGACTCCGTGGAAGTTAGATGTTAATTATAATAATAATAAAATTCACTTAAAAATTTCCAGATGTTAGCCTGGTTGGCTGAGTGGATAGTTTCTGTTCTCCAACCATTAGGCAGTGAGTTTGAATTTCACTGCAGGCATTGATGTTTGCAAATGCTTTTTTGGTAGTGGATGAATTTCATTGGATTCCTGAAGTGGCTCAAAAATGTTCTGTTTGGTCTCTAGAGTAGTAGGGGTTCTGTATTATATTTCTCTTAAACCATCACCATACTAATATATGGCTCTACAACCTTTTTTAAAGATTCATATTTAAAAAAAATTATATATATTTTTTGAATGAGATATTCTTTTATTTCTCAAGAAGTATGACTAAAACCTGACCCAGATAATCTACAAGCTGTTTTTTTTTTTTCTTTTCCTAGTTCCGAAACTGTTAAACAAGTATGTGGCACTTTGCAAGAATGTTATATTTTTTCAGAAATTCATTTCTAATTCAGTAGTATAGTCAGCTAAAGATTAGCGCATGGTTAACTCTTAGTCTATCCATGGGACTAAAATTGTATGATATAACTTTTTCGTGAGTGGGATTCATATACACTATCTGATCAAAAGTATCTGGACACCCCTCTGTAATTCATAAACTGACATCTAGATGTCACTATGACCTCACTTTCTGGTATAAAAGGAAGCATGGAGCTGTGTGTTGTTCAGTGATAAGAAGTATGAGCGAAATGGGTAAGTTATGGGAGTTCAGTGACTTCAAACATGGAGTAGTTATTGGTTGCCACATCAGTTAGAAATCTCTCAGAGATATTTAAACCTTCAAGTTGCTCAAGATAATTAAAGGATTATCAGATGGGCACTGGAGGTTCAGGAGTTTCATTTGAAGATTTCGTATGTGCCCAGAGCTCAAAATATTATAGTGGACTATCTGTCTTAGATGCTGCATTGGAAAACTCAGAAATAATTCCATGCAAAAGCTTGGAGAATTTGTCACCGTTGTTTTCTTGTTACTTCAGTTTCTTTTTTCTAGTGAAAACAATGTATACAGGATTATAAGTAAAGTGAAAAATGCATAAAGGAAGCTCAATAACAAGATCCATTGTGAAGAGCTTTTTATTTTCACTTTTAGTTTTTATTCAAACACAAAATTCAGGAAAGAATCAGTTGAACAAAATACCATCTAATGAAAACAGTAACTTTTTTTTGTATTTGTTAGCACTTTCAGACATGCCTATTAGCATTATTATTATTATTATTAAGAGAGACCTTCAGGGACTCATCGAGATTGGCCATATACTACATGCACCAGCTATCACACTTATTCTTGAATTCATTCACACTGCTTACACACACAACATCCAATGACAATCCATTCCAATTACGTACCACTCTATGAGATAAAAATCTAGCCCTCATCCCCTTCTTAGCAGCATTCATTCTCAGCTTCCAAGGATGCCCTCTTGTCCTTTCGCCATCCTCTATAAAATGAAAAGTTCCACCAACTGAAATTCTGTATCATTCTTTCAGAAATTTGTAAGTCTCAATCATATCACCACTCTATTTGCTAGTGTCTGCAGTCAATAAATTCTCAATCTGTCTTCATAATCAGTATTCCACAATCCTGATATCATTTTTAAACACTCTCCTTTGGAAATACGATGGAAACCTGGAGATCAGACCTGTGCACAATAGTCCAAGTGAGGTCTTATCAAGATCTTGGAAAGAGGCAAAATGACATCATTATCTTTATGTGTCAAAGTTCATTTCAGCATTGCAATTATCTTTTGAGTTGTATTTGCAATATTTGCTACATGGCCTCTGAACTTCAACTTTCTGTCTACTAACACTCCAGGATCCCTAGCCTGATCAATTTCTTCTAGCATAATCCCACCAATATAATATGACATTGGATATCTAATCATGCCAAAGTGCATGACTTTACATTTAGTGACTTTGAACTAACATCCATTTTCCCATGCCCACAATACCAGCCTATTCAAATCATTCTACAAGTACTGCATATCAGCAGCATTCCTGATTACCCTATCTATCTTTGCATAATCGGTAAATAGCTGTATGTTGCCTGTCAAATCCTTCCCAATCTCATTAATGTACAGATTGACTAAAATCTCCAGATTCACATTTCTCATATACCACTTCTTGATATCTGTCAGTCAGCCATCCTCTTATGCAGAAGAAATCATCAGGAGGGTTGGTCATTGCAAATAAAGAGTTTTCAGGTTTCAGTAATCCAAAATTTTAGCCTTCATAGAATATTGTAGAATAATGTGTATGCACTACTATATAGATGGTTTGCTGATATATAGATATGTGTGTGTGTGTATATATATATATATATATATATATATTTCTCTTTAGTATTAATATCATAATCATAGTCATCATTGCTGACTGGATGTGAAGAGACTCAATGCAGGAAGTCAACTCTAGATCCCACAAAGTCAATCATAGCATATCTTAAAATCATTTACTCTCCGCACCCTCCCAGGCAATGCATTTTGTGCATCCATTATTTTCTCCAAGTAAAAATCTACTTCTCACTACCTTGTTTATCCCCCATATTTTGCAACTTTTGGAATGGTCCTTGCTTTTTTTTTTTTTTTTTTTGCTACTTTTTGGACAATTTCTTCTCTCAGGTTACTGATCGGTTTTCCTCACACTGTGGAACTATTGATGAAATTTTTCAAGGTGGCTGGAAAAAAAAAAAGTATCATATTTATTTTCTAAAGCAGGGAATCCCAATTATCTAACTCTCTTAGCTCAGCCACAGCTAAGTGTATGATAGGTTCACAACTTTTTGTTGGCAGAATTCACATAAAATAGTATCCATTTTACATAATTTATTTTAACAGTATTACAACACCAAACAAACTAAATTATTTTTTACAACATTAGACTAGGGCACTAAATTAGTACTTTAGATCTTTTGTCCATAACAATTTGAATTGTTATGGACAAAAGATTATGGACATTCACTTACTCATTGTTGCATGTAACCAGTAACATGTTGTTTGTTCTGAAGATGCTGGTTTGAAATCCAACAAAATATAAGCCAATTAATATAAGCCAGTTAATGAATAACATCCAACATCTAGCTTATCAATTAGATTAGCATCAATTGACAAGCACATCTATTTGGTAAGCTTATATGTCTAATCATATTGCTTCTCTTTCTATCTACTAAAGTCTGTACATTACATTTTTTCATTGTATTCTCTTCTCATAGCTGACATTCCAAAGTTCAAATACCATTGTTATCCAATGTTATCCTTTCAGAAGTTTTCTCATCCTCTTGAAATTGAGATCTGTATACAATAATCCAAATATGGTCTGATCAAGGTTTCATGCAATATAACCTCCATATCCTTATTTTTGCTGGTCACTGTCCTTTTTACCATTGCAATGACCTACATGGTAGTCCTCCCCATTTTACAGCATGTCCTGGAACTTTAATCGCTTGATCATTCCCTGGATCTCATGTCTTATCTACCTTCTCTAGTATAATAGAGTCTCAACAGTAAAATACACAGCTCCCCATCTCTGAATCCCAAAGTTTAAAATTACTTCTAGTTATATTAAACTAGAATCCCTTTCTCATTTTCTACTTTCCCATTCCATTCAAATTCTACTGAAGAGTTGTTCTATCAGTAGTCCTCTTGGGCAATCTTCTTCCTCATTTTTGCCTAACGTTTTATGATAACCCCTACTCTCTCTCTCTCTGTCTCTTTTTCCCCCATTTCTTTATCCATCTGAACCTCTAATCAAAAATTCTTTCCATTTGAGTTTATAATCCATTCCAGTACTCATTTTCTTATCTAGCATCATAAACCATTCAGTCCAAGGTAAGACAGCTCTTTCTGTCTTCCTTTAATAATTAGTTAACTTAGGTTCTTGAAGCTTGCCATTGTGAGATAATAGCAACTGCTAGTATTTGAGTAACATCATTTAATTGTTTTCCAGTTCTCCCGAAATTTGAGGTTATAATTACTTCACCACCTTATATCCTTATTACTGATGAAGCTTCTGTTTGGAAGATATGTGCAAAGTAAGTTTATTGTTTTGACTAACATGTCATTTATATTTAAAGAAGGATCTGTATATATGCCAATATAAAATACATTTTTTTTTATTTCGAGGAACTAACTTTTTCAGCAGAATTATCTTTGAGAGAGAATTTTATTAAAAAAGGTTATAGTAAGGTTGAAATGATAATTGGAAGAAAAGACTGAGTAATCCACCTTTACTTTTCACTTTTCAAATAAAGGTGGGTTGTTCAGTTCTAAAAGTTCCTGCTATATTTAGTTATAAAGGTTCTGTTATACCAGTTGGAAGTTTTACTATAGTTTTATTATAAAGAAGTTTTATTATAAACCCAGTCAAATGCAATTGTTTCCAACCAAAAAGAGTATGTCACTTTCAAATGAGCTTTATTATTGTTATTTTTTAAAATGTTATATAAGTCCCATGCACAAGAGGTCCCAAACATATGACATAACAGTGCTGTGTGGGTGTGTGGGACACATATGTTGATTGGATTTTAACGGCATAGATGCGAACACAGATTGATAAGAAAATAACTATTTATTGACTTAATTGCTAATATTTTGCTGGTATTCTATTCAGCATCTTCAGAGCACACAAACAAAGTTTGTTACAGTAGCGAGACAACCGCAATCCGGTGTAACAGTGGGACTAGTATGAGCAATTGAAACGTGCAACACAAAGACTAAAGTCTTAATTTGGCACCATCTAAGTTGGGGGAAAAAAAACGAGAGAGAAAGCAAGTATTAATTTGGTCTTAGGATGACTGTCTCCCAAATCTTTGGTAGATTTGGGAGACATTATATATAGTTACATGGTGAGTCATGACTCATTTGAATCATAAATTATGTCCAATTTCATCAGCCACCAGCAGCCTTTGTCAATGCACTCACTAGATCCAATGGACTCTTAGGGAAGACTCGTAAACTGCATTCAATTAAACAGCTTGGTCAGAGGAGCTGATTATTCCCTTGCACATTCTTGTAATACATTATTGTTATTATTATTATTATTATTTTGGGTGACTCCAGGGAGTCCTTAGACTCATCGAGGGAGGCCCTAAACATCATGTCCACACAACTATACGACATTCTCACAGTATCTATTGAACTCGCTCACCGTCATAGCACCCACAACAGACTCTGGCAGCTTATTCCACTCATTTACCACTCTAAAAGTAAAGAACTCAGCTCTAACACCCCTACTAACCACACTCTTGCCCAGCTTCCATAGGTGTCCCCTAGTTCTCCCACCACCAGTCCTGATCTCAAAAATATCCTCTGAATTAATCTTATAGAATCCCTTTAGCAATTTGAATGTCTCAATCATATCTCTCCTTTTCCACCTATCAACTAGTTTCTGCAACCCACAAATCTTCAACCTGTTCTCATATGGTTCATATGAGAACAGGTTGAACCATATGAACCACATGGCTCATATGGTTCATAGACCTGCTATCATCTTAGTCACTTGCCATTGGCCAATATGCCATCTAATCCTATGGCTATGTTCATATTGAGGTTCTGTAATATTTTAAGCATCTCAGTTGCTTCAACCTCTATTCTTTTATCGGTCAATGTCACACCTGGCACGGCAGTATCATCGTCTATATCAGGGTTTCCCAAACTGTGTTCTGCGGAAAGTGAATAAGTGTTCTTCTAAAAATTATCAAAATTGAGATGAACCTGTAATGGTTTTAAATGCTGCGACAAGTTCAAATATGTTTGAAAATCAAGCGCTCCTCACTTTTGCACGTGGATTGTGCTATTAAGGCCACCGTGCGCTGGCTAATAGCCGCCCGCGGTTGTCGACACCTCCGAGAGTGAGTGAAGTACAGAGGTCTCTATTCTAGGAAATGTGCATCACAAGCAAGGTCAATGCGATGCGATGTGATGCAGCCCGGTATGCCTGTAGTGTGCGCTGATGCGATACAGCCTGCTGCAGCAATAGTGTCTGCTTAGCTTTACATTGAATTATTGAATATGAGACTAATGATACTAGACTCTAACCAAGGTGTTCCTTTAAAATTTCAGGATTGGTGAAGTGTTTCGTCGTAGGAAAAATTTGGTAAACGCTGGTCTAGATGGCACAACCCTGCAAAGTGCTCACTCACTAATTCAACCATTTGGTTTGGTTTTGTTGCTCTCCAAGAGAGTTCTTTTGCCATGTAGCGAAACAACTCTTTAGGATTTTTTTTGGTCTCATCAGCTAGTTTTCTCTCATAATTAGCTTTGGCCTACCTTACCATACCAGTTGCACTACTTGCCTGGTCCTTATACTGTTTGTGGACATGCTGATCACTTTTTTTCTTTATAATCTCTCCACAACCTTTTCTTTCCTGCTTAATGATTTCATGCTTTATGAAGCTATTCATCCATCTAATTCTTACTTGATTTATCCTTCTGATTTTAGATATACATTCAGATATTGCTTTTTTCAAACACCCCCCTTGACAACCTCCAACACCAACTACCTCTCTTCCTTCTAAATTCTTATGACATGCTCTGTTGAAAGCTGTCCCCTCAGCTTTTCATACTCACCTGCTTCATTGTTCCATATATATATATATATATATATATATATATTCTTAATAGAAAATTCTGCATGCCTGGTAATCTCCCTGGTCAAGACTACATGATCAATCTAAGTGGAGGCAGTGTAGCTAGATTGATTAGTGTTAAGTTCTCTGATGCAGTGATCAGATCCAGCACTCTTGAACCTCGTGCCCCCTGCATTACATGTTGCCTCAGGTAATTATCTCTCAACAACTGTATAAATTGCATTTTGTTCCCTGCCTGTGACCATTCCTCCTTCCACTCTGTGTCCACATAGTTGAAATCCCCCATAATAATTAGTCGATCTGTACTCATCATGCTAATTTGTGAGTACATGTCATCTATATTTTCCTATATACCTGCTGGATTATAGCAGGAGCCAATTACATATTTAGTCCTGTTGGCCTTTATCTTAACCGATAGCCTCAAATGAACTGCTCTCTGAATCCCTGCAACCCCAAAGTACTTCTACTCATTTTGGCTCTAATTCCTCTGCTGTGATTAGCAAAACCTTTCCCCCATCCTATTCTTTCTGTCTTCTCCAAAGACACTATATTCCTTTCATTATATTCCTATTACCGTATCATCCTCAGTCAGCCACGTCTCACTTATGCCTATAACTTTTGGCTAAATTGTGCTAGAGATTCCTCAACCTTATTTGGAATACTTCTGACATTAATATACATAAATTGCAATACCCCCTTCATTACACAACCTTCTTTACACCTTGTGTTACGTTGCTGACAGTAGTTAACCTGGGGTGCTACATTTTGCATCATGTGATCACTCTCCAACTCACTAACTTCTAGGTTGCCTGGACCCATGCTCACCTGCATCCTCCCCACCAAACATTCTAGTTTCCCTGACTGTGTACTTCTGAACCCTCACTGAACGAAACATTCTCAAGACTCCTGACATCAAATGCATTTTGATGCACTCCATCCACCTTATATAAATCCTTCCTTCAATCAAATTCACTCCATGCTATTCCTCTTACACAAAATGCACACTGACTCATTTGTGATTATAACTTTCCATCTCAGCTCACCTTTATCATGCTGTGGCGACAGATTCACAACTTTTACTTTCTCACTCTTCTTTTTTGCATGCACTAGTAACTTTTTCATGTCTTCTAGCATACCACACTTGTCACCTGCTTAATCATTTGTACCAGCCAAAGTAAACATCTCCTTCACCTTAACTCTCTGCATCCTTAAAGCATCACTGACATCCTTTATCATAGTTCCAGGAAAACATGATTTCATGACACACTCCTCATTGACTCCTTGTATCAATGAATCACCATACCAGATCGGATCTTTATTTTCATGTTTTCGCTCTTTCGTACTCTGCTTTCTTTCCCCTTTCATTTGCTTCTGTGTCACATCATCTGCCAGCTGTTTCTCCAACCACTTAATTTCACATTTTGTTCTGTGTATAACTTAACATAAGAGCATTATGTTTTCCATTACCATCTGGTCATTCTCTTCATTTTCCACTGCATCATTTGAACAGTTAATCATGCCACTTTCAACACTAACTATACCATAATAAATTTAGTTTAATCCTTTATCCAAGTGTAAGCAAACAAAGTTTGTGCCTGAAAGTATCTTCAGAACTGGGGTAAAGTAGTACAACACCCGGCAACTCATTGCAAAGGTGGAGCAAGATAACATCACTCCTATCTCAGTATCTCTCATAATACAAAACACATCTCCTTGCAGATATGTATAATGTTATGCATTAAGGGAAGGGCTACTACCCAGACTAGTTTTGACCTTTATTGAGGTCTCTTCAGTGGGAGCCATGCCCAGACATGGAGATACCAGTCAGAAGCAATAGCAAGGTCATCTTTACCTAGACGAGTTGCCAAAAGGTGTGCCATCTTTTTATTAAATTATTCTGGATTTAGAGAAAGATGTTGAAAGTTTATTTTTCACTTGGTTAGACTATAATAAATTTAGTTTAATCCTTTATCCAAGTGTGAGCAAACAAAGTTTGCACCTGAAAGTATCTTCAGGACTGAGGTAAGGTAGGTCAAAACTAGTCTGGGTAGTGGCCCTCCCCTTAATGTATAACGTTATACATATCCGCAAAGAGATGTGTTTTGCATTATGGGAGATACTGAGATAGGAGTGATGTTAGCTTACTCCACCTTTGCAACGAGTTGCCCGGTGTTGTACCACCTTACCCCAGTCCTGAAGATACTTTCAGGCACAAACTTTGTTTGCTCACACTTCTATAAAGGATTAAACTAAATTTATTATAGTCTAACCAAGTGAAAAATAAACTTTCATTAACTATACCAATTGTATTATCACACATTTCGTCTTTCAACCCACCTCATCTTGGCCTCCTATGTGAAAAAACTAAAACCTTTTAGTCTCCCCACCACCACTGATATTCAGATTACCTAAAATTCATAAAAATAATTACCTTCTCTGTCCCATAGTAGATGCTACTGACTTGCCCCTCTTTTAAATTAGTTAAAAAGTTAGTAAAATCTTTTTCACTTACTGGCCACACTTCATCACATATAAAAAATTCCATTCATTTCAAATATTTAATCCAAAATTTAGTTTTAATCAATAATAATATCATGTGAGTTTGATGTCAAATTTCCTTATTACAAATATCTAATTTCTGACACTTTAAATTTACTGAAAAATGTCTCGCCACATTATCGGTCTCCTTAATTTTGCCACCAATACTGGTTACTTCTCTTGGAACTTTATATAAACAGACAGAATCCATGGATTCTCATGGATCATGGATCCATGGAGAGAATCAATAGATTCTCCCTTCTCCCCTCCTCTTCCAGTTTCCATATGGAGCATTTTGAAAAGCATGCTCTTCATACTATATTGGTTAGACTATAATAAATTTAGTTTAATCCTTTATCCAAGTGTGAGCAAACAAAGTTTGCACCTGAAAGTATCTTCAGGACTCGTTGGGTAGGGCGATAGTGAATGCAGAAGATGTCAAAGTCTTGCAAGATGACTTAGATAGATTGGAGTTCTGGACTAAGGAGAATGGATGTCAATTTAATGTGACAAAATGTAAGGTTATGCATTTCGGAGTGAAAAGATTAGCAGCAGTATACCACATTGGTGGAACTGTACTCCAAGAGATTGATGAGGCCAGGGACTTGGGAGTGTTGGTGGATAGGGAGATGAAGTTTAGGGGGCACATTGCGAAAGTAGCTAAATCAGCTCATCAGCTCACTTGGTTGTTGAAAAATACCTTGACGAGCAGAGAAAAACAAGTTATTGTACCTCTGTACCGAGCCCTGATAAGACCTCATCTCGACTACTGTGCCCAGATTTGGTCACCTCGGTTCCTTCTCGATGGGGAGGAGGTTGAGAGGATCCAGAGGCGAGTGACTAAGATGATAGCAGGTCTATGGAATGAACCATATGAGAACAGGTTGAAGATTTGTGGGTTGCAGAAACTAGTTGATAGGCAGAAAAGGGGAGACATGATTGAGACATTCAAATTGCTAAAAGGATTCTATAGGATTAATTCAGATGATATTTTTGAGATCAGGACTGGTGGTGGGAGAACTAGGGGACACCCATGGAAGCTGGGCAAGAGCGTGGTTAGCAGGGGTGTTAGAGCTGGGTTCTTTACTTTTAGAGTGGTAAATGAGTGGAATAAGCTGCCAGAGTCTGTTGTGGGTGCTATGACAGTGAGCGAGTTCAAGGCAAGGTATGATAGATACTGTGAGAATGTTGAACAGCTGCGTGAACATGATGTTTAGGGCCTCCCTCGATGAGTCTAAGGACTCCTGGAGTAGCCCGTGGTAATAATAATAATAATAATAATAATAATAATAATCATAATAATAATAATAATAATACTGCATTGTAAACCATCTATTTGACTAAGATATATTGATAATGTGTTCTCTGTTTGGCCACATGGCTCAGCAGACACAGTAAACTCTTTCCTCATCCACTTCAACAGCCAGTATACCAGAATTCAGTTTACCTAAAATTCATAAACATAATTACCTTCTCTGTCCCATAGTAGATGCTATGGCATGTTTGTTACATCTAACAGATAAGCTTAAGTGTTGATGGTTATTCATGACTTATTTTTTTTAAACATCTTTGTGATAAAAGTGTTGTTAATACTGTGAAAAATAAGTCATGAATCTTTGTTACATCTATGCAAAGTATGTAATAAAAATAAGTAAAAAATAGAAAATTATTAAAAAAAAATTATTAGCCAAGCCACAGTACAAATGTACTATAGGTTTACAAATAGGCCTTTCTTGGGTGGTGGGAGCCACACAAAAAAGTAAAAAAGTATACTTTACCTTCTTCCTTGAGATTATGGCTCCTGATACTAATTTCATTTGCAGATGTCCATTTCTTTCCTTAACTCAACCTCTTGTTTCCTTCCACTCATTCATTTCCATCATTAAATATTTCAATTCAGAATCATATTATCAGAATAATTATTTGAATGAAAGCTTAAATCTAATTCCTATTGAATGTACCAGAAAAAATGTGAGTAGTATCATAACTGTCATTAAATTACTGATAAGTACCCTAATGTATGGATACTAGGATATTATAACATGAAAATATTACATTCCTACTAACTTCTTGTCACAAGTGAACATAGTGGTATATTTGAGCTTTGCTAAAAAAGTGTTTTTAAATAACATATAGTATGACTTTTTATCACAATTGTGCTGCATTTGTTTCAGTCTGGATGCATGTATCCTTCAGTAGTGTTGTTATTGGAATTTTTGTTTGTTTAAATTGTGTTTTGCTACTTGTTTGTTCTTGCTACTTCTGCTTCTGAAAATGGTGTCCATAAAGAAGTGCATGTCGATGGCACGGAAAGCTTCAGTACGAAGATCAAGTTCTGCCTTGGATTTTTCCTGTCAGATACATTGTGAAAATTACTACATGTATGCAGTGAAAAATGTGTAATATTTGTGGACTGTTTGTGTAAATGAAAAGAAGGAAAGAATTAACATATGTGAAAAGTGTGTTGATAGATTAGAGTGGTTAGAAATGGGAGCAAGAGTTGGGACCATAATCAAGGAAGAGCTTAGGCAAGAGTTAGTGAAAATAAAGAGTAATATGAAACATCTGCATACTGCATGCTGGATGCTGCATACTCTATGGGAGGAGTTATACTGGAGGAAGTAGGGGAGACAAGAGATCTGGGGTTGATGATTGATAGAAACCTGAAGTTTAGGGGACATATTGCAAAGGTGGTGAAGGTAACACAGAGGATTGCTGCTATTATGAGAAGGACACTGACCTGCAGAGATAAGAGGGTTATCATTCCATTGTATAAGTCTCTGATCAGACCACACTTGGACTATTGTTCTCAGATTTGGTCCCCAGGATTTGAAGGGGATAAATTAACTGTGGAAAGGATACAAAGACGGATGACAAAGATGGTTTCAGGACTGTACAAGGATAGTTGAGGATCGGCTGAGAGAATGTGGACTGCAGAGTTTGGTGGATAGAAGAAGGAGAGGTGATATGATTGAGACTTTTAAACTGTTGAGAGGTGGTTACAGGGTTGACTCTGGGGAGTTCTTTCGCTTGGTTGATCAGCGGGAAGGAGTGATGACAAGAGGCCATCCCTGGAAGTTACGAAAGGAAGCTGTGAGCAAGAGGGTGAGGAGTGGTTTCTTTGTGTGGAGGGTGGTTGAGCCGTGGAATGCATTGCCTGATGGAGTGGTGGGAGCGAGAACGGTCAGTGAGTTTAAAGAGTGGTATGATAGACTTTGTGTTTCTCAGGGGGGGACCTCCCCTCAGTGAGTCTTGACAGACTTTATGTCTTAGGAAGGACCTCCCTCGATGAGTCTTTTGACTCCTTGGAGGCCTGAATAATAATAATAATAATCTGGAAGAGTATATTAAACATCTAAAGAAAAAAATGGGGACTTAATCATTAGAGGAGTCGATCATTATTATGACTAATAAAGTGCACAAAACATACTTTCTGGTGGAACAATGAAACAAATAACTGATACTTTACAGAAAAGGAAAGATCCAGTGTCACAGTTAATCACAGTCATGGGCACAAATGACTTAGTTTGGGAAAAAGAGACTTGAGGGAGCTGTTGCGGCAGGTGAAGAAAAATAGTGCTGTTGGAAATGTCATTAGCATGTTGCTCAGATATAATTGCAGTTACTTGAGAAGGAGAGCAGAGATAACAAATAGTAAGATGGCTGAGTTGTGTGAGGCAGGGAATTCAATTTGTAAATCTATGGAGTGAATTTGAAGGAAAGTTAGAATGGTTTAAAGTTGATGGATTGCATTTGAATGAGTTTGGTGTTGGACATTTAGAAAGGCTTATTGTTTTCTTAGAAGGCACATAGTCAAGAAGTTAATGTAGTCAATGATCAGAGTCTACTTGTGAAGCAGGTTAGCACAACTAAATGTATGACAGGAGGAAGATGGATATGAGGTTGACTATGTGGTTGCAGCAGTACAAGGTGATGGAATGCATAAAGGTGAAGATGAGACAGGTAGGAATGGAAATCAGAGACAGAATCAGGAAAACAGGAGTGGTCCAACCAAAGCTGGAATAGATAATGTTGGTGCTGGTAGAATGGCCTCATAGACAGGGATAGTTGTGTTTATACACAAATATAAGGGGTATTTGAAACAATACAGCTGAGTTTGTTGCATTGATTGAGTCAGTATGCCCAAATATAATTCAATTAAATGAAACTTGGTTGTCTGAGGATGGAAGGATATATCATTTCCAGAAGGATAGGAATGTGAAAAGAGAAGGTGTGTGTGTGTGTGTGGAGGGGGGGGTGCTGTTAATGATCGCAGAGGAACTGTGTCCACAAAGTGTGGAAGTTGATGGTAAATGTGCAGATTTTGAATCTGTTGGTGTGACATTGAAATGAACAGGCTAGTATATCTGATAGAAGCTGTTATAGACCAAGGAATGTAGAGAATACCGGGAGACTGTAATTATATGAATATAGAATAGAGGAGATAGTGTATGGGAACAAGGAGAGTGAGTTTGTTGAATTTTTGTCAGATAAATATCTTATGGAAATAAATAATAAATAAATAGAATATAATAAATATAGATATAAATAAATAGATAAATATCTTGAGAGATAAATAGCAGTGTGTGATTGAAGCAACTAGAGGCTTTAATATTTTGGATTTGATCTAACAGATAAGCTTAGGTGTTGATGGTTATTCATGACTTATTTTTCACGGTATTAACAACACCACACACACACACTTTTATCACAAAGATGTTTTATTAACGCTTATATTTCGCTGATTTTCAATTCAGCATCATCAGAGAACAACACACTTGTAAACGCGACAGGTGAGTGAGTGAAACAATATAATTGTAAAAGACAAAAGATCTAAAGTCCTATTTTTTTGGCGCCCTCTAATGGGAAAAAAAAAAAAAAACCCAGCAGCTATCCAGGAGTTTTTCTTAGGATAACCGTCTCCCAAATTTTTGGCAAATTAATGCAACCATATTTGTTAAGGTTGAGAGAATTCTTCAAAGCCATTGCTGACTCAAAAAATAATATTTCAGATCAGATCTATAACGACTCCTAAATAGCACATTCGTTTTCCTCCATCTAATCCTGTGTGAAGGAGTGTCCAAAGCGTGGTCTGCCAGTCCCGACTTGCCATAGTAATAGTAGCGAATGTATCTTTCATTTTCTTCCAGGTGGATGTTCACTGATCTTCCTGTTTGCCCATAATAGGACAAGTCACAGTCAGAAGGCACTCCTCGGTGTGCTAAAGGGTGAAGTTTATCCTTAGGCGAGCGGATCAGAGTTGCCAGCTTGACATGAGGTTTGAAAGTGGTGCGAAGGCCATGTTTCAACAATACTTTGGCTATCTTTTTCGATGTACCTCTGATATAGGTAATAGAAATGGTCATGTTGTATTCTTGTGTATTAGGGGAGGGCAGAGTAATGGGCCTATGTAGTATTTTATCTATTTTGTAGGGATTGTAGCTGTTGGCTAAGAACGTATGGTGCAGGTATTGGAGTTCAGTGGTCAGAGCTGTATCGTTAGAACAAATGGCTCTGGCTCTGTGTGTAAGTGTTTTTAAAATGCCGTACTGTTGGACTGGATGATGATGTGATTGTTTATGTAGGTATCTTTTAGTGTGTGTGTGTGTGTGTGTGTGTGTGTGTGTGTGTGTGTGTGTGTGTGTGTGTGTGTGTGTGTGTGTGTAGGCTTTCTGTAAATAGAAAAAGATAGTAATCCATCTGAAAGGTGGGTGACTAATGTGTCAAGAAATGGCAAACAGTTATTTGATTCTTTTTCTACTGTGAAGTGAATTTTGGGGTGTTGGCTGTTTAGGTAGGTGACAAAAGCATCCAAAGTGTCTTGTCCATGGGGCCAGATAGCAAACACATCATCTACATAGCGTAACCACACTTGTGGCTTGTATGTAGCTGTGGTAAGTACTTTGTTTTCAAAGTGTTCCATGTAAAAATTTGCTAACGGGGGAGAGGGGGGGGGGGGAACCCATAGCAGTACCATTAATCTGTTTGTAGAATTTTCCTCCCATGTAAAGTAACCTGCATTCATGGTAAATTGAAATAATTCAAAAATATCTGGGGGAAATTTAGACTTGATTAAATCAAGAGTGTCTATAAGTGATACATTGGTAAATAAGGAGGTGACATCGAAACTAACCATTATGTCTGAATCTTTTAGGATTAGATTTTTAACCAGTGTTTTGAAATGGATTGAATTTTTTACAAAAGTAGAGGAGTTGCCAGTAAGGGGGGGGGGGGGGCAAGCGACTTGACTAAATGCCTGGCCAGTTTATATGTGGGACTATCTATGCTATCAACTATGGGGCGTAGGGGAATATTAGTGTTGTGGATTTTTGGTAATCCATAAATATGGGGTGGTTTAACATGAATTGGTTTTAATTTCCTGATGATTTCTTTGGGCCATGATGTCACTTTTTTCAGTAATTTTCGGACTTTTTTCTTTTGAGACATCGTAGGGCCTCGATGTATAATTTGATATGTGGAACTGTCACATATGAGATCTTGCATTTTTCTGTTATACTCTTCTTTATTCATGATAACTGTTGCATTTCCTTTATTGGCTTTTGTAATAATAATATTTTTATTATTATATAACTTTTTTAGAGCAGTTATTTGCTTACGTGGCATATTGCTTTTTGGAGGCTTAGCCTTGTTTATAATACTTGCTATATCTAGTCGCACATTATTGACCATTGCTGGTGGAAGATCGTCTTGACACGTTAGTCACCCCCCTTTCAGATGGATCACTATCTTTTTCTATTTACAGAAAGCCTACATACACACAGGAAGATACCTACATAAACAATCACATCATCATCCAGTCCAACAGTATGGCATTTTAAAAACACTTACACACAGAGCCAGAGCCATTTGTTCTAACGATACAGCTCTGACCACTGAACTCCAATACCTGTGCCATATGTTCTTAGCCAACGGCTACAATCCCTACAAAATAGATAAAATACTACATAGACCCATTACTCTGCCCTCCCCTAATACACAAGAATACAACATGACCATTTCTGTTCCCTATATCAGAGGTACATCGAAAAATATAGTCAAAGTATTGTTGAAACATGGCCTTCGCACCACTTTCAAACCTCATGTCAAGCTGGCAACTCTGATCCGCTCACCTAAGGATAAACTTTACCCTTTAGCACACCCAGGAGTGTATGAAGTGCCTTGTGACTGTGACTTGTCCTATTGTCCTATTATGGGCAAACTGGAAGATCAGTGAACATCCGCCTGGAAGAAAATGAAATATACATTCGCTACTATTACTATGGCAAGTCGGGACTGGCAGACCACGCTTTGGACACTCCTTCACACAGGATTAGATGGAGGAAAACAAATGTGCTATTTAGGACTCGTTATAGATCTGATCTGAAATATTATTTTTTGAGTCAGCAATGGCTTTGAAGAATTCTCCCAACCTTAACAAATATGGTTGCATTAATTTGCCAAAAATTTGGGAGACGGTTATCCTAAGAAAAACTCCTGGATAGCTGCTGGGTTTTTTTTTCCTGTTAGAAGGCACCAAAAAATAGGACTTTAGATCTTTTGTCTTTTACAATTATATCTTTTCACTCACTCACTGTCACGTTTACAAGTGTTCTCTGATGATGCTGAATTGAAAATCAGCAAAATATAAGCGTTAATAAAACCTCTTTGTGATAAAAGTGTGTGTGTGGTGTTGTTAATACCATGAAAAATAAGTCATGTTTTGGATTTGGTTATCACTTCACAAAATGTAGTTATTGATAAGGTGTTGATACTGCTGCCAGTTGGTTAGAGTGATCATGAGGTGCTTGTTTTGGAAGTGGTGAAACAAGAAAAAGTTACTGCTAAAAATAGATACATGTGGAAGTATAATGCAGGTGATTATGGGAAGCCTTTTAGTCGGTTAGCATCAGAACGTTTGGTAAATGAGCTGAGCAGAAAAGATGTTGACAGTGCATGGAAATTCACAAGGCAGTATCTGACAAAAGCAATGTATAACTGCATACTAAAAATTAAGTGTAATGGATGAACAGTGAAATCAACAAACTGTGTTGGAAAAGAAAATGCTATGGAGTAGTTACAACACAGTTGGTTGTGATTGGATCAATGAAAATATGAAGTGCAGGATAGGAAGATGATGAGCATGGTAAAGAAAGAAAAGGTTCAATGTGAGAGGAGATTGGCTGGTTAGGCAAAGGTTAACTCAAGGGAATTTTTCTGCTATATGTTAAGCAAGAGAAAGAATAATTATAGCAAGTTGAAACTGGTCGATAGTCATGGCAGCAGAATGACAATTGCTAAGGACATAGTAGAATTATTGAAAGAGCACTTTATCAGTGTATATCATTCTGGTATAAATGATGCAGTGTAATATATAGAAGGGAGGCAAGTATTAGGAGAACTGGGAGTGCAAGAACCAGAGATGTATCAAGTGTGTTGATTGAGTTAGATGTTGATTAAGGGTGTGGGAATGGATGACATGTCACCATGTATTCTTAAGGAATGTGCACAAAAGTTAGTTAGCCCCTATGGCTGTTTAATGAAAGTCTTGCAGTGAATAGGGCGTTACTAAGGAGTGAAAGGAAGGCAAAATAGTACCACCATGAAAGCTATGTTCTAGGACAGAAGTTTCTAATTATGTAGACCAGCTCCAGGGTTCTGTTCTAGTACCCCTATTGTTTAACTTGTTTGTAAATGATATATCATGTGGACTGACTGGGATCTTCACTTGTTTGCTAATGCTGCAAAGTTGGGAAGAATTATAAGTAGCATTGTTAATTCCCTTCAGGAAAGGAGAGGGGTTATAGTTTTAATATTAATAAGTGCAAGGTTTTGCATTTCAGAGTGCAGAAGTATAAGGCTGTGTACTGTATTGATGGTACCATACTGCAGGAAGTTGAGAGATTCGAGATTTGGGAGTGATAGTTGACAGTAGACTGAAGTTTACAGGGCATATTGCAAGTGTTGCAAAGACTGCACATCATAGTTCTGCTATGATAAGAAGTACTCTAACATGTAGGGATAAGAAAGTGGTTGTGCCACTGTATAAAGCACTGGTCATATAAACCACTGTATAAAGCCTTACCCCTGATGAGAATGAAAAACTTGGACTATTGTGCTCAAATTTGGTCAGCCAGCTTTCAGTGTGATGTGGAAACATTGGAGTCCAGACAAATAACAGACTGATTGGAGAAAAATTATTCATAGGAAGCCAGTAATAACATAAACTCCCTTGACAGCACACACATCAAGAATTTGATCATGATATGAGCTTCACAAGCTGGCATAAATGTAATCACTTCAATGATCACTCTTAACAGAATTCTAGAAAAATGCAAAACAGAACCAAACATTTTTCTGCAATAAATTGTGTTATTATTCTTAAGAGATCAATATTCATTCCAAACAAAACCAAATTGAGTTTCTCATGATTTTACCCCTGATGAGGATGAAAAACTTTTATCACTTGTTCACTGAATATACTTCAACTATCTCTTCTGCAGTAGTTACCATTCTAGTACAGAAAATGCACAATAGAAACTTGTAAATAAAGGGATTATATAAGAGTGATGCAAAAGAAATTTTCAATACATGATAAGTAGGAGAGGAGAGGGTCAAGACGAGTGACTAAAACAATATCAGAACTTTGGAATGCTGGCTATGGAGAGGTTGAAGAAATGTGGATTGCAGAGTTTGGGGTTAGGAGGAAAAGAGGTGATATAATAGAAACATTTAAGTTAGTGAGAGGATTTTATAAGATTAATCTAGATGTGAAAATCAAGATTATAAAAAGAGTAGATGGCCAGAGGGGAAAACCAGAGGCCATTTCTGGAAGTTGTGTATGTGTGTGGTGATGAGGGGTGTGAGGAGTAGATTTTTTTACATGGAGGATTGTCAGTGTCAACACATTATGAGAATGTGTTGCTAATGCAAGGAATGTTAAGGATTTTAAGATTGTATGATAAATATGTTGTCATTTGAATGAATCTCCCACGTTGAGTCTGAATCTCCAAAGTTGCAATAATAATAATAAAATTAGTCTCTTGTCTCTCAGGAATCGAATATATTATGAGATATATATTATTATTATTACCCCAAGACCTCATGGAGTCAAAGACTCATCTGGGAGGTCATTTTATCACACACACAGCTCATCATACTGTGACTTAAACACACTCAAACTCCTTGCAGACACCACGCTCTCAGGCAAGGCATTCCAATCATTCACAACTCTGCATGAAAAAAACCTGCCTCTCACTCCCCTACTCACACCCCTCTTTATACAGTTTCCAGGGATGACCTCTAGTTCTCCATCTATCTCCCACTATTTTATGTAGAACTTCTCCAGCATTGATCCTATAACAACCCCTTACCAACTTGTTGGTTTCAATCATATCTCCCCCTCTTCCTCCTGTCCACCAGACTCTGCAATTTACATCTTCTCAATCTTTCCTCATACTCGATATTCCAAAGGTCAGAAACTACCTTAGTCAGTCATCTTTGGACACTTTCCAACATCTCTTCATCCTTCTGAAAACCAGGTGACAAAATATAGGCACAATAGTCCATGTGTGGCCTAATCAAAGCCTTATACAATGGAACAAGAATCTCCATACTTTTACAAGTCGGTGTCCTCTGCATCATTCCCAGAAGCATTTGTGTCGTCTTCACAATTTTGGCTATGTGCCCCCTAAATTTCAGATCCTTATCCACTATCATCCCCATATCTCTTATTTCCTCCACCTCCGACAATATATCCTCACCAATCATAAATTCTGCATCCCATCTTGGTTTTCCAAATTTTAAAACCTTACATTTTGCAACATTGAACTCACATTTCCATGCCCAACCACTCAATTTATTCAAGGCTTCTTGTAAGGCCACAACATCTTCACTACTCTTCATTGTTCATCCCAACTTTGCATTGTCTGCAAAAAACTGAATATCTCCATCCAAATCTTCACCAATATCATTAATATACAAGTTAAACAGTAATGGCCCTTAAACAGACCCCTGAGGCACTCCACTAGTGACTTTCCCTTTCCTGGATATTGCCCCCCCCCCCCCCACATACACAACTTGTTGATACCTATCAGATAGCCAGTCTCCAATCCATTGCATTAGTCTAATATCCAACCCCATCTGCTCTAGTTTGACTGTCAACTTATCATGAGGTACTCAAAAGCCTTTGCAAAATCCAAGTGTGTATCCTTCTCCTCTGTCCAAGGAAGCAGTCACTTTATCGTAATAAGTAGATTACTAAAACATGACTTCCCTTTAGCAAATCCATGCTGTCCATCAAAGATAATACCTTTGTTGTCAACCCAACTCTGGATCCTAGTTCTCACAAGCTTCTCCAACAACTTAACCACAACACCACCTCCTTTATGAAGTGGCACAATCTTGCCATCCTTCCACTCCTTAGGAACTTGACTGAGTGCAAGACTCATATTAAAAAAATATGTCAAGGTAGGTGTTTGACATATTTTTCCCTGGCACATTCCTTCAGAATACGTGGTGATATATTATCAAGTCCCACAGCCTTATTAACATCTAGTTTACTCAATTCCCCATACACGTCTTGCTCACTTACAGTCGATCTCTCCTTCCCATCATCAACTACTCCCAATGTCTCCATGAAGTCACATTCACAAGATTGAAAGACCCTTATGAACTTCTCATTAAGTATCTCCACCACACATTCCGCAACAGCTGTCTTTATACCATTTTCTCCAATCAATGTCATCCTTCCATAATCATTCTTTCTTTTGCTGGCTACATATCGAAAGAACTCCTTAGGATTCTTTTTGGCTTCATTTCGACTGCTATTCATACCTCTCTTTAGCTACCCTCACCAACCAAGTCATCTTCCTTGCCTGGTCTTTGTAGACCTCATGGAATTGGTTATTCCCACTTCTCTTATGCTGCCTCCATAATGCCCTTTTTTTTTTTTCTCTGTATCTCATACTTAATTTCTTTATTCATCCATTTCACACCTACGTTATTTAACCTTCTCATCCTTGGAAATACATTTAGACATTGCATCTACCAGAGCAGTGTCTAAATGTAGTTTTTGAAATCCCCCAAGCTGTGTTGATCTCTTTTTCAGCTAACTCCTCATTCCATACCTGCAAGCTGTCTCCTGAGCTCTTCATAATCACCTCCTTTGTAGTTCCACATATACCCTTTTCTCACAGAGGTCCTGACACTGCTGGAAACCACCCAGGTAATCATCTCATGGTCACTCTCACCACTGGTGGATGATTTGACACCTCATTTATGATTACATCCTCTGATGAGATAACCAAATCCAAGACCCTCAATCCTCATGTGCCCTCTGTTACATACTGTCTGTGGTAATTATCCCTCAAAAATTCAAGAAACTAATTTTCTTTAATTCCACTTGCTATCTCATCATTCCTGTCTATATTGCCATAATTAAAATCGCCAGTTATGATCACCCTTTTCTTATTTTGTTGGCTAATTTGATTATACATTTCATTATCACCACCATCCACATTACCTGGTCTATAACAACTTCCAACTAAGTATTTGATTCAATTCACTTCTATCTCACACCATACTGCCTCAAAACCACTGGCACTATTTCCCTCTTGCATCTCTACTTTGTATGGACATAACACTTTCTCTATCATCAATAGCACTCCCCCTCCCTTTTTACCCCTTCTATCCTCACAAAACACATCATACCCTTTCATCTCTATCCCTTATTCCGACAATCTTTGGGTGAACAGACGCAATTAGTGCAACTATTTCATCTGCCTTGTTTCTTATCCTTCTAGCATTTGTATACAAACACAACAGCTCATTTCTGGATCTAAAGCTAGATCCAGAAATGAGCTGTTGTTCCACTGATACGACTCGCTCGGTGTGATCTCTCCATGCTCGACTGGGTCCATTTCCCTTTCTGCCCATTCATTTTAGAACTCTCCCCAATTCCAACTGTTTCCTCTCGATCCCAGGTCATCCCATTCCTTTCCTGTCTACACATGCTCTCACCTCCTCTTGGAGCATCCACCCTTCTCAGTCTGTGTACCCCCTGTCCAACCTGAGCCTCCCCGTTTCCCTGCTCCTCTTGCACACCCTTTCTCTCATTTTCTATACTCATACCACTCACTTCCCCATTCATAACCACCTCTTCAATCTCTTCTGTCTTACTCTCCTGCTCTTCCACATCATTTCCCACTTGATTTGATTTATTCTCTGTACTCACTTTGCCTTCCAGCAGCAGTCTCTCCTCGCTCCGATACAGTTCACTTCGTCCTTCAAACTCATTCCACACATAAACAAACTGTACTCCCATCTCCTAACACATTTCAGCCAGCATATCATTCATAATCCTTGCTTTCCACCTCATCTCACCACAGTCATACCTAGGAACATGCTCACTACCCTTCCTGTCACACTATTCCATTTTATCCTTCTAAGCAGCCTCCTGATATCCATTCTGACATGCTCTTTGTCCTCTTTCAAATCATTCATACCTATTAAAACCATCAACTCCTTTGCTCGCTCCCTCTTCATATCCAATGCCTCAATCACTCTACTCATTTTACCACCTGGAAAACATACCTTATGCATCCTATCATCCAGCACACCTTTAATAATGGAGTCGCCATACAATGCCACTTTCTCATCTTTCATTAACTCTTTCATGCCATCATGATTTGTTTTAATAGTTTTTACCTGAATTTTCTTAATTTCATTCCGCATCCATTTCATCTCTTGTCTCATCCAATTCAACTTCCGAATCTCGGATCACATTCTCTCTATCATTCAATCTTTCTAATTTTCTAACTCTCAACCTCTCTTCTCACTTGCACTCTCATTCATCCTTCTGTGTTTCTTTGGTACAACATGCGTCCAGCTTTCACTATCATTCATTCTTTAGATTTTTTTCACTTTTGATTCTTGCATCATGCCATTTCCGGTTTCATTCGTTTTCTCAATTTCATTTCTTTCTGCCACTCTCGCCTCACTTTTCGTCCTTTTTAACATCCGTTACAGTACATAAGTACATCAGAGTTCTTCTTGGAAATTTAAATATAATTATGATTCTACTTATATTCTTTCTGTCTATGAACACTAAACTAGCTGTACACAAGACAGTGTTTAAACAAATATGAACTTATAGATCTGACAGCTGGGTAAGAAATAAAATAGTTGATCAAAGAGACAACACTGCAGCATGTAGAATGGTCACTTAGAATGCAAAAGGAAAGGTTATCATAATGTTAGTCTAGGAGGACTAGTGTAGTTTAAAGTGCCTACTATTTCAGTCTTCTGAGGCACTAAGTGTTTGTTTAAACATTGTCTTGTATACAGCTGGTTAGTGTTTCTCTCTTATCCTATATAAATTTCTTCAGTTTGACTCCGTATCATATCAGCTCTGCTTATCTGTTTTGTATTTCATGATTAGTTTCTATTTTCACTAAATCATCTTCACTTCCATCTTTTCATCATAGTGCCTAAATAGATGAAATGTTCTCTACTTATTCTATAGACTCTCCAATCAGGATGCAGCAAATGTTTTCAATATTTCTGTCTATTTTCATAGTCTGTGTTTTTATTGCTATCTCAGAGCTTATGTTAAGGGCTTAATATCATCTGCATAATGTAAAGAGCCAGGCTGACTATTGTTAAATCTTGAATGAAAGGTTTAATTTGTCATAAAACATTTCATTCGGGATTTAACAAGGATACCAAAATTTCCCAAAAAAGTACTTGTATATGGGTATAAGTGTAACTGTAAATAACGTATTAGTCTTTTGTTTTGTAAATTCTTCTAAATTTTTTTATATTGTTAACTGTCCTGTGATTAAAAGACAAAAATTGAAATTTAGTGAGAATTGTAATGGAACGGGAAAGGTTAGATCGAAGTTCACAGTGAAATAATTGGCTTAAAGACATAACCCGAGGCAGTCATGTGTGCGAGGTTCGTGCGAGATATCCACGGCAAAACATATCAAGGAGAAGATAGTACCGAGTGCAAAAGGCTCAGATGCTGTGAGGAATCTGTGACATAGTAGGGAGAGTAGCTATGCAAGGATATAAGAAGTTGGGCAACGCAAACTCGAGGCTCTTTTTTTGCTTCTCCTTTTGGCTTTCGGGTACCAGTGGAAGTCGTTCGGGCGGTCGGGAAGAACGATGGTCAGCAGTGGCTATGCGGTGAGGTAGCGTTCCATTCCAGGTGGTCTGTCAGTGAGGACCGAAGTCTCATGCCAAACCACGAGGACCTATCCAGGCAGAGCAGTTTCGCCCACATCGGCTAGAAGGTGATTCGTGAACGTAATCACTAGTTGATCGTATCCAAGGACAACAGGCCATAGAATGAAGAGACTAGTCAAATTGATCGAGAGGAGACGCCAGCATGATCTAAATGGTCGGTAATGTAAAACCTTTCTAGTTCCATTGTATTCTGAACAAAGCTAGAGTGTAGAATAGTGCTGGTATATTATGTAATAGGACTTATTAACTGGTAGCAGAACTCTAGTATTTAATCCACTAGCCAAATGAATGAGAGTAGGACATTGTTGGATTCTGAATGAGGAGAATTGGAAATTATTAATACTTCATTCAGAGTCCAACATAAACTGCCATTCCCTAAGCCAAATTTGCTCACCAGACTAATAATCTCTTATTAATAGTATGCTATTTATGGTTTCTTTCAGTTTATGTTTATTAATATTATTTGTTCACTTATTATTTTTATATGAAGTACAGTTGTAAAAACTATGTATTAAATGTCACTTATTATTATGAGATTAATGTTACTGATACAGAGATAAAATTTGTAAAATATGCAATCTTTTTATGTTGTTAGTAAAATGTAAAGTATCCAAGTAATTCTTCAAAATAAGACTTGATTGGTTGTTGTGAGAAATTATGTTATTTTTAGCCAGCATGTGCTTTAACGTGAGTTACTGTACAGTATACAAGAAGCCAGTTAGAACCAGATTTTGTCAGGAAAGGAGGGTAGGATGTCATGAGCAGTACATAGAAAAGGAAGAACACAGTGGAAAGAGAGGGGAAGAAATAACCTTGTGTTGAATGGAGTAGGAAGGACTGAGAACTGCTCTGTATTTTGACTTATCTTTCTTCGAGCCCTTATTCTTTTATAAATTCCTATCACCTCACAGAAGGATAGTGTTGGACGGAAGGATAATAAGAATAAGTAAGAAATATTGAAAGTTAGGCAGTTACGAGCAAGAAGATAAATTCTCCCGCATTAACTAATCAGTTACTGAAACCCAGGATTCTATAATATTTGTGTGCTCTCAAAGTGAAAGTATTCAAGAATCAAGGAGTGTTTCTAGGATTCTCGATGATGAGGAAGCTATACTGTTTATACAGGTAAGGATATCTTTTCTATGCCTCGTGTGAAGTAGCGAAGCATAATTCTGGAGAACATGATATAGTTCATATTACTGAAATTAACAGTCAGGGTTGAATCTGTGATATAGTGAAGCATTTCCTCATAAACGTAATATACGAAGTATCTCTGGATTAATAGTTCATATTTGAATGTGTGATAACACGTAAGAACGCAATGTAAAATTGAGACTGAACTTTCTGAGAACTATTGTGTTAAATTGATAAAACTTTGAAGTGCTAAATGAATGTCTGATGACTTGTGCTTTGTGATTGTTCTAAATAGTTAAACTGAGTCAATATTTAAGTACATTGAATGATAACTTTGTTCAGAGTGAAATAGCGTTTGGAATCTTTGATAATAGGAAGAGTGGAATATGTATGCATAAATTCTAATCGTAATTGATATACTCAGCTGAGTAAATTACTAATGTCTTAATGAGAACTTATTTATTCTTAATTGTATTATCCTTACTAGAAATCATTGTTTTAATGTAAATTTATGTGTTAAAGCATTAAATATTTTCATTTGAGTTGAATCTTGTGTTTGCCTGATTTTTTTCATTGCACCGCTCATTAAAATAGTTTGAATCTTAGCGGGAACCCTATATATAATAAAGAGAATTTCGGCCTGAATTAAGTTGATAACTATATGGTGCTAACTGATGGTTGATTTCACAACGTTGCTTATGCAAATTAGAACATAGAGTGGCACAGTTAAAAATAAATTTTTTCTGTGTTTGAATGTGAAGTCAGTCAACAGCTAGAATATACAACGGAGTAGAAAGTATGATCCAACAACATCTTAAATTGATATTGTCTTTTAATGTGAGGTATTGTTTGTGGTGAGATTTTGTCTGGTTAAATAGCGTTACATGCAAGTGTAACTCAGCTTAGTTGAGTGTAATTTTGCTTATTATATAACGTACTAAAGAATGAATAAACATCCTGTTTTCTTTACCTTATAAAATTGCCTGATCTCTGAAATCAATGCACCGCTGATTAAGATTAGGACCTGTACGAATTTGAATGCAGGGGATTAGCCACGACTGTCTTTAGAGAAAGCTCATTAAGGGTTTGAAATTGGATTTATTAATAACTAAATTCCAGAGGCATAGGTTAGTCTGGTTGTTAACTCTCTGACAAGGAGACTTCTCTTGTATAGGGAATAAGATGGCCCAGCTTTAACAAACAAATTTTCTTAATTCTAAAAAGGAGTTAATTCCAGATTTGCATCCAAAGAGATTTGACTCAGGCCCAAGGCATTCTCTTTGTTTGCTGAATTTGCACACATATCCAATAGAAGGAGCGGCCACAGAAAGGATAGAATTTAGCCAAAGCAGATTGTAGTAGTAGAGGGGCTTAAGAAGGACAGAATACTATATAAGCAAGAATTAAAGAAGTAATTAATAAAAGGAGAGTTAAGATAAATCATAAATATAATAAATAAAATACATACACAACACTAGCTCCAATTTTGATATGAGACCTAATGCACTCTCCTTCATGATATTCCATATAGATCTTGAATAACAGTGGAGATAATGTGTCTCTATCTCTCACACCTGATTTTACATCAGACCATTTTCTTGTATATATTTTAGTTCTAACTGCTTACTTACAGCTGAAATATAGACTATGCATTGCTCGATAATGTCACATTTACACCACATAATAGTAGCATTTTGAGAAGCTTTTCTCTTGGTCCCTTGTCATATGCCTTTTCAAGATCTGCAGAACTTAAATACAGATCCTTGTTATATTCCCATTATTTTTCTCAACTTTTTTGTGATAAAGTGAAAATCTGATCCTGATATCTATTTTGCTTTAAGCCTGCTTGTTTTTCTTTAAATTTCTCTTCCCTGTTTTTCTTAAATTCTTAAGTATGCTTGCATAAATCTTACCTGGAACATTCAGTAGAAGTATTTCTCTGTATTTTCTAAAATCAGTTTTATTTCCCTTTTTTTATAGATGGCTACTATGAGTGCTCTGCTATCATCCAAAATGCTACTATCTGATCAGGCCTTCTGAATTATGCAGTGTAGCCACTGTAAAACTTTTATACTTTCATATTTGAGCATTTCTGAATATCATCTATTCCAGTTGCCTTTCCTCACTTTCTCATACTTTGATATTTCTATTCTCTTCTGTTACTTCTGTTTCATTTAGCAATCTTTGAAATAATTATATCGGATATCTAGAATTTTCTTCACTTTTTATGTCACCTTTATATTTCTGATTCCTTTTACAATACCCTTTCTTCTACTTCTAAGATTTTTCCAATAGCATGAAGAACATTTTGCCATGTTCCTGATATTCATCTTGTATATACTTACCAGTCTTTTACTTTTACTTGTTACTTCAATTTTTTATTTCCCTTTTTATTGCCTTTTATTTTATTTCAAACATGATGGTTCAACATACAACATAGTGAAGTAGAATCTCCGTAACATTAAATTTTAATTATTTTTTTGATAAGCATGAAGTTTTCTTTATTAGGTATACATATGGTAAGGCAGTTGAAGGTACTGTAAAGATCAGTGGATATTATAAATATTTCTATAATGATCACCACTTCCTTGAGATTGAAAAAGATGACTTGGTAAGTTTTTAAATAGAATATGAAAATAATGATAACCAATTTTTGAATTAATTAGAAAAATGTAAATAATTTGATCTGTGTTGTTATCTCAACATTGTGAACTCTTAAACATCAGAGGATCAGTTTGTTATATTTATTATAAAGAATTATTCAGAATATTTATTATAAAGAATTTCTTTTAAATTAACATTATTATTGTGGAACTTAATGGAAAACAATAACAATATTATGATTATTATGTATTATACAAGTCATCTCCATGGAGTCTGCAGACTCAAGGCAGGAGGGACCTACTAATCCTTATTAACTCAGTACCTCTCACACTCCAACTTAAACTATACTATGTGGGCACTCATGACCTCTGCCATCTCATTCTAGTCAGTCACCCCTTTCTAAGATAAATATCTAGTCCATATATCCATATTAACTACATTCTTACACAACTTTCCAGGGATGACCTCTTGTTTGCTCCCTACTTATCATGTATTGAAAATTTCTTTTGCTTCACTCTTATATAATCCCTTTATTTACAAGTTTCTATTGTGTATTTTCTGTACTAGAAGGGTAACTGCTACAGAAGAGATAGTTGAAGTATATTCAGTGAACAATTGATAAAAGTTTTTCATCCTCATCAGGGGTAAAATCATGAGAAACTCAATTTGGTTTTGTTTGGAATAAATATTGATCTCTCAAGAATAATAACACAATTTATTGCAAAAAATGTTTGGTTCTGTTTTGCATTTTTCTAGAATTCTGTTAAAAGTGATCATTGAAGTGATCACATTTATGCAGCTTGTGAAGCTATCATTATCATCATCAAATTCTTGATTTGTGCTGTCAAGGGAGTTTATGTTATTACTGACTTCCTATGAAAGTTTATTTTTCACTTGGTTAGACTATAATAAATTTAGTTTAATCCTTTATCCAAGTGTGAGCAAACAAAGTTTGTCATCATCATCATCATCATACGTATCAAGGATTTAGGCCTAGTATGGCCTGTTCCGGCCTTAAAAGTCATCGTTGAATCGTTTAAGAGGACGTCCTGGTTTTCTTTTTCCTAATGGCTTGTACTTTAAGGCTTGTTTTGGTAATCTTTCTGTTTTCATTCTTTGAACGTGTTCCATCCATCTATGTTTATATTTTTTAATTTTTTCAATTACTGGTTCTTGGTTTAATTCTTTCATAATATCTTCGTTTCTTTTGTGATCAAATAGGGTATACTTTGCAGTTTTTCTCATAAACTTAATTTCTGCTGTTGTTAATCTTTGTTTCTTTTTGTTTTATTGTCCAGATTTCGCTTCCATACATTAAGACCGGTAGGGCTAATGTATTGTATACTTTTAGCCTGGTTTGTTTTTGAACTAGGTTTGGTTTAAATATAGAGTTAATTACTCCTGTTATTTTTAAATATTTTGCAATTTTTATGTTTATATCTTTTTCATTTTCATAAGTGATCATACATCCTAGGTAGTTAAATGAATTCATCTGTTCTAAGATCTTGTTATCTAATACTATTTTAGTTCTTGCTGGATCTTGTCCTTTAAAGGCCATAGTTTTTGATTTTTCCGTTGATATTATCATACCATAATCTTTGGATATCTCATTTAGATTTAAAATAGCTTTCTGTAAGTTATCTTCAGAATTTGTAATTATTATTTGGTCGTCTGCAAAGAGGAGAGTGTTTAAGTTAACTGTAGGTGAAAGTTTAATTCCTTGATGTAAATTTTTACTCCATTTTATTATTATTTCATTTAAGTAGATATTAAAAAGAGTTGCTGAGAGGGGACATAACTGTCGGACCCCTTGGTTTATCTCTCTTGTATATGATAGCTCATGATTTAATCTTATTTGTATTTGATTATTTTCATATATACTTGTGACAGCTTTTAGGATATTATTTGGTATTTGTCTTTCTTTTAATATGTTAAATAATATGTTTCTTTTAACTTTGTCAAATGCTTTTTCAAAGTCAATAAATGCAATATGTGTTTCTAAATTATATTCTCTTCTTTTCTCTATTATTAATTTTAGGCAGAAGGCTAGGTCTATACATGATCGTCCTTTTCTAAATCCATTTTGTACCTCTAGAATAAAGTTTTCGGAATATTTCATTAGTCCTGAAGATACTTTCAGGCACAAACAAAGTTTGCGCCTGAAAGTATCTTCAGGACTGGGGTAAGGTGGTACAACACCGGGAAACTCGTTGCAAAGGTGGAGTAAGATAACATCACTCCTATCTCAGTATCTCCCATAATGCACAACACATCTTCTTGCGGATATGTATAATGTTATGCATTAAGGGAAGGGCCACTAGCTTGTTCCACCTTTGCAACGAGTTGTCCGGTGTTGTACCACCTTACCCCAGTCCTGAAGATACTTTCAGGCACAAACTTTGTTTGCTCACACTTGGATAAAGGATTAAACTAAATTTATTATATGGCTTCCTATGAATAGTTTTTCTCCAATTAGCCTGTTATTTTTCTGGACTCTAATATTGTTAGATCTTATATTTTCTGGTAGCAAGTCTTATACATTGGTTATTCATAATGATATTATTTAAGAAAGTTACAAATGCACTATATATTAATTAGAATAACTTTTAATTAATATTTCCAGTATTTCAGCAGAGTCAAACTGCCATTATCAGGAACACTGAACAAATTGATATGTATGTGCACAAAGGCAATGCATATGGTATGAAGCAGAACAACAGTGGCAAGTCTTAAGTCCTAAACAGTGTTCTAAATAATAACTAAATAATAACCCTAAGTGTCCTAAATAATAACCCTAAGTACTTCAGACTTACTTGTTGTTCTGCTTAGTCATAATTACCTTATGCAATTATGATTGTGTGGACATATCAATTTGTTTATTGTTCCCTGATGATGAAAAAGAGGATACTGTGGAGGCAGCTCAAGATAAATAATAGTAGTAATCAATTGTATGAAGAGTATAAAGAGCAGGCCAGGAAAGTGACCTAGTTGGTAAGAACAGCAAAACTTATGAGAAAAAATTAGCAAATCAGGGCAAGAAAAGTCCTAGAGAGTTTTTAGATATGTGGCAAGTAGAAGGAAGAATGATTATGGTAAGATGATGTTAGCGGATGAAAATGGTAGAATGGTAACTGCTGCAGAAGTTAACTGCTGTTGAGTTACTCGGTGATCAATTTATGAGAGTGTTTCATCCTCATCAGGGTGAAATCATGAGAAACTCAAGTGTAGAGAAAATAAGAGTAGATGGCTTAACTGTGAGTGAGCAAGAAGTATATGAGGAAATAAATAAGCTCAATGTCAATAAGGCAATAGGATTTGATGATGTGCCTTAAGGGAATGTTCCAGGGGATTGGCAGTAGCATTGGCATGACTGTTTAATAAGAGTCTTACAAAGCACAGCTTCCAACAGAGTGGAAAGAAGGTAAAATTGTTCTACTGCATAAAGGTGGTGATAAGGCTGTGGCTACAAATTATATGCCATGTAATGAGTTGATAATAGCGGTATTCTCTGTGATTGTCAGCATGATTTGTTAAAGGGAGATCATGTTTTAACAAGTTACTTATGTACTATAACAAGGTGACAAATGTCTTGAACAAGGGAGATACATGTACTGTGTTTATTTTGTAGATTTTGCAAACACTTTTGTACTGCCGCACAAAAAGCTGATAAATAAATTGAAAAAGATGGGATTGGATAACAGACCAGTGAGTTGGATTGGTGAATGACTATCAGATAGGTATCAGGAAGTTGTATATGGGTTGGTGCAGTATCACTAAAGAGGAAGGTCACGTGGTGTTCTGCAGGAGTCTGGGATCATTGTTTTCTTGTCCTATTTGTATATTAATGATATTAGTATAGATTTAACTGGTGATATGCAACTGTTTTCAGATGATGTAAAATTAGGGAGAACAATGCAGACAAACAGATGTTATGGCTGTACAGGAGGGACTTTCCTCTTTGTAGTAGGCACATGAATGCTTGACAATGCTTGTAAAAGGCAAAATGTCAAGAAAATAAGTATAAATCTTATAGTAATTGGAAAAAGAGACACTGCAAGATAAACATACCTCGCAACAGGTGTTCAAAATGATCTCTGTTGGCAGCCACTCAGCCATTGTGGCATCTTAGCATTGGCAGCCTCATGTGCTTGAAAGAGTTCTAGGTTATGATAGCAACTGGAATTAAAGAAAATGAGTTTCTTGAATTTTTGAGGGATAATTACCGCAGACAGTATGTAACAGAGGGCACATGAGGATTGAGGGTCTTGGATTTGGTTATCTCATCAGAGGATGTAATCATAAATGAGGTGTCAAATCATCCACCAGTGGTGAGAGTGACCATGAGATGATTACCTGGGTGGTTTCCAGCAGTGTCAGGACCTCTGTGAGAAAAGGATATATGTGGAACTACAAAGGAGGTGATTATGAAGAGCTCAGGAGACAACTTGTAGATGTAGCATGGAATGAGGAGTTAGCTGAAAAAGAGATCAACACAGCTTGGGGGATTTCAAAAACTACATTTAGACACTGCTCTGGTAGATGCAATGTCTAAATGTATTTCCAAGGATGAGAAGGTTAAATAACGTAGGTGTGAAATGGATGAATAAAGAAATTAAGTATGAGATACAGAGAAAAAAAAAAAAAAGGGCATTATGGAGGCAGTATAAGAGAAGTGGGAATAACCAATTCCATGAGGTCTACAAAGACCAGGCAAGGAAGATGACTTGGTTGGTGAGGGTAGCTAAAGAGAGGTATGAATAGCAGTCGAAATGAAGCCAAAAAGAATCCTAAGGAGTTCTTTCGATATGTAGCCAGCAAAAGAAAGAATGATTATGGAAGGATGACATTGATTGGAGAAAATGGTATAAAGACAGCTGTTGCGGAATGTGTGGTGGAGATACTTAATGAGAAGTTCATAAGGGTCTTTCAATCTTGTGAATGTGACTTCATGGAGAGATTGGGAGCAGTTGATGATGGGAAGGAGAGATCGACTGTAAGTGAGCAAGACGTGTATGGGGAATTGAGTAAATTAGATGTTAATAAGGCTGTGGGACTTGATAATATATCACCACGTATTCTGAAGGAATGTGCCAGGGAAAAATATGTCAAACACCTACCTTGACATATTTTTTTAATATGAGTCTTGCACTCAGTCAAGTTCCTAAGGAGTGGAAGGATGGCAAGATTGTGCCACTTCATAAAGGAGGTGATCGAACTCGAGCATCAAACTATAGGCCTATCTGTGTGTCAGGTGTTGTGGGTAAGTTGTTGGAGAAGCTTGTGAGAACTAGGATCCAGAGTTGGGTTGACAACTGGTATTATCTTTGATGGACAGCATGGGTTTGATAAAGGGAAGTCATGTTTTAGTAATCTACTTATTACGATAAAGTGACTGCTTCCTTGGACAGAGGAGAATGATACACAGTAATATACTTGAATTTTGCAAAGGCTTTTGAGTACCTCATGATAAGTTGACAGTCAAACTAGAGCAGATGGGGTTGGATATTAGACTAGTGCATTGGATTGGAGACTGGCTATCTGATAGGTATCAACAAGTTGTGTATGGGGGGAGCAATTCTGCATCTAATTTTTGTTTTCCAAATGTAAGGGTTTAAAATTTGGAAAACAAAAATTAGTTGCAGAATTTATGTTTGGTGAGGATATTGTCGGAGGTGGAGGAAATAAGAGATCTGGGGGTGATAGTAGATAAGGATCTGAAATTTAGGGGGCACATAGCCAAAATTGTGAAGACAACACAAACGCTTCTGGGAATGATGCAGAGGACACTGACTTGTAGAAGTATGGAGATTCTTGTTCCATTGTATAAGGCTTTGATTAGGCCACACATGGACTATTGTGCCCAGATTTTGTCACCTGGTTTTCAGACGGATGAAGTGATGTTGGAAAGGGTCCAGAGTTGACTGACTAAGGTGGTTTCTAACTTCTGGAATGTCGAGTATGAGGAAAGATTGAAAAGATGTAATTTGCAGAGTTTGGTGGACAGGAGGAAGAGGAGGAGATATGATAGAGACCTACAAGTTAGTAAGTGGTTGTTATAGGATCAATGCTGGAGAGATTTTACAGAAAATGGTTGGAGATCAGGGGAGAACCATAGGTCATCCCTGGAAACTGTATAAAGATGGTGTGAGTAGGGGAGTGAGAAGCAGTTTTTTATTTATTTATTTATATTATTATTATTCAGGTCTCCATGATGGAGTCAAGACTCATCGTGGGAGGTCCTTTCTAAGAAACACAAGTCTATCAAGACTCATTGAGAGAGGTCCCTCCTAGGAAACACAGTCTATCATACCACTCCTTAAATGCATTGACCGTTCTTGCTCTCACCACTCCATCAGGCAATGCATTCCATGGTTCAACCACCCTCCATGCAAAGAAACCACTCCTCACTCTCTTTCTCACAGTTTCCTTTTGTAACTTCCAGGGATGGCTTCTTGTCATGACTCCTCGCTGTTCAACCAAGCGAAAGAACTCCCCAGTGTCAACCCTATAACCACCTCTCAGCAGTTTAAAAGTGTCAATCATATCACCCCTCCTTCTTCTATCCAACAAACTCTGCAGTCCACACTCCCTCAGCCGATCCTCATAACAAACATTGTACAGTCCCAACACCATCTTTGTTATCCACTTTTGTACCCTTTCCACCGTTAATTTATCCCCTTCAAATCCTGGGGACCAGATCTGAAAACAATAGTCTAAGTGCGGTCTGATTAGAGTCTTATACAACGGAATGATAACCATTTTATCTCTGCAGGTCAGTGTCCTTCTCATTATTGCAGCAATCCTCTGTGTTACCTTCACTACCTTTGCAATATGTCCCCTAAATTTCAGGTTTCTATCAATCATCAAACCAAGATCTCTTGTCTCTCCTACTTCCTCCAGTTTTACTCCTCCCATAGTGTATAAATAAAGTAACAATAGATAGGTTTTACAGATGGCGACAGGAAATGTACTGCCTGACAGGATGGTGATTTTCAAACATAAGTTCTTGGACTCCATGGAGATGCCATGTAATAAAATAATAATAATAAATGATTTCATTATGAGATATCATCATCTGTTTTTTTTTTTTTAATGAAAATTATCCACGAAAACTTCTAAACCTATATAGTACATTAGTACAGTATAGGTTTACAAGTTTTTGTGGATGATTTTCATTAAAAAAAAAACAGATGATGATATCTCATATTGAAATCATTTATTATTATTATTACATGGCACCTCCATGGAGTCCAAGAACTTAGTTTTGCAAATCACCATCCTGTCAGGCAGTACATATCCTGTGTCCACCACTCGCCATCTGTAAAACCTATCTATTGTTACTTTATTTATCCCTCTTATTTAAAACTTCTGGGCATGCTTCCTTCCTCCTTCTGTTTGTATTCTATGGAAAATCCCCATCATCTATTTCATAATTACCTCTGAACAACTTATATGTCTAAATCATATCACTAAATCATCATATCTAAATCCTATTATCCACCAAGCTCTGTAAATTATATTTTCTCAATTTGTTCCCATAGCTTATATTTCATAATACTAATATTGACATCTGTAGTATCCTTTGTAAAGTATCCTCATCTCCTTGCTGAATCTGTGCACAGTAGTTCAGATTTGTTGGTTGGTTCAAGGCTATTTAGTGTTGAAACCATTATATCCTTTTCTTTGCTGTTCACCATCGTTCTTACCTTTGTGACGTTTGTCTGCAAAGGTGAATCAGTAGTTAAGATAAAGAATAAGAATCGCTTAAAAAAAAAGTGTTCAAGTCTTCATTACGATTGTTGATTGAGTGATCAGATTGATGTAAAAGCTCAAGAAAACCTATATGCACAGATATATGAAAATGCAGTAAACAAAGTGCATGTGTATTTTTAGATGAACAAATATTTGCAATATTTGCAAAGTTTCTGATAATGTTAGTATTGCTAATAGCAGTAGGCACCAACGTGTCTTATCATATCTAAATCCTATTATCCACCAAGCTCTGTAAATTAGATTTCCTCAATTTGTTCCCATAGCTTATATTTCATAATACTATGAAATATATTCACTTTTTGATCCACAAATCATCCACTTTTTTTGTGGATGATTTGTGGATGCCAAACTAATAAAAGCTTAAAACAGAATTAAAATCAAATTCCATAGTCATATATGGAAGGGTGATGGGTGTGGAATGTTAATTTATCTGAGGTTTTGCATAATAATTCATAACACTGGAGAAACAGATAAAGAAGATATTTACACGCAGTCCACTGATTTGCATAAAAGTTATGTTAAGTAAACTTTACATACCTCAAATTTTATGTAAGTTGGATTTAATCCCTCATCTTTTGGTCACACCTTGTTCCTTACATATCCATATGAAAGGGCTTAGATGTCATTGATTATTCATAACAACACTTCAAAGTATAAACAACATTAAGAGAGGAAAAAATAAATTTATTGAACTTAAGTAATATTTTACTGGTTTTCCACTCAACATTTTCAGAGCATAAATTATAACTGTGACCAGCACACAGCACTGAAGTAAACAGTTATGGAAACAATTCAAATAATAACTGAAACAGAACTAAAGTCCTTACATGGGCACTCTCTGTGGGCCAGATAACCATACATTTAATTTGGAGAGGTCAAGTGGAGAGAGAACAGGAGGTTCAAGAGTGCTGGATCTGATCATTACATAATAGAGACACAAAACACACATGTTGAAAAAATTATTTTACTGATTAATAATAAAAAATAATTGTTGTTACATCATTGTTTTCTGCTATATTATACCTTGTTCTACCTCTAAATAGCCCTCTTCAAATCTACTGTTGTGCCTTTAAAATATTAATTCAGATCTATTTCCTCTTCGGATATTGGCAAAATTTTTATTATGCTGTGCCAGCCAATATCTTATAACAGAAGAGACTCTTGTTCAGGGAAACAATTCCAAATTCAAAAGGGATACATACAATTATTAATCTTACGCTTGCACTGTGCAGATTCAGTTAGCAGCCGTGACCTGAATCTCACTTAAGAAATAATATCTAATTCCTTCCCGCCAAAAGGTTCTATTTCATAAGTGGTGATTTGAATTCGTAATCAGGCATAAACTCAGGTATAAGGTACAAAATGCTTATTGGAAAAGCACAAAACATTTATTAAGAAAATTCAAATACTCAATAGAACAAAACTCACTCCAAGTTAAGGTTCATACTAAATCACAACAGTGAAATTGAGTAAGCTAAATCCTTTAATTACGAAAGGATAAGATTGAGTGTAAGCATAACACTACTAGGATATAATTCCTTTCACAAGTTATTCACAGAACACGCATTGAACATTTTCATTAATACTCTATCAATAACCATCTTAATTCTAAATTTCATTAGGCAAGCCTAGCCATTCTCAATCAAAATACTGCCTATCAACAATTCTTCTTTGTTCCACGGGGTCTTAACTAATTCAATCAAATTCTCACTTAAAAGTCCTCTATTAGTGTCCTTAGTTTACAATATACACAAATTTCTTATTCTTCTAAGTGATTTTTAACATGGAATGAAATTCTTTACATTACCGGATCCTTTCTGATTTCATGCCACCATCTCATGTAGATCTGGATTACCTTACTGTATAGTTATTGGCTGTCTTTGTGCCTGGCTATGCACTACGCCTTTCTTTGAATCATTTCTGGACTGTGGCGTGCTGTCTACCGTTCCGCAGGAAATTTTCTCCGTTCTCCTCGATGGGACATTATTCGAAGGCTCGATTCTGCATAGTCCATCGTAACATGATCAGCTTCGCTTGGAAATCCTCGAGCGTCCTCAAGAATAGGCCTCATCATCCGACATCCCTGTAGTCAACCCACCGCTCTCTCTCACGAATCCCCCATCAAACTTCCTAAACTGGAATCCAGGAACAGAAGAAGAAAAAGCTTGTAATATGGTGCGCATTGTCTTTTTCAGTAATCAGTAAAATAATCTTTTCAACACATGTGTTTTGTGTCCCTAAATTCATAAATATGAATGCTGATCACCGTGTAACCTTAAAAGAAAAAATTACATAATAGAACTTAACACTAACAAATCTGGCTACACTTGCCTCTGCTTGGAGAAAGTGATCATATAGTCTTGACCTTTGAGATTTCCAAGCATGCAGAATTTTCTATTAAGAAGGGATATATATATATATGGAACAACAAAACAGGTGAGTCTGACAAGCTGAGGAGGTTAGCTTTCAACAGAGCATGGCATAAGAATTTGGTGGGAAGAGAGGTTGTTTGTGCATGGGAGGTGGTCAAGGGGGTATTTGAAAATAGCACTATCTGAATGTATACAGTCAGAAGGATAAAGCAGGTGAGAATTAGATGGATGAATAGCTTTATTAACAGGAAAGAAAAGGTTGTGGAGGGATTATAATGAAAAAAGTGATCAGGATGCCCATGAGCAGTATAAAGTACAGGCAAGAAGTATAACCAGTTTAAGGGTGCCATGTTGGGAAGGGTGGTGGTGTGATTTCTTATGTAAACACCTTCTTGTGTGAGTTGATAATGAGCCATTAGGAAGTTGTGTCAGGTGTGTATTTAGAAAAGGGCGACAATTGCTACATTTGTTTTCTATGTTTATTTTAGGATTTGGGCTGTTAAGATGTGCTAAAATGTATCCAGTGTGTCTGGATCATGAGGCCAAATAGCAAACATATCATTAGCATAGTACAGCCAAACTATTGGTTTAAATGTGGCTGTACTAAGTGCTTGGTTTTCAAAATGTTTCATTATAGATGTTAGTTGAGGGCCAAATATGGAGGTTGTCTCTTGTCTTGTCAGATGTCATCTCCTTCCAGGAGGTTGACTACCATGAACTTCCACCATGTACGGTTTTGTGCTTCTCTTTTGCATTCTTCATAGGACAAAAAGGTCCAGTCCTTAATGTTTCTCATCCGATCTGTTCTTTGTCTTCCTCTTCTTCTTTTTCCTTGTATCATTCCTTCTAGAAGTGTTTTTTGTAGGGATTCATGCCTTAGTATATGACCAAGGTAGGTGGTTTTCCGTTTCTTAATGATTTTCAACAGATTTCTATTTTCTCCAGTCATCTCTAATATTTCTAAATTATTTTTTTTGGCAGTCCATGGGACTCTAAGAATTCTTCTGAGGATCCACATCTCAAAGGCTTTTAGTTTATTTTCACAGTATTTTGATATTGTCCAGGTTTCTGCTCCATATAGCAGTGCAGTGTTGACCATGCGTAGCATTTGGACAGCCTAATTCTTGTTTTTGTGTGAATTTCCCTTGAGGTCAGAATGTTTTTCATGCTAATAAAGGTTGAGCTCACAATTTCTATTCTTCTTAATATTATCATACTTTCCATTCTCTGTAATTAGTTGACCCAAATATATATAACTCTCTACTTTATCTAAAGTATATCCTCTGATCTTAATATTTATATCAGGTATTTTCCCTTTTTCTCTTGTTACCAGCATGGTTTTTTTTTTTTTTTGAAGTTGAAATTAAGTTCATACTTTTCACTTTGCTTCAGCGTCTCTTCTAGTAGGTTTTGAAGATCTTTTTTATTTTCAGCTAGCAGTACTGTATCATCTGCATATCTTAAGTTGTTTATATTCCTGCCTCCTCTGCTGACTCTTTTAAATCTTCTAATTGCTGGAAGATATTTTCAGTATAGAGGTTAAACAATATAGGAGAAAGAACACAGCCATGTCTGACACCCTTCTTTACTGGGAATTCCTCCTAGATTTCTCCTGATATTTTTATCGAGGCAGTTTGCTCCCAATATCGATTTATCAATAATCTGGTATCTTTACCATCTACTCCTAAATTTCTGATGCATTTGATTAGTTGTTCATGTTGTATATTGTCAAAGGCCTTTGTGTAGTCAATAAAACATAAGTAGACTTCTTTCTGCTTCTCCAGATATCTTTCTATAATAGTTCTAATGTTGAAGAGGCCTTCTCTGGTTCCTTTATTTTCCTGGAAACCAGATTGTGTTTCATTAATTTCCATTTCGATTTTATGTTTGTTTCTTTCTAGGATATATAATATAACTTTTGCTATCTGACTAATCAGACTAATTGTTCTGTATTCTTCACATTTGTCTTCGGTTTTTTAGGTATTGGCAGGAATGTTGAGTGCTTAAAATCTTTTGGCATGTGTCCAGTTTCATATATTTTGTTACATATGTCAGTCAGTGATCTTATAGCCTTATCATCTAAAGCCTTTAGATATTCTGCCATAATTCCATTCATTCCTAGAGTTTTTCCTGGTTTCAGTTTCCTAATGGCATTTGTTACTTCCCAGGTAAGAATAGTAGGCCCCTCCAAATCTTCTTGCATGGCTTATCTATTCTATCTTGATTGTAGAGTTCCTTTGAATACTCTACCCACCTATCCCTTATTTTGTCTTTCTCCATTAGGATGTTTCCGCTGGTATCTTCAATGCAATGAGAGCCTACCCTTTTGCAAGATTTGTTAGTTAGTTCCCTAACTTTTTCATGAAGTTCTCTGGTTTTGTTCTTTTTATCCAGAAGTTCAATTTCCTTGCATTTGTTGTTGTTGAGCCATAGTTCTTTTGCAATCCTACATTCTTTCCTGATCTCCTTGTTTAAGTTCTTGTATTCAGGATAATTTTTGTGTTTCTTTTTTTCTTCGTCATTTTCAGTATCGTGTCATTCATCCAGGGTTTACTCATTTTCTTCTCAAATTTGGAAATTGTTTGTTTTACTGCTTTTTTATGCCCTCTTTAAATTTCTGCCATCTATCCTCAATCTCATCTTTAGGGTAAGGATACTTGGTAGGATCAGGAACATTAACAGCAGTGGATTGTGCTAGTTCCTTTAAAAATTTATCTTGTATTTCTTGATTTTTAAGGGAGCCAAGATCATATTTTTCTATGTTTAGAGGTTTCATTGTTTTCTTTAATTTTATTGCTGCTTTAATGACCACAGTATATCCCTTGTCTGAAAACCAGGAGCAATCTCTTGAAAATAGTAACATGGAACGTCAGAACACTCTACGAGGCAGGCAAATTAGATAACCTACTCCAGGAATTAGAAGTGATGAAGGCCAATATTGCAGGTATCAGTGAAGTGAGGTGGACAGATACAGGCATAATAATAAGAAAAAATCACACTATAATCTACTCTAGCAGTGACCTACACCTTAATGGAATATCGCTTATCCTAAGTAATAGAATTGCGAAATCTCTACAGGGATATTGGCCCATAAATGACAGAATCATAACAGCCAAAATAACTGCACAACCATTTAACCTGTATATTATCCAAGCATATGCACCAACCCAAGACCACCCAGATGAAGAGTTGGAACAATTTTATGAAGACATCCAAACTGCAATCTCCAGTGCTAAGTCGGATGATGTTATTATAATGATGGGTGACCTAAATGAAAAGTGGGCTCAGAAAAAATCTCATTTTGCATGGGAAACCAAAGGCTTGGAATCAGAAATGAAAGAGGTGAAAGATTAATTCAATTCTGTGAAACCAATGACCTAATAATTGCCAACACACTGTTTAAACATCCTCCTAGAAGACTATGTACCTGGAAAAGCCCTGGGGACATCTATAGAAACCAAATTGACTATATAATAATAAGCAAAAGATTCCAAAATCCAATAACACAAACAAAAACATATCCTGGCACAGACATAGGATCGGACCACAACCCAGTGATTGCAAAAATCAAAATAAAACTTAAGATACCAAGCCAACCATTCATAAGAGAAACTTATAATTCAGACTCACTTAACAACCAAGAAGTTAAAGACTGCTTTATAAAAGAATTCACAGAATCCCTTAACAAGTCTGACACCACAACTCACACAGAAAATAGAACACCAATTGATGAAATTAACATGAACTGGCAAACATTCAAGAATAGCATCAATGGAGCAGCCAAAAATACACTCCCACAATTAAAAAGGAAAAGGAATAAACCCTGGATGAATGAAAAAAATACTAATGTCGATGGAACAAAGAAAAAAACAAAGAACAAAGAACAAACCTGAATATAAAAGCATGAATAAAGAAATAAAAAAAGAATGCAGGAAAGCCAAAGAGGAATGGATTAAGAATAAATTTATAAATATAGAAAACCTTGATAGAAAAACAGAGAACAAAACTTTTCATACATTTCTCTGCTTGAACAAAAGCAGAGAAATGTATGAAAAGATCAGAGAAATGACAAGCAGGACAAATACAGCAAATCATGCAAGTGTCATTAGAGACCCAAGAGACCATATTCTAATGGATAAAAAAGAAAGAAATCATGGAAACATGGATTGAATAAACAAGGAAATTATACGAACAACAAAGAAATGATATTCCTGAACAGACTGATTTAGAAGGACCATTCATTTTACTCTGTGAAGTTGAAAATGCTGTCAAGAAACTAAAACCACATAAAGCTGCAGGAATAGATAACATCTTGGCAGAATGGTTGAGGGCTCTCAATGAAGGAGGACTGAAATTTCTAATAAAATTATGCAATAAAATATACGAGACTGGATTTCTACCCAAAGATATTAATCACTCAATTTTCATTCCAATTCTCCCCCCCAAAAAAACAAAAGCTACAAGATGTAAAGAGTTCAGGACAATCAGCCTCATCAGTCAAGTATCAAAAGTCCTCCTATATGTTATTCTTGAAAGAAATAAAAGAAAAATAAACATAGAAATAAATGATACACAAAGTGGCTTCAAGGAAAATGTAGGTACAAGAGAAGGTATTTTCAATGTTAGAACCATTATAGAAAGATATCTAGAAAAACAAAAAAGATGTGTACCTCTGTTTCATTGATTACAATAAGGCATTCGACAATGTCCAACATGAACAATTAATTGAAATCCTTTCAAAAATAGGCATGGATGGAAAAGACATTAGGCTATTAACTAATCTTTAATGGGAACAGATTGCATCTTTGAGAATAAATACAGAGACCTCAGAAGAATTCTCAGTTCAGAAATGCGTGAGACAAGGCTGTGTCTTTTCTCTGATTCTCTTTAACCTGTACACAGAAGAAATATTTAATAAACTTAGTAATCTCAAAGGAATCACTGTAGGGGGCAGAAATATTAATAACCTAAGATATGCAGATGACATGGTTCTTCTAGCTGAAAACAAATATGACCTCAAAACTCTTATAGATGAAACCCCTCAAGTATAGCGAACAGTATGGCTTCAGTTTCAACTTTAAAAAGACAAAAATCATGATAATTTCAAGAGAAAAGGAAATACCAAAAATATGCATCAATATAAAAGGAAATAAATTAGAACAGGTGCAAACATACATATACCTCAGACACTTGATCACAGAGAATGGCAGGATCAGAAGATGAAATTAGAAAAAGGATTGAAATTGCAAGATCAACTTTCAACAGTATCAAAAATCTACTAACATCTAGAGAATTAAATCTGAAAACAAGACTAAGAATCTCCAAATGCTACATATGGTCTACATTATTAAATGGAGTAGAGACATGGACACTCTCCAATCTGAGTGTGAAAAAACTGGAGGCCTTTGAAATGTGGATGCTGCGAAGAATTATGAGAATATCATGGAAAGACAAAAAGACAAATGAAGAGGTACTAGAGATGGTAGGCGTAAACAGGAGCCTGATGAAAGAAATTAAAAAGTCAGCTATTTTGGACATATTCTGAGACATAACTGCCTACAAAGGACACTTCTCGAAGGAACTGTTGAGGGAAAGAGAGGAAAGCAAAGACTGGAGTGGATGAAAAATATAGAAGACTGGACCTATCTCTCATATGAGGAATGCAGCAGAGAGGTGCAGAATAGGACATGGTGGAGATGCATGGTAGTCAATCTCCTGGAGGGAGAAGACACCTGACAGGACAGGAATGACCACAGGATTGTGGTCTGATCCAATATCAGCCCCTGGGTATGTTTTGGCTTGTAAGATGTTATTCTGGAATCTTTTTTTAATCATTATATAGTCAGTCTGGTTCCTACAGCTGTCTCTGGGACTTTTCCATGTGTAAAGTTTTCTAGGAGGGTGGCTAAATAAAGTATTTGCTATTACCAGATTGTTTTCTTCACAGAACTGTATTAATCTTTCTCCTCTTGGATTTCTATGTCCCAGGCCCTGGTTTCCCATGCAGGAAGAGATCTTTTCTGAGCCTACTTTAGCATTTGGATCTCCCATAACGATAGTTATGTTATCTGATTTAGTGTTGTTTAGTGCATTTTGAATGTCTTCATAGAAACATTCTACATCTTCATCTGGGTAATCAGAAGTAGGTGCATATATTTGGACAATAAAAATATTAAAAGGTTGAGCTGCAATTTTTAATGCAATTATCCTGTCACTTATGGGCCAAAATCCAAGTAAGGATTGCACAATCTTATTTTTTAGTATACAAATGCTACTCCATTCCTATGACTGTTTCCACATGAGTATATAATTGAATGAAATATGGAGGTTAGTTGAAGCTAAATATAAAAACAGCTTGATGAGAAGAGGGAAACCCATTGCAGTTCCATCAAGCTGTTTTTATATTTGGCTCCATGGTCCAGACACTTCAGATACAAACACAAGTCAGTATCCTGAAACTATTTTGAATAAAAAAAGTTTATAGATGTTAAGTTGGAATAGGTCTTAATCTTAAAATGATGGTCCCTCAGATTTTGAGTAAATTAATACAGCCATACTTTCTGAGATTTGTGTGTTGGGGATATTCGTTGCTACTGCTGTGATGCCAAAAACAGTCTCATCAATTTGTAATGACTTTGTTCATCATTTTAGGTTTCTTCTATCTAACTTGTGTAGTGGTATCTAAAGCTTTGTCTGCCAGTTCTTACTTGCCTTAACAACGCTAGTAAATATATTTCTTGTTCTTGAAGGTGGATGTTAACAGATCTTATTATCCATTGTGATTTAATGAGCTCACAATAGTATAAGGACTCAAAATGATCTGCATGTTCAGAGAAAACCAGTTTAATTTCAAATAGGTGTGTTTCTGTTATTAGCCATTGTTGGATATGTATCCAATTAATATGTTTTGGATATACCAAATTAGAGTTCAACTTAATATTTCAACATTTTCTTTCAGGTTGAAGGATGTTATACTTTGACTGTAAATATGTCATCTGGAGATATTGAGAAGAAGAGTTATTTTTCTAGTATTGAGATTGAGGCAGAAGTGACAGAGAAAGGAACAGGTATAGTTTTATTATAAATATTCATTCTGTATGTGAGGGTTTTAGCAAACATTCAGATGTGCATATTTTTTTTGCTATATATTTTTTCCTAATTAATTTCATTCAATTGAATTCACTTTGTGCAGTTCTGGAATGTCACTGTGCCAGCTACATTTCATGCACATTTCACTGGATGAGAAATGTTGTGTGTGTAATCTTTGATCATTCCTTTTATTTTCTTTTTTCTTAATTGTTACTTAAAATATTCTATGAAAAATACTAATATTTAGTTAAATATAAAGAGCCAATAAGCTTCATTTCGGCGATATAAACAATATTTTAAATTAAGGGGATATAAAATCCACATTGTTTCAAAACCAAATAAGAAACTCAAAGATTGGAATCAGAGAGTTTCATGCCGAATATAGTAAACTATAAAGTATCGGCGACACTAGCGTGAGCTAATGCAAGTGACTCGATTCCAATCTTTGAGGAAGGTCGATTCCAATCTTTGAGTTTCTTATTCGGTTTTGAAACAATGTGGATTTTATATCCCCTTTATTTAAAATATTGTTTATATCGCCGAAATGAAGCTTATTGGCTCTTTATATTTAAGTAACTTAATGGTTACACCTCTTTGGAAACTCGTACAGCAGAGTATATAAGTTCTTTTCGCTATACACTTTGGTATTATGGTCTAGCTACTCACTGATGAAGCCTCAAAAAAGGCTGAAACTGGTCTGGGTAGTGACCTCCCTCCATAATGTAATAACAGCATACATTTCCTAGGAAATGTGTTTTTACATTATGGAAAATACCTAAGAATAGCGATCTGAACTTTCCCCACCTTTGCAACAAGTTGTCCGGTATAGTACTACGTACTAGGGTCACTTGCATTAGCTCATGCTAATGTCACCGATACTTTATAGTTTACTATATTCAGCATGAAACTCTCTGATTCCAATCTTTGAGTTTCTTATTCGGTTTTGAAACAATGTGGATTTTATATCCCCTTAATTTAAAAAAACTAATATTTAGGTATGAATTCATAAAGTATTTTCTGGAATCATTTGACTACTCTACTCTGCTTATTCTGTATCTCACTCAGGGTGGTTTATTTACTAGTATTATGTTTAAGAATCTCTACCTCTTTTTTTTTTGTCACCACTTTTTAAATTTGTCAAGAAATTTTCAACTATGTTTGGTAAGAATTAGATCATTTGCTAGTCTTAGTTGTTTCTCTTATTAATGAGGAGGACAAATAACTATTTGTTATTCATAACAAGGTCCCCCCCCCAGAACTGTTTACTTCTATGTATTAGTGCTTTATTCATTATTACCACTGGAAAATCTATTGTGATGTTTTACCAATGAGGCCTCTAAATTTCAGCTCCTTTTTCCTCATCACTTCCTTCAAGATATTTTCCCTAGTTGTATACAGTGCATCTTATCCCTACCTTCTGCATTTCAAAACTTTTGCAACAGTGAGACAGCCTTATTGTTTTCTTATTCAAATCCTCCTGTAAAGGACAAATAACTATTTGTTATTCATAACAAGGTTTCCCCCCCCCCCTGCCATACAGCATCTGCTGCACCCCATAGCTTATAGCTTTGCATCATCTGAAGAGTAATGTTTATTTCCATTTCAAATTCTCCCAAAATCATGAACATATAAGATAACAATAACAATCCAAAAATAAACCTCATGCAACACGGCATTCACATTTTCCAGTATACTGCTGTCCATTCACAACTTGATGACACCTAGGATACAAACAGTCTCCTATCCAACTAACTTATCTGTTATCTAGTTCTATCCATCCCAACTTATTATTATTGTTATTGTGAACATCTCCATGGAGTCAGAAGACTCATTGCAGAAGATCCACACTAACCGTTATTCACACAATACCTATCATATCTCTCCTTAAAGTCATTCACTGTCGGATCACTCACAAATACATCTGGCAATCCATGTCAGTCATTCATTACTCTCCAAGCAAAAATACCTCCTCACACCTTTACTAACCACATTCTTATACGCCTTTCAGGAGTAACCCTAGTTCTTCCCTACTCATCATGTATTAAAAAAAAAATTGTATCAATCTTATAGAACCCTTTTAGTAAGTTATAAGTTTGTCATGTCCCCTGTTTTCCATTTGTTAACTGAACTTTTCAGCCCACACACCTTCATTCTTTTCTCGTACAGAGAGAGAGAGAGAGAGAGTATTCCATAGACCTTTCAGTATCTTATTGCTCATCTATGTATCCTCTCAACCACCTCCCAATCCCCAAGAAACCTAGGGGACCAAATCTCTGTGCCAGTAGTCAAGATGCAGCTGTATAAAGAGGGATAAATGACTTCAAATCTCTGCCCACCACCATCCCCAAATCTCTAACCTCATCAATTTCCTGCAATCCAATACCATCAGTGTAATACACTGTATGTAACCTTTTCATTCCAAAGTACATAACCTTACACTACATCGAGCTGATAACCCTTGTCCACACTACCAGTTTATTTAAATCATCCTGCAGGATCTCTGTCTTTATTAACTATTCCACCTCCCCCTTCTGGTTTTGCATCTTCGGTAAACATCTCCCCTTCAAATCATTTCCAATATCACTAATATACAAATTAAACAGTAGGGATCACTGCAGGGCCCTGAGGCACTTTTCTAGTCATCCTCATTCTCCTGGACATATACTATTCCCTAGTGTCTGTCTTTTGGCTACCCCTGTCCATGCCTCCAATTTCATGTCGATTCCCATTTTATCCAACTGATGTAATAGTGTTTTGTGTGGTATTCTGTCATAAGTCTTTGTAAAGTCCAGAAGTATCATGGTGTAGCCATTTCCATTATCCTCAGCTATCACTTTGTTATGTGAATAAATTACTGAGTGAGTAAATGTGAGTAAATTAAATTAATAAGTCAGGACATTTTTTTTGATTTTGCAAAGGCGTATGACAGGGTACCAAATGATAGACTGATATTTAAGTTGCAGCACATGGGTTTAAATGTCTGGTTAGTCAAATGGATTCAGGATTGGCTGACTGATAGGTATCAGAGAGTTGTGTATGATGGGGCAATATCAAGGAAGCAGAAGGTTACAAGTGGGGTTCCACAGGGCTCAGTACTGGGACCTCTATTGTTTAGTCTTTATATCAATGATATTGTCAATGGATTGCAAGGGCACATTCAGTTGTTTGCAGATGATGTGAAGTTGGGAAGAGTTATCAGTAATAGTGCAGATGTGGCAGCCCTGCAAGAGGATTTGAATAAACTAGACAGATGGGCAAATAAATGGGGTTGTCGGTTCAATGCAGCAAAATGTAAAGTCTTGAGGTGTGGGATCCATCAATGGGAGGATGTGTACCCGATTGGAGGAGCTGTACTGGAGGAAGTAGGGGAGACAAGAGATCTGGGGGTGATGATTGATAGAAAACGCATATTGCAAAGGTGGTGAGGGTAACTCAGAGGATTGCTGCAATACCGAGAAGGACACTGACCTGCAGAGTTATCATTCCATTGTATAAGGCCCTGATCAGACCACACCTAGACTATTGTTCTCAGATTTGGTCCCCAGGATTTGAAGGGAATAAATTGACTGTGGAAAGGGTACAGAGGCAGATAACAAAGATGGTTTCAGGACTGTACAATATGAGTTATGAGGATCGACTGAGGGAATGTGGACTGCAGAGTTTGGTGGATAGAAGGAGAGGTGATATGATCAAGACTTTTAAACTGTTGAGAGGCAGTTACAGGGTAGACATTGGAGAGTTCTTTCACTTGGTGGAATGGCGGGAAGGAGCTATGATAAGGGGGGTCATCCCTGGAAGTTATGAAAGGAGGCTGTGCGCAAGAGGGTGAGGAGTGGTTTCTTTGCGTGGAGAGTGGTTAAACCTTGGAATGCATTGCCTGAGAGAGTGGTTGGAGTGGGAACGGTTAATAGGTTCAAGGAGTGGTATGATAGTCTTTGTATTTCCTAAAAACGACCTCCCACGATGAGTCTTTTGACTCCATGGTGGCCTGGATAATAATAATAATAATATCTCCCCAAAACCATGCTGCCAACATATAGCATCATATTTCTATCCATCCATTTTTCAATTCTTCTTTTTCAAATACTTCAATTAAATTTAATTACCAAATTGTCATGGAACATTCTATCAAAGGCCATTGCAAAATATGGTATAATGTTGTAATATGTATCTCTTATCTTGTACGTATATCATCCTGTCATAATATTTAAGTAGAATATTAAAATATACAACTGTTCCTTAACAAATGTGTACACAGATTGACCTATAATCATAATCCTCTTAATCCTTAGTCTTATTGCCATTCCCCACTACTTTATGAAGTGGAACAAGATCAGGCCCAATATTTTTTAAAGACTTCTCTAGGAATTGTGTTTACTTGATTGCCTAATTACTACTTATATCATGCTTTTTCTTTATTCTAAGTTACTTTCTTAGTTGTTTCTTTATAGTCCTTATGGAAAACTGATTATTGCCTTTTTCATTTATATTGTCTCATGTCTTTTTTTAAATGTATGCATGCTTAATCTCATCATTTATCAATTTTATTCTTTTCTATTATACACCTGCTTTATGAAAAAATCCCTGGACATCTTTGGAATATATTCGGACATTTTGCTGATAAATCCTTCTCGACCCATGCTCAAGCAACATTGATTTCCTTTTCATCCAACTTCTCATTCCATGCTATTTATTTTCTTCCTGATCTTTCCATAATCACATAAATGCTTTCCAATGGAAAGACCTCATATAGTTGGCCACCAACTAAACAGTCACTCTCACCAACAGAAAGCAGATTGATTTCAGCCTCTGATGAAATCAAATCCATGCTTGTGATCTTTGCCCTCTATTATGTATTGCTTAGTGACAAAACAACTGCCAATGATAGTTCTTTCTAAAAAATCTCATGAAATTAATTTATTTTGTTCAAAGATGTGATTTCTTTATTCTGATCTCTATTACTTTAATTAAAATTGATCATGATCACCCTGCTCATGTTTGTCACCATCCTCTATATTTCCAATTCTGCATCACTATCCAACAAGATATCCCATCACATTTGTTTTCTCTTCACCCCATACTGCTCCAAAATGACTTCCACTATTTCTCCTCTTGCATTTTTACCTTCTGCATGCACATTTCTTCTTCTCATAATCTAACTTACCTCTCTCTTATCTTGCCTTTCTTATCCTCATAAAAGCGATTCCCCTTCATCTCTATTCCAGTAAATATCATTCTTGTCCAAACACATTTCATTTATACCCACCAATTTTCAGACACAGGTACTCAATCAGTACAACAATGTTATTGTCCTTATTTCTGATACTCTTAGTTTTCTAAACAAATACTAACTCATTTTTGGTTCTACCTCATACTGGCTACTGAATTAGAAACTTTTATTTAATACCATGTTGGACCTCCTTTAGCCTGAATCACAGCACATATGTGGTTTGGTATAAATTCGACAAGGTGTTGAATTACGTCTGCAGCATGCCAGGCATTTACCAGACAGTCCTTTAACTGGCTCAGATTTGACAGAGGAGGACTTTGTTGCCAGATCTTTTTATAATATGTCTCATACATTCTCAATGGGGTTCAGATCCAAGCTTTATGATGTCCAGGGAAGATGGTGGAGGTTGCTGTCATACTCACTGAACCACTGTGGAACAATTCTTGTGCAATGGACAGTAGCATTATTGGCATTTTTACCTGCTGGATAAAAAGTCGACATTACAGGATGGACTTGATCTGCAACAATGTTCAGATATTCCTTGGAGGACACGAACCTTCCAGCAATATCAGGGGGACCTATTCTGTACTAACAAAATATGCCACACACCTGACACTAACTCCAGAATCTTGAGTTGTTTTTACAAGGCAAGCCAGGTTCATTGCTTCATGGGGCTCCCACCAACTCTCTGCCTACCATCAGTACAGATCAAGGTATAATGTGATTCGTTGGATCAAGTAGCTTTTTTCCAGTCTTCCAATAACCAGTCATGTTGTTCCTGACATTGCTGTAGACAAATTTCTAGTTCTTCGCAGAAATCAGTGGTTTCCGTATAGGTATGCGACTGCCAATACCAATCCTCCTCAGTTTTTCCTGTGCATAGTTTGTTGAGATAGGGGTTGGGAACAGCCTTCATTAAATGCTTTGGTGAATTTTTGCATACAGGAAGTTCTGTTTGTCCATACAAGCTTTCTCAGATGATGCCGATCTTGTTCCCAACAGACTATCTTAGGACCACTTTTAGGAAAATGGGTTATTTTTCCATTGATTAAACACCTGGGATATCTCACCTTTTGATAAAGCAGTCGGTCAACTCTGCTGTTTTCAAAATCATGAAATTATAATTGCCTGTGCTTTATACTGCTAATGGGCATGCTTATCACTATTTTCTTTATAATTCCTCCACAATTATTATTATTATTACATGACACCTCTAGAGAGTCCGAAGACTCATCGAGGGAGGGCAACTACTGTAGAACTCGCTGTCTCCACCCTCAATCCACCAACTACAATGAACCACACCAATGCCATCTATGGCGTTGGTGTGGTTGTCGTTGTGATTGTTCGAATCCCACCTATGGCAGGATTCAAACCCGCAGCCTTTTGGCTGGGGAGTGGATATGTTAACCACTCGGCCAACCAGGACAACCTTTTCTTTCATGCTTAATGAAGCTATTCATCCATCTAATTCTTACCTGATTTATCCTTCTGATTTTAAGTATACATTCAGATACTCCTTTTTTCAAACACTCCCTTAACCACCTCCCATGCACCAACAATCCCTCTTCTTTCTAAATTCTTATGCCATGCTCTGTTGAAAGCTAACTCCTCAGCTTGTCATGCTCACCTCCTTTTGTTGTTCCATATATATCCCTTCTTAATAGAAAATTCTGCATACTTGGCAATCTCCAAGGTCAAGACTATATGATCACTTTCTCCAAGCAGAAATAGTTTAGCTAGATTTGTTAGTGTTAAGTTCTCTGAAGTAATGATCAGATCCAGCACTCTTGAACCTGGTGTTCTCTCTATTTGACCTCTCCAAATTAACTTTATCGTTATCTGACCCACAGATAGTACCATGTATGCCATGTAAGGACTTTAGTTCTGTTTCAGTTATAATTTCAATTGTTTCCATAATTGTTTAGTTCAGTGCTGTGTGCTGGTCACAGTTATAATTTGTGCTCTGAAGATGCTGAGTGGAAAACCAGCAAAATATTAGTTAAGTTCAATAAATTTATTTTTTCCTCTCTTAATGTTGTTTATACTTTGAAGTGTTGTTATGAATAATCAATGACATCTAAGCCCTTTCATATGGATATGTAAGGAACAAGGTGTGACCAAAAGATGAGGGATTAAATCCAACTTACATAAAATTTGAGGTATGTAAAGTTTGCTTAACAAACTTTTATCCAAATCAGTGGACTGCATGTAAATATCTTCTTTATTTTGTTTCTCCAGTGTTATGAATTATTATGAAAAATCTCAGATAAATTAACATTCCACACCCATCATCTTTCCATATATGACTATAGAATTTGATTTTAATTCTGTTTTAAGCTTTTATCAATTTGGCAGTATTAGGGAACCATGTTGGTGTCTTACTGTTATTAGCAATACTAACATTATCACAAACTTTGCAAATATTCAAATATTTGTTTACCTTTCTTCATCTAAAAATACATATACATGTATAAGTGGATATTAGATCCAGCATTATTTCGAATCCAAATGTAGAAACTATGAAAGTTTTGTAGAAATTATTTGACTAGAAAGCTTACGGGAATACACTCACTGGCATTCACAAGTTGCTTTAGCACTGACTACTTTGAAAACATATATGCAGCCCAAGCATTATATATTTGCTTTCTATTATTCCATTTTGATGAGGTTTCACTGGTCTGATAACTGTTTGGTTCTCCTCAGAGACCAGGCAGAAACCTTAAGAGAGAGAGCAAAAACTCTCTTTCAGTACTAAGGAACTTGAAATGTCGGAGAAGTGTATTTTTCATAAGCAAACCGACCGAGGAGTTTGTTTACAAAAAATACACTTCTCCGACATTTCAAGTTCCTTATTACTGAAAGAGAGTTTTTGCTCTCTCTCTCTCTCTTAAGGTTTCTGCCTGGTCTCTGAGGAGAACCAAATAGTTTGAAACAGCTGTCAGGCCAGTGAAACCTGATCAAAATGGACTAATAGAAAGTGAATATATAGATGCTTGGGTGGCATTTATATTTTCTAAGTAGTCCACACTAAGGCAACTCGCGAATGCTATTGAGTTATTCCCATAATCTCTATGGTCAACTTATTTCTATGAAACTTTCATAGTTTCTACATTTAGCTTTGAAATAATGCTGGATCTAATATCTACTTTATTTATATAATATTACATTGCTTAAAATGATGCTTTTTGGCTCTTTATTTAAGTAAATACATGTGCACTTTTGTTTACTGCATTTTCATATATCTGTGTATATAGGTTTTTTTGAGCTTTTACATCAATCTGATCACTCAATCAACAATTGGTAATGAAGACTTGAATATTTTTTTTTTAAGCGATCCTTATTCTTTAACTTAACTACTGATTCACCTTTGCAGACAAACATCACAAAGGTAAGAAGGATGGTGAACAACAAAGAAAAGGATATAATGGTTTCAACACCAAATAGCCTTGAACTAACAAATCTGAACTACTGTGCACAGATTCAGCAAGGGAATGAGGACACTTTAGAAAGGATACTACAGATACCAAAGTCAATATTAGTACTGTGAAATACAAGCTATGGGAAGAAATTGAGGAAATGTAATTTACAGAGCTTGGTGGATAATAGGATTTAGATATGATGATTTAGTGATACGATTTAGACATATAAGCTTTTCAGAGGTAATTATGAAATAGATGCTGGGGATTTTCCATAGAATACAAACAGAAGGGGGCGGGGAGCATTCCCAGAAGTTTTAAAAAAGGGAGATAAATAAGGGAACAATAGATAGGTTTTATAGTTGGCGAGTGGTGGACACAGGAAATGTACTGCCTGACAGGATGGTGATTTACAAACATACGTTTTTTGACTCCATGGAGATGGCATGTAATAATAATAATAATAATAATAAATGATTTCAATATGAGATATCATCAGCTGTTTTTTAATGCAAATCATCCACAAAAACTTGCAATCCTATATACAGGATGATTATAAAGTCATGCAACTGAAAGTTTGAATTTGTACCAATTGTTTCCAAATCATTATAATCATTCCTTACACCACTAGATGTGACTATCATATTATTACAAGCTATTGGAGATGGCAAATTCACTGTGATGTGTACATGTTTTTTTAAGTGTAGCTTTGTTCATTGTGGAAGTAAAATGTCTTTTTTTTTCCAGCCACACCTAGTTTTGGAAAGTTATTTCACTAATCTTACTTATGCATGTGTTGCCAAGGAATTTTTTTGAGAAATATCCAAGTACAGCAGTTTCTCAGCAGTCCTTCAGCACTGATGATAACGAGATTATCATCATTTCTGGGAAACTGGATCTGTTGCAGATAGGAATTGCTCCAGAAGACCCTCCATTTTGACCGATGATAAAATGGATGAGGTAAAAGGAGCACTGCAGCAGCCTCCAGAAACTTGCCATGGAATCATCAATGTCATACGGTAGTGCTAAAAAAAAGTTGCAAAATCATTACACCTTGATCCATATTGTGTGCACTCAGTCTATGAACTGAAGAGTCCAGATAAAGGCAAACAAATAATCTTCTGCAGATGGTTGTGCTCATTTGTTGAAGAACATATTATAGAGATGCTTGATACAGTTTTTTCATTGACGAATAGCTCCATCTACCAAGATATCATCTCACAGTTCGTGGCACTCTTGATGTCAGCGAACATCACTGTTGGTTCCCGCAAGACAGTGCCACATGCCACACATCGAATAGCACCATACATTTTTTTCAAGAATTTTTTGGTGACTGTCTCATCTCGAAAGAATTGTGGCCTCCAAAATCACCAGATTTCTTCCTTTGAGAGTATCTCAAAGGTGTTGTTTATTAGAATAATCCTCACACAATGGATAAACTAAAAGTGAACATTGCAGCAGTGACTGAAAACATCAGTGTGCAGGTGTTTCACAAGGTGGCATCAAACCTGGTAAAAAGAGTGTGAGTTTGCATTCACAAAGGAGGTGACCACTTTCAACATATATTATAATGAGGTACTATTCTTCTTTTGTTATAAAGGTTCAGTTATAACCTGTATTTGTAGCTGTTCCATTTTTCGTATACTTGTATACGAAACTTGTATATGAAAATTGTAAATGAACAAGAAATCCTGGTCTGCAGACAAAAAAATGAAGTCATCCATTCATGCTTTGTAGTAAGAATCCTTGTAGTAAGTGTAAATATCGTAAACTTTCATCACCATGTACAGAATGTGCATGTAAAAACCATATGTGTGGTTTTTGTGTAAACAGTATCACCTGTACTAAGTCCAAAAATTCACAATGGAAATTCACATTTCCACTATTGCACCCTCATGAAGTTGGCAGACTCATCATGGGAGATTCATTCACCTGACAACATATTTATCATGCCAAATCTTAAAATCCTAAACACTCCTTGCATTAACAACATATTCTGGTAATGCATTCCATTCACTGACAATTCTCCATGTAAAAAATCTACTCCTCACACCCCCTCTTCACCACACTCTTACATAACTTCCAGGGATGATCTCTGTTTTTTCCCCTCTCTCCTTCTACTCTTTTCATAATCTCATCTGGATGAATCTGATAAAATCCTCTCACTAACTTAAATGTTTCTATCATATCGCCTCATTTCCTCCTATCCACAAGCTCTGCCATCCACGTGTTTTCAATCTCTCTCTCTCTCTCTCTCTCTCTCTCTAGCCAGGAGTCAAAAGTCCTAATACTGTCTTAGTTACTTGCCTCTGGATCCGCTCCAATATGTCCACATCACACTGAAAAACAGGTGACCAGATTTGAGCACAACAGTCCAAGTGTGGTCTGACCAGTGCTTTATAATGTGGCACAACCACCACTTCCTTATCCCTATGTTAGAGTACTTCTTATCATAACATCACTGTGCAACCTTTGCAACACTATCAATATGCCCTCTAAACTTCAATCTACTCTCAAATCTCTAATCTCATCCACTTCCTGCAGTATGCCACCATTGATATAGTACACAGCCTTATATTTCTGCACTCCAAAACGCAACACCTTGCACTTATTTTATATTAAAACTACAACCCCTGTCCTTTGTCCAAGTCAGAAGTCTGTTAAATCTTTCTGAAGGGAATTAACATCAGCAGTGCTATCTATAATTCTTCTCAACATTGCATCATCAGCAAACAACTGAAGATTCCCCCATCAGTCCACATGATATATCATTTACAAACAAGTTAAACAGCATAGGCCCCAAAACAGAATCCTTTGGCATGCCACGGGCCATGGAATTGTTCAGAGGGCCAATCTCCAATCCACCTAACCAATATACTATCTATGCCCTTTCTCTACAGCTTATACACCAACTTATCACGTGGCAGTGTATGAAATGCTTTTGCAAAGTCCAAGAATACCACTGTATATGATTCTCTCTCTTATCTACACATTTGTTACCTTATCACAAAATGCAAATAAATTGCTAAAACAGGACCTACATTTTATAAATCCATGCTGACCATTATAACAAATGCTATGTCCGTCAACCCAATCCTGTATTCTATTCCCAACCAATCTCTCCAACACCTTTACCATAGCTGCAGTTATACAGACTGGTCTGTAATTGGAGATTTCTGTCCTAGACCCATGCTTGTGGTGTGGTACTATTTTGCCTTCTTTTCACTCCTTAGGAACTTCCCACTGCAAGATTTTCATTAAATAACCAGGTCAAGGGCATAGCCAACTGTATTTCACATTTCTTAAGAATACGTGGTGTGTTATGTCATCCATTCCCACAGCCTTATTAATATCTAACCCAACAAACACATGATACACCTCTGATTCTTTCATTTCCAATTCTTATAATACTTGCCTCCATTCTATATATTGCATTGCATCATTTACACCAGCATGATATGGTGTAAATAGATCCAGTCATCACCAACTGTCTTCTACCTCCTCCATAGCATTTTCTTTTCCAGCACAGCTTGCTTGATTTCACAGAACCTTGATGTGAATATAGCTATGGGATTAGATGATATACCAGCTCGAGTTTTACATGAATTTGCTAGAGAATTGTCAGTGCCTTTGACCACATTATTTAATCAAAGTCTCAGGTCTGGAGAAGTTCCAAAGGAGTGGAAAGAGGGGAAAATATTTCTATTGCATTAAGGATGCTCCAAGAATGATGTAACAAATTACTGATCGATCAGCATATCAAGAGTTGTTTTCAAGGTATTAGAGAAGTTGGTCAAGAGCAAAATACAGGAATGGATAGATGGAAATGGGATACTGTATGGGGGGGAGCAATATAGTTTTGTGATGCATAGGTCATGCCACAATAACTTGCTCATGTTTTATAATACAGTGACAGCTGAGCTGGATAAAAGTATTATTATTACGGGCAACTCCAAGGAGTCCTTAGACTCATTGAGGGAGGCCCTAAACATCATTTCAAGAACAACTATTCAACATCCACACAGTATCTATCATACTTTGCCTTGAACTCATTCACAGTCATGGAACCCACAACAGACTCTGGCAGATTATTCCACTCATTCACCACTCTCCAAGTAAAAAACCTAACACCTTTGCTAACACACTTTTGCTCAGTTTCCATGGATGGCCCCTAGTCCTCCCACCACCAGTCCTGTTCTGAAAAATATCCTCAGGATTAATCTTATAGAAACCCTTCAGTAATTTGAATGTCTCAAATATCACCCCTTTTCTGCCTATCAACCAATTTCTGCAACCCACAAATTTTCAACCTGTTCTTATAAGGTTCATTCCATAGACCTGCTATCATCTTGTTCACTCGTCTCTGGATCCTCTCCACCTCCTCCCCATCAAGAAGAAACCCTGGCACCAGATCTGGGCACAGTCGTCAAGGTGGGGTCTTATCAAGGCCCAATACAGAGGAACAATAACTTGCTTTCTCTGCTTGTCAAAGTATTCTTCAGTAACCAAGTGATTTGATGAGCTGATTTAGCCACTTTTGCAATGTGCCCCTAAACTTCAATTCCCTATCCACCAACACCCCCAAATTTCTGGCTTCATCAATTTCCTGGTACAGTTCCATCAATGTGGTATACAGCCAGTAATCTTTTCATCCCAAAATGCATAACCTTGTACTTTGCCACATTAAACTGATATCCATTTCTCCTTTGTCTATCCAAATCATCCTGCAAAATTTAAACATCATTTATGTTAACTATTGTTAACTCTACCCAACTGAACAGTTCCTCTCAGATCCTTTCCTATATCATTAATTTGCAAATTAAACAGTAGCAGCCCAGGAATAGAGCAGTGTGGCACTCCACTAGTCACAGGCCTTCTACTGGACTCTACTCCTGAATAAACTACTCTCTGATATCTCTCCATCAACCACCCTCTTATCCACATTACCATATATATCTCACAATAACATGCTCACGTTTTATAATACAGTGATAACTGAGCTGGATAAAGGTAATGGGTTTATTATTAACGATATAGGAAAGGATCTGAGAGGAACTGTTCATTTGTTTGCTGATGATGCAAAGTTGGGTAGAAGAATAGTGAATGCACATGATGTCAAATTTTGCAGGATGATTTGGATAGATTGGAGGACTGGGCTAAGGAGAATGGATGTCAATTTAATGGATGCCCATTTCTGTAACCCAGAAATGTTGGTGATTAGGGAGTTAAAGTTTAGAGGGCACATAGCAAAGTGGCTAAAGTAGCTCATCAGATTACTTGGTTACTGAAGAATACCTTGATGAGTAGAGACATGCTGGCTATTATTCCCCTTTATCAAGCCTTGATATGACCTCATCTTGACCACTGCATGCAGATCTGGTCGCCTGGGTTTCTCGTCGATGAGGAAGAGGTGGAGGGGATACAGAGGTGAGTGGCCAAGATGGTATCAAGTTTATGAAATAAACTTTATGAGAACAGGTTGAAGATTTCTGGGTTACAGAAACTGGTTGATAGGTGAAAAACGGATGATATGATTGAGATATACAAAGTACTGAAGGGTTTTTACAAGATTAATACAGAGGAAAATTTTCAAAACAGGTCTGGTGGGGGATAACTAATGGCCATCCTTGGGAATTGAGAAAGAGTGTAGTTAGCATGATTGTTAGAACTAGATTTTTTACTTAGAGAGTGGTGAATTAGTGGAATAGGTTGCCAGAATCTGTTGTGGGTGTTATGCCTGTGATGAGTTCAAAGCAAAGCATGATAGATACTGTGCAAATGTTGGATAGTGCTTGGAATGATGTTTAGGGTCTCCCTTAATGAGTCTAAGGACTCCATGGAGTAGCCTGTAATATAATAATAAAGAAGCAAACAAATGTCATTGACATAAGGAGCACAACGCTCATTACGAGATGTAAAAATCTATGGTATAGAGCAGATTTTGAAAAAAAAAAAATTACTATATTAAAAAAAAAGATTAAGATATTTGCATACAGTGAACAGAGAGTGTATGTAAGACATGCTGAATAAATCAACCTGTGAGTATATGCATATAAATATGTATATACATTCATGTTCATAGAAACTTCATCTGCTGTAACCATGTTTTTTTTGGTAATTACATTTTAATTCCTATTTGGAAAGGGATAATAACACAATAATTGTCACAAATAATGATGAAGGTAGTATAACATTTTTATTTTTGTTTAATATTTGGCTCTTTTTAGTACAAGATGTAACATAATTAGGAAATGATAATAAACATGACACATTTGCAAATATTTCAAAATGGAGTGGATAGTGATATTTTCACTGGAAAAACAAATACCAGTATCAAAATTTAATTCATCTATACAATTTTACTAATATTCAAAGCTAAAAATTCACTTTTTTGCTGTTTAGTACTTCATGGGTCCTCCTCTTGCCTTTATTACAGCTTGGAATCAGCAGTGCATTGACAAAATCAATTTCCTGATGGATGTAACTGTCAATTCAAGGTTACATACCCTTATAATTGGTTCTTGGAGCTCACAAAGTGTTTTCTGCCTCTTCTTGTGTATTTCAGTCTCCATTTGGTATCACAAATTCTCAACAGCGATGAGATCTGGCTGTTTCCTGGCCACAGTAGTCACTAAATTGAGTGTTCATTGAGCCACTTTTTAACCTGCAACAAAAATCAAAGCTTTTTTAAGTACTAAACTCAATTTGTATGGTATATTTTAGGGTTATAATAGCATTACTTACACTTTTTTTTGACCTATTACAAGGGGCAGAGTCATCCTGAAAGATGCGTTTCATTGTTACAGTAAAAAATAAAGTGGTCTCTAATAGTATGCAGCAATTTTGGTACACTTGTACACTCATTGAACCTTTTGTGACATGCAAGCAACCAACACCATGATGACTGTTGAGACCAGAGTCAGGGTTGAATTTTTCCCCTGAACATCATCGAACTGTCTGTCTGCCATTGGCACCCTCCTGGTTAAACTTTTTATCATCCGAAAAAATTATTCCCATCCATTGATCAGGGGTTCATTTGGCATGCTCTTTACACCAACATGTCCTCACAAAGGTAATGCCACTATCGTTATGAATATTAATGAGCATAATCATAAAATTAATATCATATTGTGAGGTAGGTCAATCAGCAGTGTGATCAGTAGTCAAATCGATCAATTAAATAAATTATTTTTACAATATACAATTTTGAGATGCCACTACTGTTGAGAGGTTATGAATTCATCATGCCTGTCCACCTCATCTATGTAGTCTCCCTAAAGTCTACAGGGATAGCAACCCATTATGTCCAGTAGTGGATTGTATTGACTGTCCTACTTACTATTTGCAAAACGTCTTTTTTCATCATCTTTGCATCATACAATTACTCCATACTTCAAAGAGATCTTTTTTTTCCCCTCCAGTTTTCATGTCAACTTTATCATCTCTAATTCCTTTAACAGCACTGTTTTCTCTATTTCTGAGTTTCTTCAACAACCTCCAGAATATCTTGCCACCTTCTTGATATTTATTTTCTATGTTCTTACCAAAGTCTTCCTGTGGCTTTTGTTTAGCTAGTTTTACACAGTGTTTAGCTTTCTTATGTTTGTCTCTATTCTCGAAGAGCACAAGCTGATTTATTTGCCAGGAACTTTTGATATGCTTTCTTCTTTTTCTTCATTGCCTCTTTAACTTCCTGTGTCCATCATGGAGTTCTGATTTTTCTATCCTTGAAGACAACCTCACCACATGCTTCTCTGGTTGAATCAATCAATGTTTTCTTCATGATTTGCCAGTGAATCAACAAGGTTTGGTTCGTGTTCTCAAACTCTTTAATTTTTTCTTCAATAATGTTTGTGTATTTTAGTCTTCAGTTCACATCTGAGAGCTGCTCAACTTTTATTTGCTTTAAAACTTTCTTTCATGTTCTTCTTTTCAATAGGAAATCCAATTTTATCCTGCTCAAGACTAAATGGTGATCGCTTCCAATTTCAAATCCTCTGTACACTCTAGTGTCCTGCATCAGGGAGTAAACATCACTATCAACAATAATATAGTCAATGAGACTTTTCTTATTCCTTGCCTCTTCTCTCATGTGAATTTGTGCACATTTTTATGTTGGAACATTGTGTTAGTAATAACCAGTCCATGTCCTGAGCAGAAATCCAACAGGTATTTGCCATTATTATTAGCTTTGCTCTTTTCTCCAAATTTTAAAAATATATTTTTGCATGTCTGACAACCATTTTCTACTTTGCTATTGAGATCCCCAACAAGGACCAATTTTTCCTTTTTCATTTGTCGGTTGCTTTCTCTAAAGCCTCAAAAAATTCCTTCAATTCTACCTTAGTAGAACCTTCTATGGGACCATAGGCACAAATAATTCTCATTGTCCAGTTCCTCATTCTGATATTTGCCCACATCACTCTACTTGAGATTGCCTGCCATTCAAGAAGATTAGCCTCGTGTTTAGTGTTGAATACTATGGCTACTCCTTCCTTGATTGTCATCATAACATTTTGTATGATGACAATCAAGATGTTCAGAAAGATCTCACCAGTTTTTGCCTTTATATTTAAGTTTATGAATAAAATTCTATATTTTTTACATCTATAATTTGTGAAAGTTTTTACAAATAATTTAAGGATGTTAGCTGGAAAATTGTGTCATTTATAATGAATGTTGGTGAAAATGGAAAACATCAAAGCCCATCATGATTACAGAACAGTGAAGATGGGGTTCTTTCACTTTAGAGATGTAATCCATGGTATTCTTTTTGTAGGAGGGTTTTCCCATTATATTGAAGAGTGGGTTACGTAAAAATTTTGGCAGTTTATATACAGCCAATACAGTTGATCACCGGCTGCAAAGGAATTCTCGTTATATATATTTTTGGCAGCCCATATAGTCTAGGCATTCTGACATAAAATCTTTAACTTTTTTTACAGGGTAAACATCCAACAAATTTTTTATCTAGCAACAAATTTAATTTGTGTACTTGTAATTTGGTGGGATTTCTAGTGATATGTTTGTAAGTAGAATGATCTTGGAGAAGAATGCTGATCTTAATATTATATTCAGATGAATCCATGATAACAGTGCAATTTCCCTTGTCTACAAAAAGCAATCTTAATAGTGTGGTAGTTCTTTAGAGACTGTAAAGTTTTTATTTCAGATCTAAGTATGTTTAAAGGTGGTAATTTTGCACCCTATAAAATATGTGCACTTTCAAAACGTAATATGTTTGCTGAATCAGAAGGAAGGTCACATTGGTTCCTTTCAATTTATAGCATAAATCAACATAAGGAATTTTCTTACATATGATAGAGAAATCATGGTATGATAGAGAAATCATTCCTTTCAATTTATAGCATAAATCAACATAAGGAATTTTCTTACATATGATAGAGAAATCATGGCCTCAATGTAAAACATTATATATTTTTGGCAGCCCATATAGTCTAGGCATTCTGACATAAAATCTTTAACTTTTTTTACAGGGTAAACATCCAACAAATTTTTTATCTAGCAACAAATTTAATTTGTGTACTTGTAATTTGGTGGGATTTCTAGTGATATGTTTGTAAGTAGAATGATCTTGGAGAAGAATGCTGATCTTAATATTATATTCAGATGAATCCATGATAACAGTGCAATTTCCCTTGTCTACAAAAAGCAATCTTAATAGTGTGGTAGTTCTTTAGAGACTGTAAAGTTTTTATTTCAGATCTAAGTATGTTTAAAGGTGGTAATTTTGCACCCTATAAAATATGTGCACTTTCAAAACGTAATATGTTTGCTGAATCAGAAGGAAGGTCACATTGGTTCCTTTCAATTTATAGCATAAATCAACATAAGGAATTTTCTTACATATGATAGAGAAATCATGGCCTCAATGTAAAACATTAATTTCATCTTGAGTGAGTTTAAAGTGAGACAGGTTAACTCCCCATTTGTCTGTAGACTGTAGAGTGTAAAATTCACTCTGTCCATTTGTAAGAATTTCAAACTTTTGCATACAATTTTCTTTTGAGTTATGGCATGCTTTCTAGCTAGATTCTTTATAGAGATATGAGATATTAAATTATATTACTCAGGAATTAATATTCTTTGGATCATGTTATCTAAATTACTTATATACAGATAGGGAATGTAATATAAACCACTACTGTTTTGTGATGATATAATATAAATCACTGATGTTTCATTCTCTTTGTGTACATTCATTGTGACATCATTACAACAAACTGCTATGTAAAGCAAGCAAGGAAGAGAAGAGGTTACAGTGTGCTTCTGTTCTGTTGCTGTCTGAAGAACAGACAATTTTCAAGCCAGTAAACATGATTTCCTCGATTCTGCATTCCACTAAAAACAAACCTTCTCACTTGGCTCACCCAGAGTTTACTAGATTCCTTGTTCCTTCAGTCTGGCCTATTTTGTCCAGACTAGATATCTGATGATATCATATAATCTGTTTTCTTGGAGAAAACAGATTATATCTGTTTTCTCCAAGAAACACACACACACACACACACACACACACACACACACACACACACACACACACACACACACACACACACACACACACACACACACACACACACACACACTCTCTCTCTCTCTCTATCTCTCTCTCTCTCTCTCTCTACTTATCCTCTTTGTGCATCATGGAACACAGGGCACAGATCCATTTCTTTGGGTTAATAGGGAAGAGATCCATAGCATTTGCATTTGAGAGATTCTTCAATGAATGCTATGCATTTCTTTACTATCAACTGAATCTTAACTGAATGGTCTAAAAATGTCTAAGTACTGAGAAATAGTGAACTTGGAACTTTCGCCAGGCATTCTGAATGTTGGATTACTCTGTAATCCAACATTCAGTGATAATATATATATCTGCCATTCTTGTATAAACATTTTTTTCTCTGTTTTTTTGTGGTACACACCCATCCACATACTTTGCTTATCCTCTTTGTATGTAATGGCACATAGGGCTCAGATCCATTTCTTACAGATGCCACTGTCTTGTGCCACAAATTTTGCTTTTCACTAGCTATTCCCCCCCTCCCCATCCCATCACATGACTTCATGACTTTAGTTATAATCTTTTTAATATATATATATATTTTTTCTTTCTTTTTTTATACATTTAATACACACACGCACACATATATATATACACTCATATACCTGGGGATACATATATGGGATATATATATATATATATTTTTTTTTCCCCTTATATGTATTCCCAGGTTGATTTATTCATCATGTCTTACATGCACTTTCTTATTCACTGTATGCAAAAAAAAAAAAAAAAAAAAAAAAAAAACATTTTATTGTATGTCTGTATGTGCAAAAATATCTTAATTTTAGTTTTATTTTTCATTTTGTAATTTTTCTTTTTAAACCTGCTCTGTACCATATGCTTTTGCATCTTGTAGCAAGTTATGTGCCGCTTGGCCCTTCAGCTATGTTTGTTTAAAACTGTGCTAATGATTTTATTCTCAGTTCCCATGGATTCGTAATGGTATCATATGACTAAAATATATATATATATATATATATATATATATATATCAAATAACAAAGGTTATTGAAATGTTTTCTAGACTGTTACATTTTATATAGATGTGTATTTTATAAATAACTGGCTGCAAAACCAGTCACATTCTAAATCTGAATTTTTATTAATCTGAATGAGTAACATTTTAGGAATTAAAAAAGAAAAGAGGAGAGGAAATTCTTTTTTTCTTTTGAGAAATTGGGGAGGATACTGAGAAAATTCTGGAATACCTAGGTACAATGCAAATGTATTTTTAGCTACTTCTGAAACATTTTTGGATTTGAATATGGTTGAATTTGTAAGTAGATGACTCATAGTTTGTTAATTTTTTTCTTTTAGGGGTTATTTCTAAAGTTAGCAAGAATAGCCATATAAATCGTAGTTCATTGATTCTGCAGCCTTTATTTAACAGAGACCTTTATTTTAGACCAGGACTTCCTTTAACAAAAACAGTAAGTTATATAATTCTATATAATTATTTATTTCAACAGCTGATGCTTACCCATATTTGTAAGTTTGTATTTCTATGTTTAGAAAATTTATATTCCATTCTGAGCATACATTATTTTCATTCATAATGCATGTAAATCTGATTGTAATGATATTATAATAACTGGATATTCATTACGGATGTCTGTTTGAAGTTCAGACTATTACAAATAATGAGAAAATAACAGCTGAAAGAAAAATAAAAATTTGTGCACCAGAACATATACTACTAGAAGTGTGTGTGTGTATATATATATATATATATATATATTTTTTTTTTTTTTTCATAGAGTGTATAGAATACATTGCTTGAAAAAGTGCCAGCATCATCAGAGCACAAAAACGATTTATCACAATACATGAACAGCAATAGTTTAGTTTAACAGTAGTATTAGTTTTAAAAAATTGTAATGGACAACATAAGGAGATAATTCCTCGGTGAGTCTTTGGACTCCTTGGAGATGTCATGTAATAATAATAAATAAATAAAGTCCTAATTGATGCCATCTGTTGTTGTTGGATAAAGAGAGAGAGAGAGGGAGAGAGAGAGAGAGAGAGAGAGAGAGGAAAAAAAACAAGTATTATTATTAACATCTGACCTCCATGGAGTCAGAGACTCATCATGGGAGGTACACTATCACACACAAAGCTCATCCACCTGTGCCTTAAACTGATTCAATATGTTTACATTTACAACACACAGGCAGTGCATTCCACTCACCAACCACTCTCCATATAAAGAAACTGCTCCTCTCTCTCTCTCCTCTGTTCACAAACTCCTTATATAGTTTCCAGGGATAGCCTTTTGTTCTATCCCCTCTCCTGTTCTATAAAAAATCTCTTCCATGTCAACAGCCCCGACTAACTTATATGTGTTGGTCATGTTCCCCATCCTCTTCCTATTCACAAGGCTTTGCAGTTTATATATTCTCAATCTGTCCTCGTACTCCATATTCCAAAGACCATTGACTATCTTTGTGAACCTTTCTAATATATCATTGTCATTGAAAACCTGGTGACCAAATCTATGCACAATAATCCATATGAGGCCTGATCAAGGCCTATACAGTGGTATCATAACCTCTTTATTTCTGCACTTCAGGGTCCTCTGTATCATTGCCATTATCCAATGTGATGTCTTCAAAACTTGTGCAGTATGGCCCCTGAATTTCAGGTCCTTTTCCATCACCACCCCTAGATTGCTCATCTCCTCTACTTCCTTTAAAGTTTTCCCACCAAGTGTATACTTTCCATCCCATTACAATTTCCAAATTTTAAAACCTCACACTTTGCAACATTGAACTAAAATTCCACTTATCTACCCATTCATGCAATCTATTCAAATCCTCCTGTAAGGACATAAAATCTGCTTGACTCTGCATTGCTCTCCCCAGTTTTGCATAATCTGCAAACAGCTGCATATCGCCAGTTAAATCCATCCCAATATCAAAATTGAACAACATTGGTCCCAAAACTGACCCCTGTGGCACACCACTAGCGACCTTTCTCTTTCAGGATACTGCACCCCCATATACAACTTTCTGATACCTATCTGACAGTCAGTCACTAATCCAACTCAGAAGTCTGTTATCCAACCCTATCCATTTCACTTTATTTAACAGCTTGTCATGTGGCAGTATATCAAAAGCTTTTGCAAAATCAAAGTATCAATATATGCATCTCCCCTGTCAAAGGTATTTGTCACCTTGTTATAGTACATAAGTAAGTTAGTAAAGCATGATCTCCCTTTAACAAGCCCATACCGATAACCACAGAAAATATTGCTGTTTTCACCCATTTCTGTATTCTGTTTCTCACCAATCTCTCTAGTACCTTCACCACAACTCCAATTATATAGATTGGCCTATAATTTGTAGCTGTAGACTTATCACCACTTTTATGTAATGGAACAATTTTACCTTCTTTAAGACTCTTATTAAACAGGCATGTCAATGATAATATAAATTCTGGGAACATTCCCTTAGGACACATGGTGATATATCATTGAATCCTATTGTCTTATCGCCATCAAGATTATTATTTCCTCATATGCCTCCTGCTCACTCGAAATTAAGTCATCCTCTGCTATGTCCTCTACACTGGAGTTTCTCATGATTTCACCCTGGATGAAACACTCTTATAAACTGATCACTGAGTAACTCAACAATATCTTTTGCAGCACTTACCATGTTAATGATAGTCCATTAACATCATCTTACCATAATGGCTGACAACTTCTCAGAAAACTCAGAAAATAAGATAATTGGAATAAGTGAAAGTTGTTTGCTGAGGAGGATGTAATGTCAGGGATAGAAATGGAATGATATATAATTTTTTGGAAGGATGGAAATGTGAAAAGAGGAGGGAGTGTGCTGTTAATGATTGCAGAGAAATTGTCTAATTTGGAAAATTTGGAAAATTTCCAAATTTTCCACAAAGTTTGGAAGTTGAAAATTTATGCACAGATTTTTAATCTGTATGATGTGAAGTTGAAATTAACAGGCTAGTATAGGGGTTCCCAACCTTTTTGTTTCCTAGAGCACATACTAAAATGCTGATAGGGCGATGGGCACCATCTATTTTTTTTCAAGGAAATTTTTTGAATTCTTTTGTTAAACGAATACATACAAAGTTTACATTATAATCAAATGTTTTATTACTTAAAACATTTGTTAATTAAATTTTTATATAATTAAAAGTTTACATTATATAAAAATTTAAATATATATATGTAAGTTAGTGTGATCTTTGGCATTGCATTTCATTGGTCAGTGCTTCATAATTAGGAGAATATGATGATATTCCAGTTCTTAAACTGGAATGAACAACTTCGAATGCGCATCTACTTTACATTGTATGTGTTTAATACTCGTCATATGTCATTAACGCATGCGTCATATAGCATGCCATGAATTGTTGTGTGATTATTTCAAACTATACGGCACACGGTTGAACAGCAGCGGGCACACACAAATTAGTCAACGGGTGCCATTGTGCCCGCAGGCACAGGGTTGGGAACCCCTGGGCTAGTATATCTGTTAGGAGCTGTTATAGACCAAGGAATGTAGTGTTGTCATTATATATGCAAATTTACTTATGTTGCACATTTCAAACGCACAAATCAATTACTCTAAATACAAACCTGGATTCTTGGCTCTATCTCCTTTTCAAGCATAAACACATTTATTTAATTTAAAGACTGCGCCAGTTTATGCCCTATAATAACAAATTATACTATTCAGGGAGATACTTCCAATAACCCAAAATATGTAACTATCTGTTAACTCCCTCAGTCAGTCATGGTCAAATATCTCACTTTAACTTTACCCTCCCACGACAAGCACGTATTTTTAGAGCAGTGAGTTGACACTCTTAATCAGGTAAGACTCAGTTTGGAAAAAGAATACACGTTTATTCTACAACCTCAATATACACTAAATAATTACATAAATTCACACTAATTAAGATTGCAATCATGTACAAATATTAAGTTAGGAAAGTTAGTTTCTTTCAGGGTTGTCCCAGACATACAAAATCTTATTTTTCTGGCAAACTGCCAATACTTAATTGTCATTTAACACATTTCACTCATAACAATTCCTATCTCTGCAACTTTATCAAACTCCTCTTAACAATCTCGATGTCAGGCTCAAACCTAATTGAACAATTACTTAAAATTCACCAGTTGATATTGTTCTGCTTTATCAAGTTTCTTGCATCTAAATTTCTTCACTCACTCACAGGCTTCCAAAACACAAATAATAAAATGTCTACATTACCTTCACATGATTTCTGAATGGGTCTGCTGGCTGATATTGTCGTGGAAGAACCTGAGTCTCAATTCTTTGTTTGGACAACGTGCGGTGTTATATATCTGCTAAGTAGCTCTCCTCGATATGCACAATGGCTACCTTCATTATCTGAGGACTACACGGGAACATGTAGTCTGCTGCCATGATGGTCATGGCAGCAGAATAACAGTTGTAAAGGATATATTGGAGTTACTGAATGAGCACTTTATCATCGTATATCATACTGGTGTAAATCAGTGCTTCCCAAACTGTGTGCCTTGGCCCCCTTGGGGGATGTTAGTTTTGTTGGGGGGGGCACGAAATAATGAAAACAAATATAAAATGTTTTAAGACTAGTAAGATAGATAATATCTATCTATCTATATAAAAATATAAGATAATGTGCCATGTCAAATGTATATGTAAGATGCTAAAAATGTAATATTTGGATTTGATTTTTTACAGTATTCACTATGTATGTTTTGTATTGAATATAAATATAATAAATATTATAATAACATATGTCTGTATTATTATTTTTTTTTTCGATGGGGGCCGTGAAATATTTTAATTTTTTCAAAGGGGCCTTTACATCCATAAGTTTGGGAAGCACTGGTGTAAATAATATGGTGCAATATATCTTTAATTTATAGTATTAGCAAGCAGAAAAACCTTCAACAACTATCTCTAATCCAGAGTATTTTAATAATAAGGTGTAACACCTTTTGGCTACTCATATATGAGTAGCCAAAAGCATTACTTCAACCTTAGTATCACCTCTAGTTCTGGCTCCCACTGATGAGACCTCGATAAAGGTCGAAACCAGCCTGGGTAGTGCCACTTCCCATATTGCATAGTATTATACTTGTCTGTTAGGATATGTGCTTTGCATTATGGTATACTAAGGCAGGTGATGTGAAGTCATTAGCTTCTATATTACCACCATCTACCGCCCACCACTATTATTTTCACAGACAATCACAAGCATCCATGCCCAAAACTTCAGGCGCAAACTTTGTTTGCTTACACTTGGATAATGATTAAACCAAGAATATAATTTCTTGATATCTTTAATTTATAGTATTACCAAGAGGAAAATCCTCCAACAAAGGTCCTCTGATACATGAATTTATGGTTGCATGAATAAAATAGGTCTCTTTCCTAGGATCCTGTAGACATGAGATTATGGACTTGGTCAACTGCACATGATTTACTGTATTATCAGTTTTATATCATTCTTATGTTTTTTTGTATTATCAGCTGCAGGTAAGTGTTTATGTGTATTGAGTGTTTTTGTAATCATTGGATACTATACACTTGTCAGGATTAAAAAAAAGGGATCTTCAGATTAATGATTTGTTTAAACACAGATATTATTATTATACAGGGTGATTCTAAATTATTGTTGTGGTTACCTTGACCTATAATTTTCAAACCAGAAACAATAAAATAAAACTGATTGCAGAATATTATTATTATTACGCGACACATCCAGTGAGTCCAAAGACTCACTGAGGGAGGGCACCTACTCTACAACTCTCTGTTTCCACTACTCAATCTGCCAACTACAATGAACTGCAACTACCATTATCATCTACACCAGCACCATCTACTGCCCACCACTATTATTTTCACAATCACAAACATCCATGCTCATAGCAGGATTTGAACCCGCAGCCTTATGGATGAAGAGTGGATATGCTTAACCACTCGGCCAACCAGGCTGGCAGATATTTTTAATATGAAAATCTCATCATCATCATCAAATTCCTGACATGTACCCTTAAGGAGTGTACAGGATATGATAGTACTACATGAAAAATTTACATCATTACTAACTTCCTATCTACAATTTTCCTCCAAATTAGTCTGTTACTTGTCAAGACTCCAACATTATCAGATCTTATATTTCTATCGTCTAAGGCACTTCGTACAGTATCAATACACCTATATCTTGGTCTTCTTCTGGTTGTTTTCCTGCCAACCTGGAAGAGAACACTTGTTTTGCTAATCTTTCCTCGCCCATTCTGTTTAAGTGACCATACCACCTGAGATTAGCTCTGCTAACGCATTCCTGGATGCTGACAATGTCAAGTTCTTTCCTAATATCCTTGTTTTTAATATGATATTGCCATTGATGCCATCTGTACACGCCTCTAATCTTTCTCAGGACTCTCATATCTGTGGTCTCTAGTCTTTGTTCAAGTGTTTTACTTTTGACCCAGCTCTCAGATCCATAAGTTAAAACTGGTTTGAACACTGTCTTGTATACAGCTAATTTAGCGTTCCGACTAATTTCTCTCTTATTCCATATGAATTTATTCAGTTGACTTCCTACCATACCAGCTTTGTTGATTCTGTTGTCTATTTCCATATTTAATTTACCATCTTCACTAAAAATCGTGCCTAATTAGGTGAAATGTTTTACTTGTTCCACAGGTTTCTCGTTCACAACACAGTTGACATTTTCAACAATTCTACCTATTTTCATTGTCTTTGTCTTTTTAATGCTGACCTTCATACCATATCTATTACAGCAGTTATTCAATTTAGTCAGGGAATCTTGCATACTTGTAGTAGATTTATTCAGAAGTATAACATTGTCCGCATAAAGCAAAGAGCTGACATTAACATCTCTAATTCTGATATCATGTTTAATACTACTTTCCTTCATAATGTGATCCATATAGATAATGAATAACAGAGGGGATACATCCTTGTCTCACACCAGATTTAACATTAAACCATCTTCCTGTACATCCTTCAATTCTAACTGCCGACTTACAACTCAAATACAGACTAAGTTATGCTTGATATAATGCCCCATCGACATCATATAACTGTAGCGTATTGAATAGCCTTCTCTCTCTTGGCACCTTGTCATATGCCTTTTCCAGATCGATAAAACTTAAATACAGATCTTTGTTATATTCCCATGCTTTCTTGACTATTTGTCGTAAAGTGAAGATCTGATCCTGACAGCCTCTATTTGGCCTGAATCCAGCTTGTTCTTCACCAAGTTTTTCTTCCACAATTCTTCTCAAGCGTTTCTGAAGTATACTTGCATAGATCTTGCAAGACACACTCAGTAGGGAAATACATCTGTAATTCTCACATTCAATTTTATTTCCCTTTTTATATATGGGCACTATTAGAGCTCTACTCCAATCACCGGGAATTCGCCCCTCTGTCCAGGCTTTCTGAACTATGCAATGCAGTGCAGCCACTGTAAGACTTTTATACCACCATACTTCAGCATTTCTGGTCGAATATCATCTACTCCTGCTGCCTTTCCACATTTCAAGCCTTTGATGGCTTTTTCTACTTCAAGTATGGATATGTATTCCTGACTGTATGCCTGTTGAGTGTTTTTTATCACTGTGCTATCACTGCTTGTTTCATTTAGCAATTTTTCGAAGTAATTACTCCATACTTCAAGGATATCTTTTTCTCCTGTTTTCATGTCACCTTTATCATCTCCAACTCCTTTTACAGCACTCTTTCCTCCATTTCTAAGCTTCTTCAACAACCTCCAGAATATCTTACCACCTTTTTGATATTTATTTTCTATGTTCTTGCCAAAGTCCTCCCATGACTTTTGTTTAGCTAGTTTTACACAGTGTTTCGCTTTCTTACATTTGTCTCTGTATTCTCTAAGAGCAAAAGCTGAGTTATTTGCCAGGAACTTTTGATATGATTTCTTCTTTTTCTTCACTGCCTCTTTAACTTCCTGTGTCCACCATGGAGTCCTGATTTTTCTATCCTTGCAGACAATCTCAACACATGCCTCTCTGGCTGAATCAATCAGGGTTTTCTTCAAGGCTTGCCACTGAATCTCCAAGGTTTGGTTCCTGTTCTCAAACTCTTTCATTTTTTCTTCAATAATCTTTGTGTATGTTAGTCTACAGTTCACATCTGAGAGCTGCTCAACTTTTATTTGCTTTAAAACTTTCTTACTGTTATTCTTTTTTATATGAAATATGAAATTCAATTTTATCCTGCTCAAGACTAAATAGTGATCGCTTCAAATTTCAAATCCTCTGTACATACTGGTGTCCTGCACCAGGGAGAAAACATCACTATCAACAATAACATAGTCAATGAGACTTTTCTTATTCCTTGCCTCTTCTCTTCATCTGAATTTGTGCACATTTTTATGTTGGAACATGGTGTTAGTAATAACCAGTCCATGTCCTAAGCAGAAATCCAACAGGTATTTGCCATTATTATTAGCTTTGCTATTTTCTACGAATTTTCCCAAAATATTTTTGTATGTCTGACAATCATTTCCTACTCTGCTATTCAGATCCCCAACAAGGACCAACTTTTCCTTTTTCATTGTGTCAGTTGCTTTTTCTAACGCATCAAAAAATTCCTCCACTTCTACCTTAGTAGAACCTTCTGTGGGACCATAGGCACAAATAATTCTCATTGCCCAGTTCCCCATTCTGATATTTGCCCACATCACTCTACTTGAGATTGCCTGCCATTCAAGAAGATTAACCTCGTGTTTAGTGTTGAATACTAGGGCTACTCCTTCTTTTCGTTGATTGTCATTTCCTGAATATAACATTTTGTATTTACTGCCCAGAAAGATCTCACCAGTTTTTGTCTTTTTTGTTTCAATCACCCCTATTATGTCGATCTGGTACTTATCTAATTCCTCAGCTAGCTCCATTTCTTTGCCATTCAGGCTTCTTATGTTGATAGTACCGATCTTTAACTCATGTGTTATTGAGTTGGGGGTGTGTTTTCAGATTTGTTCCAGTAGCTGACTTTTCGCTGTTCGCCCTAGTTCCCTGGCCAAAACAGCCGGCATGAAATTTTGTCATGTTGTACCATCATTTTTTATTTTGGTTTAACCAATAAGAATATAATTTGGTCGACTAAATCCTAATTTTCCAGACCATTCTTGTCTGTTCAGTATCCAGGTAGATACCCAACAGGGTGCACCACGAGAAGGTGAGGATTGGACATTAGGTCAGAAGCCCTGGTCGGTTCTCTGCATTCCTTTAAAGGCTATGTGGAGGTCTCCTCTGAGTTATACAGCTTTGACTCTTAAGCACCCAACATTTGAAAATCTTTAATATGAAAATTTAACCCAAAACGTTTTATTACCTATAGAATGAATACTGCAAAATGCTAAACAACTGCAACTTTCACGCCTTTTGTGGCACGTAAGATATCAAAGTGATAATCAATTTCCATCCAAGTGTTCTCCATTAATTGAGGTGTGACTGTTTCTCTCAAGTAACAATTCTGGTCTTCAGTTCATTGAGAGAGGTCACACTGGTCTGGTAAACAATGTCGTCCATGTATCCCCACAGGAAGAAATCAGGAGACATAATATCTGGTAAGTGCAGGGGGCCACGGAATTGATCCATCATGCCCAACTCAGCACCCAGAAAATGCAATGCAACAAAATGTTCTCAATGGTTATTCCAAAAAAGTAGTTGGAATGTGGATAATCAGCCACATTTTGGCTGATGATCTTCCAACCGGGGGTAACAGATACAACTGCAGCATGTCCAGATAGTTCACTGCTGTCACTATTTTTTCCACAAAGAAAAAGTGCTCAAAAACCTCTAAACATGACAAAGCACACCACACATTCACCTTTGGACTATCTCTTTTGAATGCTGTGAGGGTTTTCTGATCCTCATATTCTGCAGTTATGATGATTTAGTGATGAAGTAATGCAAAACGTTACTTCATCACTAAATATCCATCTCTGAAGGTAATTTTCATCAGCTTCAACTTTTGACAAAACATCTTGAGAAAATTGGAAAAAGTGGGGTTTATCATCTGGCTGTAAAACCTACACAATCTGCAGTTTGTAGGCTTGGAGTTGTAGGTGGTTAAGTACAAACAACCCTCCAAATAGTTTTGTAGTATACCTAACTGCAAAGAAGCTCCTCTATTCAATTTTTGTGGGCTTCGATAAAATGCTTCCTGGAGTCAATCAACATCTTCCTGCAAAGTGCTCAGTCTTCCCACCCCTTTTTGGTGCTGAACACCATCAGTCTCTTGAAATTGCTTTAACCAACATCAGATAGCATTATCTGAAAGTGGATGTTTACCATACTAAGTTCTGTAATGACATGCCTTGTGATAACGGGCTTTATTTCAAAAAACCAAAGTATGCACATTATTTTCTCTTTAACAGTTGCCATTTTGAAGTATGATGTCATATTATCTCCCAGACATCAATGCTGTGAATACAGCATTGCAAATAAAACTTTTTAAGTTACACTTTCATTTTCTGTAAGCAGTTTTATTTTGTTGTTTTCAATTTGAAAATTATAGGTCATGGAAACCCTCACAATAATTAGAATCACCCTGTGTTTTTTAAATATATATATTTTGATTTTTGTCACTAATTTATGATAATGTGGATGCTTATAAACAGTTTCTGTATTATGTGATGTAGTGGGATATTTATAATAATTGTGTATAGCCAGCATCATGGAAAGAGTTCTCTAAATATTAAATTCTTGATTTTTGTGATAACCATTTATGTTTATCAATAGAGGATGCCACATTCCTGTATAACTTTTCATATTTATAATAGTAGATTGATTTCTAGTATTCACGATTCAGAAAAAGTTTATAGTTACTATTTTCTATTTATAATGTGCATTTGATATTCCCTTTATTGTTTTAAATGATTAAGCCAGGTGTTATGGATATTAGAGTTATGGAAGCCAAACTACAAAGACATGAACTGCATAAGCAAAAATTCAGATTTAGAGTTATGAAATTGCAGATCTCTTTAGCATGAATTACACATACTGGCCACTGAATTAGAAACTTTTATTTATTTATTTATTTTATTTATTGGGAATTACAACACATGTGATTTGACATAGATTCCACAAGGTGTTGGATTGCTACTATGTCTACAACATACTAGGTGTTCACCAGAAAGTGAACACCTTGTATGTCATAGACATAGTACTTAACTGACTCAGATTTGAAATAAGAGGACTTTACTCCCAGATCTGTTTTTCTAAGATGTCCTATACTTTTTTCTAACATTTTTCTACTGTTCTTTTAACATGTTCTATACATTCTCAATGGAGTTCAGATACAAGCTTTGTGGTGGCCAGAGAAGATGGTGGAAGTCGGTGTCATGTTTGCTGAACCACTGTTGAACAATTCTTGTGTGATGGACAGTAGCGTTGTCCTCCATGAAAAAACCATCACCTGCTGGATAAAAAGTCCATATTGCAGGATGGACTTGATTGGCAACAATGTTCAGATATTCCTTGGAGGACACCTGACCTTCCAGCAATATCAGGGAACTGTTCTGTACCAACAGAACATGCTACACATCTGACACTACCTCCAGAATCTTGAGTTGTTTTTACAAGACAAGCCAGGTTCATTGCTTTATGGGGCTCCCACCAAACTCTCTGCCTACCATTGGTACAGAACAAGGTGTATTGTGACTCATTGAACCAGATGACGTTTTTCCAGTCTTCCAATGTCCTGACACCACTGTAGACAAATTTCTAGTTCTTTGCAGAAATCGGTGGTTTCCGTAAATGTGGCTGCCAATACCGATCCTCTTCAATTCCTTGCACATACTTCGTAGGGGTTGGGAATAGCCTTCATTAAATGCTTTGGTTAAAATCTGCATACAGGAAGTTCTGTTTGTCCATACAAGCTTTCTCAGATGATGCCGATCTTGTTCCTGACAGACTATCTTAGGACCACTTTTAGGAAAATGGGTTATTTTTATACTGATTACACACTTGGGATGTCTCACCTTTTGATAAAGCAGTCAGTCAACTCTGCTGTTTTCAAAATCATGGTTCCATACAGATGGGTATGTACAACATGCCCTTTATCAAACTCCGATCCTTAGTTTTTCTCATTATATTGTGATCAACACTAGTGACAATTACTGACCAGTATTCCTGAATAGTTGCCTAGAACATGTGACCAAGTATTTTGCATATACTGTATGTAAGTGATGTTTACATACATGTGCAAAAAGGTTTCTGATTTAGTGGCCTGTATGTATACTTGATACTTGCACCACTTAAAAAAGGCAAACTCAATCCAAGAGTTCACGTGATTGTCTTTTTATTGCATTTTATTAAGGATTTAATGATCCGATAGCTGTTTTGAACTGTTCGCCATCTAGACACTCAGAAAGTAGTTCATATTTGAAAAAAATTTATGTTTTTTGTAAAGTCAACTCTTGATCAGTATTTAGGATTAGAAGAACATTAATCAGCAGAGATCAGAGTGCAGTAGTTCAATTTTGTAAGACCCTAATCAGATTATATCTGAACTACTGGCCACAGATTTGTTTGCCTGCATTTTTGGGATGCAGAAAGTTTGGAGTGTATACAAAGATATACATAACAAAGTGATATCAGAACTCTGAAATGTTGGCTAAGAACAGATTTGGAATCCAGATATTTTATAGATGGACACTGGAGAAGGACAAGGAGAAGATGCCTGAAAGTTATATGAAAAGTGATCTTTTTTATCTTTTTTAATTTTTAATTGTTTTTATAGAGAGTGACACAAGTGTGATGCATTCATGCAAGAGAATCGTGAGAGTGCAGAAGGTATGGTATGTTAGCCTACATGCTACTTAGATCTCTTGTAATGCCTCATGACTTTGTTGTGATCCTGTAATAACAATATTAGTATTAAATAATGATATTGACAGATTTTCTCAGTAATAATAAGAACTTATATGTTTGGAAAGTTGACCTCATACATTTAAGAACCTGTTATATTGTGATTGAAGAAAAACATGCATTGGAAAAGTTAAAAAAAAAGCTGATAAAGAATAAGCATGTTAATTATGTCCAGAAACACATTTGGATGGGTGCCTTGTGTGTGCATGTATCCCTGTGGAAATGGCATGGCATACATTTTCTTCCACAGTGAACTGCATGAAGAAAGATCATTATAGGTTTAGTTCTAGTTGTCAACTAGAGGAATTTTTCTGGATCTTTCTTCTACCAGTTACCAAAGTAGTTGATCTTTGACAGCACAGACAAGAAAGGAAGCTCCTGAAAACTCTGGTTTTTAATGCCAGCTCAGAAATCATAGAACTCATGCTAATTTATATATAATATATACCTGTTAGGATTTGGGGGCATGAAATAGCAACACTTGTCTGATTTAATCTTTCCTCTGAATGTCTTGATTTTTGATAGCCTCAAAAGTTTAAGATCAATGATGGCTGAAGGGTGGAGACTAGCTGCCTGCCAATTTTCAAAAGCTTAGTTAGGACCAAAGGAGCTCTGTCTATTACTTTGGGAATGAAAGGCATGAAGAAGATTTATGTATTTGTTTCTTTTTTTTTTTTTTTTACTTTGATAAACTAGAACACTTTTTGAAAGCATTTATTTATTTTTAACTATTTCAAGATTTGTAAAAAATAAATTTTTTTCTTTCTTTCAAATCATTATAGGTTATTGTGAAGAAACCTGATGGTCTGCCAGCATCTGGACAAAATGTTCAAATATGCATGACAGTTAGAAAACAGAGGTGGAATACATTTCAGAAACTTACTGAAAACATTAAGACATGTAAAAATTTCACTTCTAACAAGAATGGCATAATTCAATTTACTGTTCCTCCACAAGATTGTGATACCTTAAAAGTGTATCTGAAGGTAAAAAAAAGTGTTGTTTTTTTTTCAGTTTTTTTTAAACATATAATCAATAAAAGATAATTTATTCTCTACTATTCTATTCTGCTTTTATCATCTTCCTTTATAATTTGGTTTTGATGACCTGTTATGACTAAGTAATTTAGTTAAACATAATTTATGTAATGATATGGTAATTAATTCCATTTCAGTAGACTTCTATATCTGTTTCTCTGGCAAGTTTGCCAGTATGACAGTTTATAAGCAGTAAACTGGAATTGGGCTTCAATGAAATACACAGTGCTTCATCTTAGTTACACATGACTTCTTCAGGTGTAGAAAAAGAAAACTTAGACCAATAAATAGTAAATGATTAGTAAGGTGACAACCATTATAGAGTTATGTAAGATTCTGATTATTTTAAATTGTCTATAGACATGCTTTGCATTCTCTATAGACATAATTTAAATACATGCATACAACTGTGTATGTTGTAAGGTTTCACACTCACATGTTTGTATCCCTCATATTCCAGGCAGATGGAATATGGGGACTTGGAATGCATTTGATAATAGAAGAACCCTATATGCAAGTGATGAATTGCATAATTTCAACAAGGAAAGACAAAGGAATTTTGAGAGGCTGTCATTTTCTGTGCAAGTGAGTGTGTGTTAGGACAGGGAAACTAGGATTCTCAGAGTAGAAGGTTGCAGGGATAGCTTAATGTGGATATGGTGGCTTGGAAGATGAGAGGGTGAATGGTATCGAGCTGCACTGAATCGCTGGAGAAATGATATGGGAATACTGTCTACATGCTGGCTTTTCTATATACAAATGTCAACAATATTAGGAGTAAAAGGAATGAGTTTGTGGCATTGATTGACCAAGTCTGTCTGAACATTATTGGTATTACAAAACCTGATTGACAGAGAAGGAGGATGTTCTGAAATGGACAGAAATTCAAGGATATAGCATGTATGGGCAAGATTGCAAGGATAAATAGAGTGGTGGAGCACTGCATATAGTAAGCGATGAGTTGTGCCCTCTCAAGGTAAAAAATCAGGACATTGGCAGTGAGGCTTTTAGAATGTATAGTGTGAGATAGAGGTAGGCAGGACACAATATTTAGTGGGATGTTGCTATAGGCTGGTGAATATAGAAGGTGTAAGAGGGGAAGGTGTTTAGGCAAATTAGACTGACTGTACAAGATGAATGATCATTATAGGGAATTTTTTTAGCAAGGGAAGTGAATTTCTGAAATTCTTGAGCGACAAATGTTGTAGCATGTAGATTCAACATCCAAGAGTTTTAGATTTTGGTCCTATATCTGAGAATCTGATTGTAGCTGAGGTATCATCCTTTTCCCTAGCTAGTCAGAGTGACTATTTACTTCTTCTGACTTGGAAAAATGAACAGGCATGCAAAAGTATCAAGGAGGAAGGAATGTATGTGGAATTAAGTGTGGTCTAATTAGGGTCTTATACAACGTAATGATAACTCTTTTATCTCTGCAGGTCAGCATCCTTCTCAGTATTGCAGCAATCCTCTGGGTTACCTTCACCACTTTTGCAATATGCTCCCTGAATTTCAGTTTTCTATCAATCATCACCCCCAGATCTCTTGTCTCCCCCTACTTCCTCCAATATAGCTCCTCCAATGGAATATGCACTCTCCCATTGATGGATCCCAAACTTCAAGACTTTACATTTTGTTGCATTAAACCGATACACCCATTCATTTGCCCATCTGTCTAATCTATTCAAATCCTCTTGCAGGGCTGCCACTTCTGCACTATTACTGATAACCCTTCCCAGCTTCATATCATCTGCAAACAACTGAATATCCCCTTGCAATCCTCTGAGAATGTCATTGATATAAAGGTTGAACAAATCAGGTCCCAGTACTGAGCCCTGTGGAACCCCACTTGTAACCTTCTGTTTTATTCATATTGTCCCACCATACACAACTCTCTGATATCTATCAGACAGCCAATCTCAAATCCATTTGATTAACCCGACATTTAAACCCATGTGCTGCAACTTAAATATCAGCTTATGATGTGGCACTCTGTCAAACACCTTTGCAAAATCCAAAAAAAATGGCAGTATACACCTTTCCCTCATCAACTGCTCTTGTCAATTTAAAATAAAAGGCAATCATATTACTAAAGCAAGAGTACCCCTTAACAAATCCATGTTGATTCTCACAGATAACATTACCCTCATTCTGTCCAATGCTGTATATAGTCCCTCATTAATTTCTCCAAGACCTTAACAACTACTGATGACACACAAACTTGCCTATAATTAGACATTTCCAGTCTGCTACCACCCTTGTGCAGCGACACTATCTTACCGTCCTTCCATTCCTTGGGTACTTTTCCCGTAGCAAAACTTTCATTGAAAAGCCAGGTCAAAGAGTTGTCAGTTCTTTAGCCCATTTCTCTGAAAACCTATGGCAAAATTCCATCCAGTCCCATAACTTTATTGACATCCAGAGTACTCAGTATTTGAAATACAATCTCCTCTTGCACCATTCCTTGGGTACTTTTCCCGTAGCAAAACTTTCATTGAAAAGCCAGGTCAAAGAGTTGTCAGTTCTTTAGCCCATTTCTCTGAAAACCTATGGCAAAATTCCATCCAGTCCCATAACTTTATTGACATCCAGAGTACTCAGTATTTGAAATACAATCTCCTCTTGCACCTCTAAACCTTGAACTTGCCCCATCCCTCTAGTATTAAAACCTACTTCTCCAGAATGAAACACTCCAATAAAGTGTTCATTGAACAACTTCACTGTGTCCTCTGCTTCAGTCACTCTATTCCCATTTTTATCCCACAATGTATTCTTCCATATTCATTTCTCCTCCTACTGGCCACATAGCTAAAAAATTCCCTAGGATTTCCTTTGGATCTTAGTGCCAATCTCTTCTCATATTCCAGTTTTGCTTCTTCACCATACTGGTCACTCTCCTGGCCTGAGTCTTATATTCTTCATGTATCTGCCCTTCACTCCCTCTCTTTATACCTCTTCCATAATCTCTTTTTTCAACTGCAGATCCTGTTTGATATTGTTTGTCATCCAGTTTACACCAAATTGTGTCCTCTTCTTCACTTGTGGAATACCTCTTACTATTGCTGCTACAAATATTCCTTCACAATTTCCCAAGCACTGATGATATCCTGGCCTTCCAATTCCTCCCTCCATGAAACTTCTCCAAGTTGATATCTACAGTAAGACTATTATAATCACCTGCCTTATAATTCCAGATACGTTCCCATCTCTCTTTGATACTCTTGCATGTCTATTCATCTTCCAAGTCAAAATCACATGGTCACTTTCTCCAACTGGTGTGAGAGATGTCATCTCTGTTATTATGAACTCCTCTGATGCTGTGACCAAATCCAAAACTCTTGAACTTCTTGTTCCCTCTATTACATGTTGCCTAAGACATTTGTCCCTCAAGAATTCTAGAAATTCCATCCCCTTATTACTACATGCATTTTTCTCTTCCCAGCTTATACTGCTGTAGTTAAAATCTCCCATAACAATCATTCTTCTTGCACTTGCCAAGCTCAACTGCCTAAACATCTCCTGTTCCCCACCCTCTGTGCTCCCTGGTTTGTAGCAACACCCCACTAAATATCCTATCTTGCCCACTTCTACCTCACACCACATGCTTTCAAAACCATTAGTGCCATTGCCTTCCAAAGCCTCCACTCTTAGAGGACATAAGTCATCACTTATCATAAGCAGTATTCCACCATCACGTTTCCTTTTCTATCCTGCTGAAAAATACTTTACCCTGCCACTTGAATTCCTGTTATTATATCATCCTCCATCAACCATGTCTCAGAGATCTCAATAATCTTTGGCTAGGCTGATGCTATCGGCACCATCAATTTATTTCATTTATTTTGGATACTCCTGGCATTAGTATAGAGCATAAAAACCATTGTCCCCTCTCGACCCCATTGGACTCAGTGTTACCTGATGTCCTCCCCCTTCTCCCAAGCACCCATTCCCACAAGAGGCCACCCCTGTTACCATTCACCCTGGTAATTCTAGTTTCCCTGCATTGACACACTGACTCGTTCAGAAAACAACAATCTCTCCAGATGCCTTTGTCCTTCCTCATTCAAATGCAAGGTCTCTCTCACATACATTTCCCTTCTGTCCTCAAACACCCTCCAAGCATCCACATATCCCAATCCTTTCTGCTGACACATTCTGGCTATTATGCTATTCAGTAATATTCAATATTACTGCTCTTCTGCTCAGCTTGTCACTATCATACCCGTGCAATACACACACACACACACACACACACACAGTCTTTCTTCTCTGCCTTTTCTTTTGCACAACCTCAAGCAAGAGTCTCAGATCTCTTGCTGCCCAATTTACATTACCTCTCAGGTCATTCCTACCCACCATCACAATCATTTCATCCATCCTTTCATCCTTCTTAATTACCATAGCAACATTTTCTATCGTGCCTCCAGGCAAACACACTTCTAGCATCTTATCTTGCACCTAGAAATCATCGGGTCTCCATACATCACACACTTACCACTCTGTTCCTTGATTGCTCAGCTGCACCCCTCACTCTCTCTCCTCTGATCCTTTCTCTCTGTGTTTCAATTACTTACCTACTATCCTGATATCACCATCCCTGGTTTCAGCACTCCCTCGCATTCTTCTCATTTCCTCTCTCTCTCTGACTGTTTCCATTTTCTTCTCCTCTATCATTCCCATACCTCTCTCTCATTTCCTCTCTTCTACTGTTTCTATACTCTTCTATCATTCCTGAACCTCTCTCTCTCTCATTCCCTCTCTCCTACTGTATCTATTCTCTCCTCTTCTATCATTCCCGAAACTCTCTCTCACTCCTACCCTGATTTGCCTTGCATTCATCTCTTCCATTCTCCTAATATGATCTTTCATACTTCTCATCTCATTCACAAGACATTCCACCTCCTCTTTCAGCTCATCTATCTCTCTCTGAAAGTTAGACTCTTACACACCATTCATTCTCCCAATCAAGACCATCTCCAAAAACTTCATAGTCATTCAAGCTTTCCACACTCCCGAATCTTATTTTCTCCTTCATATTTTGCTCATCATTCTCTCCTATTACACTACTCGTCTCCTGACATTTATTTCCCGTCCCTGACGAAACTAGGTCAGTTATTGAAATATCTAATTCATTGAATTCCTCCTAATTGTCTACATTTTGCGCATATACACACTTCCCCTTCTCTCACCCGCCACATATCCAACTCCCGGGATGCATACATGCCACAAAGTCCTTTATTATGTTATGTATAATAGAGTTCTTAAATGGCACAGTACTTGGTGACACCACATTTGTGATTGCAGCTGCAGCCGCCATCATTCCTTCCTGCTGAGGAACTGCTAAACTAAACACTAAATATATATAAATGCTATATGAACACTGTATTATATATATACTTTATATATATATATATATATATATATATAAAATAAGTTTAATGACTATTACCGAGAGAAAAGATGGCAAGATATATTTAACAAGATACTACTAGTTTACTAGTTTCGTTACAAGAACATCATCAGGTATCATACTCAAAGAAATATATAAAAAATTACAGAGACTTAAAATTGTATTAACAGAACAAGTGAAAAACAGTAGCATGTTTGAAAAAATGCAAGTATGAGTTCCATACAAATGAATACTACGTGCTGTCGTGAGTGCGCCAGTACTGAACAGAAGCAACGTGTGCGTCCGAGAGATTGTAACTCAGGCTGTTGTTGATATGAGAGGAATCTAGAGAAATTTCTCTTGATTCAACAATCTTTCTTTCGAGTTCATCATAGCACACATGGATATTAGTAGTTTGAGTCCAGTTTACAATGTGCTGGCGGCCTTCGTCTGAGTTAGCAGAAAAGAGAACGTGGCTAGAGAGAGCGCTAGCTCTAGTCCTGTTATAGGAGATATCTCTACGGTGTTCATCCAAACGTAGAAGGATGGATTTGGCAGTCTGTCCATAATAAGGCTTTCTGCAATCACACAAAATCTTGTAGACTCCTGGAAACTGAGTAGGAAGATGTTTCTGTTTATGTTTGCAAAGTAATGAATGAAGTTTTAGAAGCGTAGTGTAGCACGTTTTGAAGTTAAATTTCTTGAGAATCTTTGCCAGTTTTGGTGAAAGAGAGCTGATGTAAGGCAAGGAGATGAAGGCTCTTGGGGGAGAGGGATCTTCAGCAGTAGTTGAGTGCCTGGGGGAAAGAAATTTGTCAATCTTCTTTGGAGAGAAGCCATTGTTAATAAACGTTTTTTTAAGAAAACTGAGTTCATTTATAATTTCTGTTTCTTCGGTAAGTAATGATTTGGCTCGGTGGGTTAAAGTGGAAATAATACCATATTTTTGTGGAGGATAATGATGGGAGGAAGCATGAAGGTATCTGTCAGTATGAGTAGGCTTTCTAAAAATTGAGATTTTAATGTTCTCAGCACATCTGGTAAGTTTGAGGTCTAAAAAGGGAAGACAGTCATCCGATTCCAGTTCGAGGGTGAAAGAGATTTTTTCGTGGCACTTGTTTAGGTGGTCTAAAAATAAATAGAGGTTATTGACGCCATCTTCCCAGATGAGGAAAATATCATCAATATATCGGTACCAGACTTTTGGTTTAAAGTGAAAGGAGTTAATAGCTTTTCCTTCAAATTCGTTGAGAAATATATCTGCAAGAATTGGAGAGAGTGGGCTGCCCATAGCCAGACCTGCGTTTTGTAAGTAGATCTTGTTATCATATTTGAAGTATCCTGACTTTATGCAATGGGAGAGAAGAGCAAAGAGTTTTTTTGATAATTTATTCTTGAGAAGATCGAGGACTTCTTGAGCAGGAACATTTGTAAAGAGAGAAACAATATCAAAACTTGCCATTAAATCTGTTTTTTTAAGTTTGATGTCCTTGATTTTAGAAACAAAATCTGCAGAGTTTTTAATATGTGAAGAAGAAATTCCAGAAAGATTTCTTAGAAAACTCGCTAGAAATTTGGAGAGATTATAAGTGGGAGAGTGTATGCCCTCAACTATAGGTCTGAGTGGGCAGTTATTTTTGTGAATCTTGGCGAGACCATACAGTCGAGGTATCAAGGGATGAAGTGACCGAAGAGAAAGCCGAATGTTTTTTTGTAACTCTAAGGTGGTTTTTAATAAATTATTAGTTCTATTATGTAGTTCCATCGTAGGGTCATTAGCAATTTCTGAGTAGGTATCACTATTTAAAAGTTCCAAGATTTTATTATGGTAATCAGACTTGTTTAAGATGACAGTTGCATTCCCTTTGTCTGCGGGAATGATAACTATGTTACTATTATCTTTTAAGGACTTGATAGCTTTCCTTTCAGAGTAAGAAATGTTGTCAGGTGGAGGTCTAGCTTTATTAATACAGAAAATTGCTTCCATATGGAGGAGGTTGGCGTCTTTCTTTGGTAATAAAGAAGCTGCCTTTTCTATCTTTGTTAAGAGATGTTCTCTAGGGATGGATGTAGGAGCAGTGACAAAGTTGAGACCTTTAGCAAGTATGCTTTCTTCTGCCAAAGATAATTGATGGGAAGACTTATTGATGACAACTTTTTTTAGATAGGTAGAGTCAAAATGAGAAGTTTTGTTATCTTGATTATATTTAAGAGAATCATATTTTCTAATGAGTTTTATTTTGTTTAAATTCTGTATTTTAGAAGCCTTAAGAGTGCTAATTTCTTTTAAATGGTTCCAAGATGAACTGTCTAGAGAATGAGAAAAACGTGTTTCGTGAGAGGTCTTCTTGGAAAAATAAGCAGCAAGACAACGTTTGGTATCACAAATGCGTTCCGATAAAAGACCTATAAATAGGAAGGCAAAACTAGATCTTTTAGAAAATTAGAAAAAAGCTCTCTTTCACCAAAACTGGCAAAGATTCTCAAGAAATTTAACTTCAAAACGTGCTACACTACGCTTCCAAAACTTCGTTCATTACTTTGCAAACATAAACAGAAACATCTTCCTACTCAGTTTCCAGGAGTCTACAAGATTTTGTGTGATTGCGGAAAGCCTTATTATGGACAGACTGCCAAATCCATCCTTCTACGTTTGGATGAACACCGTAGAGATATCTCCTATAACAGGACTAGAGCTAGCGCTCTCTCTAGCCACGTTCTCTTTTCTGCTAACTCAGACGAAGGCCGCCAGCACATTGTAAACTGGACTCAAACTACTAATATCCATGTGTGCTACGATGAACTCGAAAGAAAGATTGTTGAATCAAGAGAAATTTCTCTAGATTCCTCTCATATCAACAACAGCCTGAGTTACAATCTCTCGGACGCACACGTTGCTTCTGTTCAGTACTGGCGCACTCGCGACAGCGCGTAGTATTCGTTTGTATGGAACTCATACTTGCATTTTTTCAAACATGCTACTGTTTTTCACTTGTTCTGTTAATACAATTTTAAGTCTCTGTAATTTTTTATATATTTCTTTGAGTATGATACCTGATGATGTTCTTGTAACGAAACTAGTAAACTAGTAGTATCTTGTTAAATATATCTTGCCATCTTTTCTCTCGGTAATAGTCATTAAACTTATTTTATAATATTCCTACCGAGTAAAAATGAATTCTCCTAATATATATATATATATATATATATATATAAATGCTAAATAAATATATATATATAAATATAGATGTTATATTCAACTATACTAAATAGCGAACACTTATCTTCTCTTCCACCACAAATGCTGCCGACTGTGACCTTGCCTTCTCGGTAACCCCCAAAATAACACAATATATAACAACAAAATTCCAAAAGTAGAACCACTAAAGAACCCTTGTGTTACTGAGAACAAAATGCACAATTCACAAAAGAATTCACACTCTACACCAGTTAAAAACACTTTTTGTTTACCACAGCTCAAATCCACCGCCGCATGCTTCAGCGACCCTAGCACCACCCAATTTCGTCAATTTTTCATCATCAGCAAACAACTGAAGATCCTAGAAGGACCTCCCAGATGAGTCTTTGACTCCATGAGGTCTTGGGGTGATAATAATAATAATCCCCACTTAGTCTACATAATATATCATTTACAAACAAGTGAAACAGTAAGGGCCCATGAACATAACCCTGGATCATGCCACTGGTTACCCTCCCTTTTTTGAGACAGATACTGCTCCATCATACACAACTTGCTGGTATTGTTCAGAGAGCCAATCACCAATCTATCTAACCAATATATTATCTATTCCCATCCTCTGCAGCTTGTATACCAACTTATCATGTGGTAATCTAATCTATCAAATTCTTTTGCAAAGTCCAAAGATATCAATGTACATAATTCTCCCTTATCTAACACACCCGTTACCTTATCATAAAATGAAGGGAAATTGCTAACACAGGATCGATCCATTATAAATCTATGCTGACCATCATAACAAATACAATATCCATCAACTCAATCTTGTATTCTATTCCCAACCAATCTTCCCAATACCTTGATTACAACTGCAATTTTACATTAGTGAACAAATTGATCTTCACTCACATTTTAAAGAAAAATTTTAATTTTGCAAGAAAATAAGTACAAAAATTAAACTCTAACTTTACCTAATAATTTATATGTGCTCCTGTATTTCCAATGTTCATTAATTCACTTAGGAATGGACTCTACCAATATAGAACATTTTTCTTATTTCTGCTTCTCAAAACCATACTTTTATAATGGATTATATTAATTAATTAAGTTAAGGGATGGAAAAACTGCATATCTTGGTCACCTACTTCGTAATGAAAAATATAAGATACTTCAATTGATTATAAAAGGGAAGATAAATGGAAGAAGAGGACAAGGAAGACGAAGAAAATCTTGGCTGGCAGATATCAGACAGTAGACTGGTATGAACTCTGGGAGACTGCTCAGAATAGCTGAGAATCTCTCAAAATTTGCCAAGGTGGTCGCCGACCTCCAATAGGGGATGGCACTCAAAGAAGAAGAAGGGATATTACATCCCATATTGTTTCATAGCCCAATAAGAAACTCAAAGAGTTTCATGCCATATATAGAAACTATATAAAGTTCGGCAAGTCCAAGCGTAAGCAAATACCTGGATAGTGCAACACTGAGGCAACTCATAGCAAGGGTGGAGCAAGCTCTGATCACTGTTCTTGGTATTTACTCATAATGTGAAACCCAGCTCCTAGGAGCTGTATTACTGTTCTACATTATGAGAGAAGGTCACTACCCTTAAAGCCACCACCACCGATCACTGTTCTTGGTATTTACTCATAATGTGAAACCCAGCTCCTAGGAGCTGTATTACTGTTCTACATTATGAGAGAAGGTCACTACCCTTAAAGCCACCACCACCGATCACTGTTCTTGGTATTTACTCATAATGTGAAGCTCAGCTCCTAGGAGCTGGGTTTCACATTATGAGTAAATACCAAGAACAGTGACCGGAGCTTGCTCCACCCTTGCCATGAGTTGCCTCAGTGTTGCACTACCAAATGGGTTATGTGTTGCACTATCCAGGTATTTGCTTACGCTTGGACTCGCTGAACTTTTTATAGTTTCTATATTCGGCATGAAACTCTTTGAGTTTCTTATTCGGCTATGAAACAATATGGGATGTAATATCCCTTAACTTAAATAATTTCACATCGCCTAATTGAAGCCTTTGGCTCTTCATATAATTAGTAATTTATTGGGACACCTTCTTGGCAATTCTTATAGCAGGGTATGTAAGTTCTGTTTGCTACAAACTTGGTATTAACTAGGTCTACCTACTCACTGATGAGACCTCAATAAAGTTTGAAACCGGTCTGGGTAGTGACCTTCTCTCATAATGTAGAACAGTGATACAGCTCCTAGGAGCTGGGTTTCACATTATGAGTAAATATTTGCACTCACAGCAAATATGGATAACTTCCCACAATGGCATACCAAACCACCCAAACATGTGCCTCACATGCAAAGGTGGTGGCATCAGATCCACCAGAAAAAGTCAAATCCCAACAAATCCAACTAAATCCAGCAAAGATGTTATCATAGCTGCCACTTTGGATGAAATGTTAATCAAATTCAGCAAAGTAAACCCCAGCCAGGACTCTATTAACAAGTTTGAGACATACCCACAATGAGTCTGCTAACTCCTTGGAGGGTGCACTAATAATAACAATGATAATCCTTACTGCACTAAATCAGTGATTAACAGATGTAGAATGCCAAGCTCTCTGCAGGTTGTGTTTTGCAGTTCTTTGACTCTGAATACTGACTTCCTCCTTCTCATTCTCACCAGCCAGTGTCTTCTCCAGATGTTTTAATATCCTCTTCCAGATGTTTCATTTCGCTTTTCATTTTCACTAACTCTTGCCTAAACTTGTCTATTATGGTCCTGACACTTGCTCCCATTTCTAATCACTCTAATCTATCCAGACACTTTTCACACATATCAGTGTCTTCCTTCCTTCCTCTCATTTACACAAACAGTCCACAAATCTCTCACATTTTTTGGTTCATACATGTAGCAATTTTCTCCACGCATCCACCATGAAAAATCCAAGGCAGAGCTAGATCTTCATACCGAAGCCTTATGTGCTGCTGACATGTGTTTCTTTATTGATGCGGTTTTCAGAAGCAGAAGAACTATGAACAAACAAGTAGTAAAACACAATATAAACAACAAAAAATTCCAACAACAACATTACTGAAGGACACTCGTATCCAAACTGAAAAAAAAATGCAGCACAGTTTGCGATAAAAAGCAATCCTATACACTAATTAAAAACCTTTTTTAGCACAGCTCAAATCTACCACTGTGTCCACTAGCAACACTCTCATAGCAATTATTAATTGGTATGAGACCTAATGGATATAACTATAAGGAAAGAATGACTGCTTTCTTCTGTTTCAGACTTAGTAAGCATGTGCAGATATCTACATGAATAAGGAACTAGTTAAGAATAGAGATCAGCAAGTTGTGCTACTGGGACATGCGCACTACAGAAGAGAATATAAAAAAAAAAATTCAAATAACATGACTTATTTTTAATGGTATTAACAACACTAAAACTGTTTTATAAAAAGATGTTTTGTTAACTGCTTATATTTCACTGGATTTCAAATTGGCATCATCAGAGCACAACACAGCATGTATACACAACAGTAAGTAAGTGTAATATAATTGTAACAGACAAAAGATCTCAAGTCCTGTTATAAAAAAAACAAAAATAAAAACACACAAAAAATTACAGCTATGTGGTAGTTGCTCTTAAGGTAACAATCTCTCAAATTTTCCCATACAGGATTAGATGGAAGAAAACTAATTATTATTATTATTATTATTGTTCCGGGAAACTCCAAGGAGTCGACAGACTCATCGAGGGAGGCCCTAACATCATGTCTGGAACAACTATTCAACATTCACATAGTATCTATCATATCTTGCCTTGAACTCATTCACAGTCGTAGCACCCACAACAGACTCTGGAAGCTTATTCCACTCATTCACCACTCTCCAAGTAAAAAACCTAGCTCTAACACCCTTGTCAACCACGCTCTTGCCCAGCTTCCATGCATGGTCCCTAGTCCTCCCACCACCAGTCATATTTTCAAAAATATCTTCTGGATCAATCTTATAAAAACCCTTCAGTAATTTGAATGTCTCAATCATATCACCCCTCCTTCGCCTATCGTCCAATTTCTGCAACCCACAAATCCTCAACCTATTCTCATAAGGTTCATTCCACAGTCCTGCTATCATCTTGGTCACTCATCTCTGGACCCTCTCCACTTCATTCCCCATCACGAAGAAACCCTGGTGCCCATAACTGGGCACCAGGTGGGGTCTTATCAAGGCTCGATACAGAGGAACAACAACTTGTTTGTCTCTGCATGTTAAAGTATTTTTCATAAGCCAAGTGAGCTGTTTTAGTCACTTTTGCAATGTGCCCCCTAAACTTCAACTCCCTATCCACCAGCACTCCCAAATCCCTGGCCTCATCAATCTCCTGGAGTACGGTTCCACCAATGCTATATACTGCTGCTGTTCTTTTCACCCCAAAGTGCATGACCTTACACTTTGCCACATTAAACTGACATCCATTTTTCCTAGCCCAGTCCTCCAAACTATCCAAATCATCCTGTAAAATTTTGACATCCTGTGCACTCACAATTGCTCTACCCAACTTTGCATCATCAGCAAACAAGTGAACACTTCCTCTCAAATCCTTTCCAATATCATTGATTTGATGAACAAATTGAAAAGCAGTGGTCCAAGAACAGAGCCCTGCGGCACTCCACTAGTCACAAGACGTCTTTTTGACTCCACTCCTGAATAAACCACTCTCTGGTATCTCTCCTTCAACCACCCTCCTATCCATCTTACCAACCCTATATCTATCCCCATCTGCTCCAGTTTACTGATTAGGGTTCCATGTGGTATCCTGTCAAAGGCCTTGGCAAGGTCCAGTAGTATCACTGTAAACCCATTACCCCTATCCAGTTCAGCTGTCACTGTGTTATAAAACGTGCGCAAGTTACTGAGGCATGATCTACCCTTCACAAAACCATGTTGTCCCCCATACAATATCCCATTTTCATCTATCCAATTCTGTATTCTTTTCTTGACTAATTTCTCTAAGACCTTGACAATGATTCCTGATATGCTAATCGGTCGGTAATTTACAACAGCAGTCTTGGAACCTCCTTTATGCAGTGGAACTATTTTCCCCTCCTTCCACCTGCTCGGGACTAACCCAGACCCGAGACTCAAATTAAACAAAATGGTCAAGGGTACTGACAATTCTTTAGCTTCTTCTCGTACTACATGAGCTGGTATACCATCCAATCCCACAGATGTATTGACATTGAGGTTATGCAATAGACTACTCACCTCCACTTCATTCACCACAATTCCCATATAATCTACTGGTTTATTCGTTTCTGCAATGTCACCACCTGGATGATATATTCTTGCAAAGTGCTCACTCAGTAACTCAGCTATCTCAACTGATTCAGTTACCTCCCTACCATCGGCATTCTTTAAAATCATTCTGCCATGTACATTTTTCCTTTTACTTGCTACATATCTAAAAAACTGTTTAGGATTCTCTTTAGCCTGCATGGCCAATGTTCTTTCGTAATCCTTTTTTGCTTTTCTTACCACACTCGTCACCCTTCTGGCCTGCGCTTTATACCATTCATGTGCTAATATGCTATTTAGAAGACTTCTAAATAGCATATTATAAAAAAAAAAAATTACAGCTATGAAGAATTCTCCTAACCTGAACAAATATGGTTGCATTAATTTGCCAAAAATTTGGGAGACTGTTATTGTTAAGAGAAACTCCCACATAGCTGTAATTTTTTTTTTTTTACAATATCAGAGGGCACGAGAATAGGACTTTAGATCTTTTGTCTGTTACAGTTGTATTGTTTCTCTTACTCACTGTTGCATATACATGCTGTGTTGTGCTCTGATGATGCTAATTCAGTGAAATATAAGCAGTTAATAAAACATCTTTTTTATAAAATAGTTAGTTTGGCATTGTTAATACCATTAAAAATAAGTCATGAATAACTGTCAACACCTAAGCTTATCTATTAAATTCAAAATCATTCAGATATTGAATGATTTCAGTCTAGTTAGGGTAGAAAGCTATGAATGCAATACTGGTAACAGTTTTTGATGTGGCAGTGAGTTTGAAGCCATCTGATCAAATAAATGGTGGGTGCTGTTATAGACCTAGTGGATCATTTGCTAGTGACAATGACATGCATTTCCAAATAAACATGATGGATGGATAACAAGTAATCATCGTCATGAGTCACTTTAATTATCCAAACATTCATTGAGTAGTTTCAATTTCCTCAAGAAGCATATAAAAAAGAAACTCTAGATCAAAGAGTTTTAGATCTCATTATAATGTCTGAGGGGGGGGTTCAATTAAAGACTTTACTGTTCTTATTCCAGTTGGTGATAATCAATACAGTGATACCTCAGCTAATGAAGATAATTTGTTCCGGAATCAAATTCGTTAGCCGAAATGTGATTTCCTGCAGGATTCTATAGAAAATCGTTTATTTCATTCTGTATGCTGCCTACTATTTAAAGATAAGTTTTATAAAATAGTAAAAAGCACACTATAAAAGGGCAAAAACTCAGCAAAGGCTGAGATGAACGGCTACCCATTAGATGAAGCAGAATGGAAAGTAGAATGAAAAACTGATGATCTTTACACTATTATATACACTTTATTAAACTGAAAATATGTACACAACGTTTTTACTATTCTTCCAAATTTTCAAAGTTTATTCAAGGTAAGTCTCCTCTTCTTTAGTAGCTTCAGTAGCATTCATGTTTGCTGCTTTATGTTAGCGCACGCATCCATAAAACATTCGTTAGCTGAATCCATATTCATTAGCCGAGTCCAAAAAACAGTAAAAAATCTTCGTTACCCAAAAAATTTGTTAGCAGAGTCACTCGTTAGCCGAGGTATCACTGTACTGACTTGGGAAATGTCCAAGCTAACAAATATGGTTATACACTGTATATATTCCATTCACAAGAGGCTCCATGCTGAACTATAAAGCAGGAAATTATGACTAACTGAGGAGTTTGCTAGGTTCTATCCCATGGTATCAGTTGCTAGATGGGAATGATATCGGCAATGCATGGGAAGCATTTAAAAAATACTTAAATGATACAATATTGGAATGTTTCCCTAGAGTTTGAAGAATAAATAGATTAAGAGTGAAATGAATGTTAATTCTTATTAAGCAAGATATTCTTTTGAAAAAAATTATGCGGAAGACTGTCTGCATAAGGATGATATCAGTTATGAAAATTAAATGGAGGCCAGAAGAGTTACAAATATTGTATGGAATGCTGAGTATGAAAAGAAACTGGCTCTGCAAATTAAAGACAACCCAAAAAGAATTCTATCATTATTATTATTATTCCTGACCCCTCCAAGGAGTCCGAAGACTCATCGTGGGAGGACACTTATAACTGTCTCAACCACTACACCAAGCCTCTACTATGAATCATCTCCATCAACGCCATCTACTGCCAACCTCCTCCACCACCAGTATGCTATGTCTAAATTGCCTGTGTTCTGAAGGGCTGATTTAGAAGAATAGCCTGAATGCAGATGGTATTCTGTTGACAGATGAAGAAGAGATCGTTCAACTAATGACTACTCATTTTACTACAAGCTATCAAAAATACTTTGATTATCTTTTAACTTGCTACCTGCTCACTGGATGAAGAAACTCATAGGAGGAAGTACTAGAGCTGTTGCACAAACTAAATAAGTTTGTGCAACAGTTTATCTCCAATATGGGCTGATGAGATATCGGCACAGATGCTAAGAGTCTTCCGCAGAACAGGCTGTTTCTTTGATCAGGCTGTATAACATGAGTCTCAGAACAAATAAGATTCCAGCAGTGGAAAGAATGCATGATAATCCCATTGTACAAGGGTGGTGCAAAGACTGATATGTCTAACTATTAATCTATCAGTATCTCTGGATACATACACTGTGTAGGCTGTCTGCTCTGGGGATGACCACTGTTAGGTGGTGTATAAGTAATATCTGTAGACATTTTATAACTCATATTTTTTTCATAGCCCTTTCATGATAATTTGTGTAAGTTTCAATTAACAGAGAGGGAAGATAATATGAAAGAGAGAGAGAAGGAAAATAATGTGTGTGTTGCCCAGGTATGATAATGATGAGCTGAGTAGAAGAGCATCAATAATAAATAGCATAATAGCCAGAATATGTCAGAAGAGAGGCTTGGAGGGCATTTAAGGAAAGAAAGGAGCTGTATGCAAGAGACCACTTGCATTTGAATGAGGAAGGATTTAGGCATCTGGAGAGATTGCTGTTCTCTGAACGAGTCAGTGGGTAAATGCAGAGAAACTAGAACTACCAGGGTGAATGGTAGCAGGGGTGGCCTCTTGAAGGGGGAATATATCAGGTAACACTCAGTTCAGTGGATTCTGGAGGGGATAATGATAGGCATAGAAACAGTGACTCAGTGATTGGAATCAGAGAGTTTCCTGCCGAATATAGTAAACTATAAAAGTATCGGCGATTACTAGTGTGAGCTAATACAAGTAGTCCTAGTACGTAGTACAATCTCGGGCAACTCGTTGCAAAGGTGGGTAAAGTCCTGATCACTATTCTTAGTATTTTCCATAATGTAAAAACACATTTCCTAGGAAATGTATGCTGTTATTACATTATGGTGGGAGGTCACTACCCAGACCGGTTTCAGCCTTTTTTGAGGCTTCATCAGTGAGTAGCTAGACCAAATAGATACCAAAGAGTATATAACAAAAAGAACTTATATACTCTGCTATACGAGTTGTCAAACAGGTGCAACCATTAAGTTACTTAAATATAAAGAGCCAATAGGCTTCATTTTGGCGATATAAACATTATTAAAATTAAGGGGATATTAATCCCACATTGAGTTTCTTATTCGGTTTTCAAACAATGTGGGATTAATATTCCCTTAATTTTAATAATGTTTATATTGCTGAAATGAAGCCTATTGGCTCTTTATATTTAAGTATAGAAACAGTGACATTTTATGCTTTATACTAATACCAGGAGTATCCACAATAAAGGAGATGAATTGTTGGCACTTATACCATCAGCCTGTCCAAAGATTATTGGGATCTCTGAAACGTAGTTGATGGAAGATGATATAATAACAGAAAAAGAAGTAACATGGTACAGCATTTTTCGAGGATAGGAAGGGAAAATGAGGTGGTGGAGTACTGCTTATGATAAGTGATGACTTATGTCCTCTTGGAGTGGAGGCTTATGAGGGCAGTGACACTAATAGTTTTGAAAGCATATATGGTGAGGTAGAGGTGGGAATGACATTTACAGGGGAGTCGCTATAAGCCAAGGAGCACAGAAGGTGAGGAGTGGGAGATGTTTAGGCAGTTGAGATTGGCAAGTGCAAGAAGAATGATTGTTATGGGAGATTTTAACTATGGCAGTGTAACTTGGGAAGAGGAAAATGCATGAAGTAATAAGGGAATGGAATTTCTAGAATTCTTGAGGGACAAATGTCTTAGGCAACATGTAATAGAGGGAACAAGAGGTTCAAGAGTTTTGGATTTGGTCATAGCATCAGTAAAGCTGATTATAACTGAGATGGCATCTCTTCCCCCAGTTGGAGATAGTGACCATGCGGTTTTGACTTGGAAGATAAATAGACATGCAGGAGTATCAAAGAGAAGGGAATGTATATGGAATTATAAGGTGGGTGATTATAATAGTCTTAGACATCAACTTGGGGCAGTTTCATTGAGGGAGGAATTGGAAGAGTGATATCATTAATGCTTTGGAAATTGTGAAGGAATATTTGTTAGCAGTAATAGTAAGCTGTATTCCACAAGTGAAGAAGAAGACACGATTTGATGTAAAGTATATGAGAAAAAATATCAAACAGGAACTGCAGGTGAAAAAGAGGTTATGAAAAAGATATAAGGAGAGGGAGTGAAGGGCAGATACATGAAGAATATAAGACTCAGGCCAGGAGAGTGACGTATGGTAAGGAAGGCAAAACTGGAATATGAAAAGAGATTGGCCCTAAGATCTAAAGAAAATCCTAGGTAATTTTTTAGCTATGTGGCCAGTAATGACATTGTGGGATAAAAATGGGAATAGAGTGACTGATGCAGAGGACATAGTGAATTTCTTCAATGAACACTTTATTGGAGTGTTTCATTCTGGAGAAGTAGGTTTGAGAAGTAGGTTTTAATACTAGAGGAATGGGGCAAGTTCAAGGTTTAGAGGTGCAAGAGGAGATTGTATTTCAAATACTGAGTACTCTGGATGTCAATAAAGTTATGGGACTGGATGGAATTTTGCCACAGGTTTTCAGAGAATGTGCTAAAGAACTGACAACTCTTTGACCTGGCTTTTCAATGAAAGTTTTGCTATGGGAAAAGTACCCAAGGAATGGATGGAAGGTAGGATAGTGCCATTGCATAAGGTAGCAGACTGGAAGTGTCAAATTATAGACTAGTTTGTGTGTCATCAGCAGTTGTTAAGATCTTGGGGAAATTAGTGAGAGACCATATACTGCATTGGGCAGATGGGTGTAATGTTAACTGTGAGAGTAAACATGGATTTGTTAAGGGGAACCCTTGCTTTAGTAATATGACTGCCTTTTATAATAACATGACAAGAGTGGTTGATGAGGAAAGGCATATTCTGCCATTTTTTTGGATTTTGCAAAGGCATTTGATATGGTGCCACATGATCAGCTGATATTTCAGTTGCAGCACATGGGTTTAGATGCCAGTTTAGTCAACTAGATTCAGGATTGGCTATCTGATAGGTATCAGAGAGTCGTGTATGGTGGTACAATATCAAGGAGGCAGAAAGTTACATGTGTGATCCCACAGGAATTAGTAGTGGAACCTGTATTGTTTAACCTTTATGTCAATGGATTGCAGGGGGGGGGGATATTCAGTTGTTTGCAGATGAGGCAGCCCTGCAAGAGGATTTGAATAAACTGGGAAGATGGTCAGATGAATGGGAGTATCAGTTTAATGCAGCAAAATGTCTTCAAGTTTGGGATACATCGATGTGAGGTTGTATACTGGAGGAAGTAGGGGGGGAGAAGAGATCTGTGTGTGCTGATTGATAGAAACCTGAAATTCAGGGAACATATTGCAAAGGTGGTGAAGGTAACTCAGAGGATTGCTGCAGTACTGAGATGGACACTGACCTGCAGAGATGAGTTGTCATTCCATTGCATAAAGTCCTGATCAGACCTCACGCGGACTATTGTTCTCAAATTTGGCCCCCAGGATTTTAAGGGAGATAAATTAACTGTGGAAAGGGTACAGAGGTGGATAACAAAGATGGTGTCAGGAGTGTACAATGTTAGTTATGAGGATTGGCTAAGTTAATGTGTACCGTAGAGTTTGGCAGATTTGAGGAGGGTTGGGTTGACACTGGGAAGTTCTTTCACTTGGTGGAGCAAGTACAAGGGGCCATCCCTGGAAGTTATGAAAGGAAGCTGTGAGGAGTAGTTTCTTTGCATGGAGAATGGTTGAACCATGGAATGCATTGCGTGAAAGAGTGGTGAGATCATGAATGGTCAGTAAATTCAACTAGTGGTATGATAGATTTTGTGTTTTCTAGAAAAGACTTCCCACGATGAGTCTTTTGACTATGGGGGGGGGGGCTGAATAATAATAACAATAATAATAATAAATAAGTCAGGGAATGCCTTTATATACAGGCAGTCCCAGACTTATGTTAATTCAAACTTACATCATTGAGGGAGGGCACCTACTCTACAACTCTCTCTTTCCACCACTCAGCCCATCCATCATTATCTACACCAACTGCATCTACCGCCTGCCTTCACCACCAGTATTTTCACAGACAATCACAAACATCCATGCCCTTGTCTGGATTCAAACCTGCAGCCTTTTGGATTGAGAGCTGATATGCTAACCAGGCTGGCAAGAAGTAGTAAGAGTGATATATATATATATATATATATATATGGCACATGAAAGATTCTCCTGACAATATTTGGCTGTCTTCCTTGGAAGTTATATAATAATAAAATAATGGCAATAGTGCATTTAGTATACATATGTTAAATGGAAAATGTAACATGTACTTATCTGAAATGACTATTTCATACTATTTTTTTATCAGTTTTTGTTTCATTACTACTAATTTACTTTAGATCAGCATTCTTAGTTATACTGAAGATGCAAGACTGCAGCAAAATTCACTAGATATGATATTATCACAGTGGTATTCTCCTTCTGGTAGTTTCATTCAGATTGAATCAACAAATTTTGAACTCAAGTGTGACCAGTTAAACAAAGTAAAAGTGAAGTACACAACAAGTGATCTGAACAAATCACAAATTTTCTTTTTTCAGGTAAGAATTATCTTATAGTACACTTAGTTCCAGAAATAATAATTATTCTGATTAAAATTATTAGCAGAATTCTGCAGTAACCATTTTTATTCTTTCCAGAAACATATTTTCTGCTAAAGATGCTATCAGATATTTATGCTCATTCAATGCCAAATAAGAATAAATTTAAGCTACTAAAGGAATAAAAATTGTACCTTATTTTTGTCTCAAGTATAAACAAATTTTTATACTAAAATAAAGAGCCAAAAGGCTTCACTTTGGTGATGCGATAATACATAAGCAAAGTGGATATTAGATCCAGCATTGTTCCAAAGCTGAATGTAGAAACTATGAAAGTTTCATAAGGTAAGTTGACCAGAGAGCTTATGGGAATACATTCCTGGCATTCACAAGTTGCCTTAATGTGGACTACTGATGATAATGAAAACTTGAGGAAGATTGTGACATGACATGGCATGCGGTGAAGAATAGGATTTTACTAGTGTCAGCAAACAAAGGTCCATAGCATCAGCATAAATTAAATAACTAAATTATTAGTGCCATTATGTAACTTTGGACATAAACTGAAAATCTGTTACTAACTTCAAAGTATATAAGATTAAAAAAAATTTGAAAAATGCATGCTATTTAAAAAAAAAGTATAAAAATTTCATGCGCAAAGTGGATATTAGATCCAGCATTATTTCAAAGCCAAATGTAGAAACTATGAAAGGTTTGTAAGGTAAGTTGACCAGAGAGCTTATGAGAATACACTCCCTGGCATTCACTCCCTTAGTGTGAACTACTCAAAAGACATAGGTGCAACCCAAGCATCTATATATTCACCTTTTATTAGTCCATTTTGATAAGATTTCACTGGACTGACAGCTGTTTCGAACTGGTTAGTTCTCTTCGGAGACCAGGCAAAAACCTTAGGAGAGCCAAAACTCTCATTCAGTACTCAGGAACTCAAAATGTATTTTTTGTAGGTAAATTCTCATTCAGAGCATAAAAGTAATTACAAAATAAATTAAGGATACCAAGAAATTATATACTTGGGTTAATCCTTTATCCAAGTGTAAGCAAACAAAGTTTGTGCCTGAAGTGTTATCAGGACTGGGGCAACTCGTATAAGGAAGCTAAGACTTGACATCACTTGCCTTAGAACCCCATAACGCAAAGCACGTCTCCTTGCAGACACGTATAATGCTATGCATTATGGGAAGGGTCATTACCTCGAACATTTAAACCTTTAATGTGGTCTCTTCAGTGCGAACCAGATGCAGAGGTGGCAACACTAAGGTTGAAGTAATGCAGAAGTCATATTTTCATATACGAGTTGCCAAAAGGTGTCACCCCCCTTATTATTAAATTACTCTGGATTAGAGAAAGTTGTTGAAAGTTTTTCCACTTGGTTATACTATAAATTAAAGACACCAAATAATTATATACTTGGTTTAATCCTTTATCCAAGTGTAAGCAAACAAAGGTTGTGCCTGAAGTACTTTCAGGACTGGGCAACTTGTATAAGGAAGCTAAGACTTCACATCACTTGCCTTAGTATCTCATAATGCAAATCACATCTCTTTGTGGACATGTAAAATGCCATGCATTATGGAATACTAAGGCAAGTGATGTGAAGTCTTAGCTTCCTTATACGAGTTGTCCCAGTCTTGAAAACACAGACGCAAACTTTGTTTGCTTACACTTGGATAAAGGATTAAACCAAGTATATAATTTCTTGGTATCTTTAATTTATAGTATAACCAGGTGAAAAAACTTCCAATTATAATTTCTAAAATAAAGAGCCAAAAGGCTTCAATTCTATATATTTGCCTTTTCTTAGTCCATTTAGATAAGGTTTCACTGGCCTGACAACTGTTTAGAACTGGTTGATTCTCTTTAAAGAACAGGCAGAAACCATAAGAGAGTTTGAATCAGCTGTCAGGCCAGTGAGACCTTATCAGAATGGACTAATAAAAAGCAAATACAGGAAAACCCCACTTAATGCGATTAATTAATCCATCAATTAATGCGTGATAAGTGAAATCGCGTTAAGTGAATACAATAACAATAGGAATAATTATAATTCATCTATCAGTTACTGTAAATTTGAAAAAAAATTATAAGCTGTATTAGAGGATGAAATCATCAAAGTTAATAAAAATCAAAGATTTTTATTTAATGTCTAAACCAGGGGTCGCCATACTTCTTTGACCGTCAATCCCTTCAAGAGTTTCTTGACTTTTTATCGACCCCTCTATTTTACTATTATGTAATTATAACAGGACAAGCAAAAAAGATGCTTATGTGAGTTTTTAGATTGTTTATTTTATAGTTACAGTGTTTATTGTATGTATAATATAGTATATATTATTATATTGGCTTAACGTCAAGGGGATACATTTTTGTTTTTGACGTCCTTCTTAACATTACATATTTGATAGGAGGGATAAATAATATATAAAATATAAAATTTAATTTAGATAACAAAATAAAAATAATACAATCTTCCTTACATATATGAAAATATATGTAAGGAACACTTTTATTAACTTAGTATACAATTTACTAACATTGTCAATGTGAAGGGTGTGCTTCGTTGCTGGGCGGGAACCACTGAGATCTGTTTATTGGTAAATACGTTATTTTGGCCTACTTGATTGGCTTCCATAACTATTTTCATGACCTTTCTCCATCTTACAGGTCCTATTCATGTCACTGTTCCCACGATTCACTCTTAATTGCATTGTCATTCAGGATGGAGGTAATCCAAGTTAACCGAATTAAATATTACCCATAGATTGATGTCTTATATTTTTCTGTCGACCCCTGAGCCCAAATCGACCCCTAACAATGTTATATCGACCCCTGGGGTCGATATCAACCACTTTGGTGACCACTAGTCTAAACATTTGATTGAGCTACTTATTTACAAAAAAATTAAGTAAAGATGTTTGAATAGTGCTTGACTTTTTCATCTTGTCATGCAATTTGTGACAGCTGGCGATCACTTTATCAAGATTTCGGTGGACTTCGAAACTTCATTTCATATCAGGATCAGCATCAAACAAAAATTCCTTAGCATGCTCAATGTGATTAAAAACTAGCTCAAGTTCTTTTCAGTTAGTTTCTTAGTCATAACATTCTCTTCTTGTTTGCACTCCTTATCTTCTTCATATGCATGCTTCTTTATATGCCGTTCATGTCTCTTAATGCCTTCCAGCTTTTCCTCTAACATAATTACTTTTATCCTTTTTTTATTATTGCCGCTTTCTTTATCAGTCTTTCTCTTTTCCATATTAGAGGTTGAATATAATAAATCCTTATAGGCATCTAAATTAAAGCAAAATGAAGGAAAAGTGATTAAGCAAGGGAACAGTTTTCATGTGCACTTGCAATGATAGCTTTGAGTTAACTGGTGAGTGTTGCCAGCCACCACCTGCAGCACTGACACTGCCCACTGGCTGCTACATTGACAAGTGCTGCCACTCGCTACAGATTGGTGACAAAAAATTTTGCATAATGTAAAAAAATTATGCTAACTGATTAATCATTCACTTAAAGTGGGAAATATCATTTCCCTCAATCACTCTAATTGATTATTGTGCTTATTGATTTTGCATTAAGCAAGGTTTTATGAAGCCTTTTGTCTCTTTATTTTACTAATACTTTTACCCACTGACTGAGAGTTTGTTTATGAAAAATACATTTTGTTGACATTTTGAGTTCCTTAGCACTGAATTTTGAGTTCCTTAGCAATGAGAGTTTTTGCTCTCTTAAGGTTTCTGGTCTCTGAAGAGAACCAACCAGTTCGAAACAGCTGTCAGGTCAGTGAAACCTCATCAAAATTTACTAATAAAAGGCGAATATATAGATGCTTGGGTTGCACCTATGTCTTTTGAGTAGTTCACACTAAGGCAATGAATGTCAGGGAGTGTATTCCCATAAGCTCTCTAGTCAACTTACCTTACGAACCTTTCATAGTTTCTACATTTGGCTTTGAAATAATGCTGGATCTAATATCCACTTTACGCATGAAATTTTTATACTTTTGTTTAAAATAACATGAGCATTTTTTTGAAATTTTTTTAATCTTATACTGTATACTTTGAAGTTGGTAACAGATTTTAGTTTATGTCCGAAGTTATATAATGGCCCATAATTTTGTTATTTAATTAATGCTGATGCTATGGACCTTTGTTTGCTGACTCTAGTAAAATCCCATTCTCCACCACATGCCATTCATGTCACAACTTTCCTCAAGTTTTCATTATCATCAGTATTGTCTTAAGTGAGAAATAAAAATTATTGTTAGAAATTTTGCTGTAATTGCATGCCTATTCCAGTTTCATCAACAATACCTCTTATTGTTTATTCATGGTATTTATTTTCCATCACATGAATGTATATTCTCGTAATCATCTTAGTAAAGATAATGACACTACACACATCATCAGTTAAAATAAAATCATATCTTGCTTCTCTTGTTCAGTTAGCTTGGTTCTCAGTTGCTTTTCATATTCACATGTCATCACTCAAATGTTTACACTAGCATTTGAGTGATATCTGTGACTGAATGCAGTGGCTATCTTCATCCTCTAAATAAAAGTTTCTTAAAATTTTTGGGCTGCAGCTTTAAGATAATGAACAACACTATTTGCAGAGGAAAGTGATCAGCTGTAGTAGACATTTGACCTATTATTGATAATAATTTAGTATTTTTTCACTTGGTTTGAAAGTAAATTATACTAGGCAATAAATTATATGTTTGTTTTTAAACCTTTACCCACATCTGCGCAAGCAAAAGTTACATGTGAAGTATCTTCATCACTTGGCTACTTGTAATAGAAGCAGTTGACTTGACATCAATGGTCTCAGTATCCATAATGCACAGTATTCTTTCTTTTGGACATGGATTGCTAGTTTATGAATAAAGTATGTGCAAACTTGTTTGCTCATGCTTGGGTAAAGGATTAAAATGGGAATATAATTTGTCTAGTATAATTTACTTTTTAAACCAGAAAAAAAACGAAAAAAAAAACAACTTATCTCTAATCCAGATTATTTTTATAATATGTTCATTCATCATTATGATATTTGTATATGAAAAATATATGTATTGATTTAACTTTCATTATCTCCATCAGTCTAGCTCCCACTGAGACCTCACTAAAGGTCAGAACAAGTCTGGGTAGTGACCCTTCCCATTATGAATACCAATATACACATTTGAAAGGAAGTGTGCTATGCATTATGGGACATTAAGGCAATTGTGTGAAGGATCTCATATAAACATCTTAACCTCTATGTTAATCTTAATAACCTTTTAAACTTATTAAATCCATTAAGAGATGGTCTTCAAATTATTTTTAACCAAAATAAAAATCTTTAATTTACAAAAAAACACAAATACATACAACATCAAATTAACTACTTAACTACATAAGCAACAATACATTCTTCACATCACAATTTCAAACATGAGAAAACTCTAGCTTACATAGCATTCCTTCAGTTTTCATAAGCTAACAGTTATTATTCTATATGATTAAAACTTCTGGAACTTTAGTCTCTTTCCTCCTATAGAACTTTCATTCCTTCTTGAGTTCACACAGGAGAAAGACTAACACATATTGTGTAACTGCTCTATTCACTATTGTGTAACAGGCAACATAACAAACAAATTCTTCCTGCATCCTAAATCTAGAAACACTGAACAAAATCACATCTTGTCTTCATCCAAGACACTTTATTAACTTCATTCAATTTATATATATATTGAAGCAACAGCAAATTCCACTTACTAAATTGCTAAAAGCATCCATATCTTTAGGATGAATTCACTTTCTATATGAAATTATCAGAATACTTCACCAACTAAACTGCTAAAAACAATTCAGAACAACTTTGCCTTCTATATGAAAGCTTCTGAAGAAATATCTAAAACCAAATCAGCAACTTCAATTAACTTTTAAGACTGAGAATCCTAAGTAAACAAATTTTACTGGGCTCATTTCTACATGAACTAGAGAGTGATAAAGTTTCTTTCATTTCTAACTGAAATAAATCCTATGTGGATGAATGATTACTGAAAACTTCACACATATATCTTTATACAAGTGTATCCTTCCTCAGCCTTCCATTTTATTATTATTATTATTATTATTCAGGCCTCCATGGAGTCAAAAGACTCATCGTGGGAGGTCCTTCCTAAGAACATAAAGTCTGTCAAGACTCATCGAGGAGAGATCCCCCCTAAGAAACACAAAGTATATCATACCACTCCTTAAACTCATTGACCGTTCTCGCTCTCACCACTCCATCAGGCAATGCATTCCACAGTTCAACCACCCTCCACACAAAGAAACCACTCCTCACCCTCTTGCTCACAGTTTCCTTTCGTAACTTCCAGGGATGGCCTCTTGTCATCACTCCTTCCCGCTGTTCAACCAAGCAAAATAACTCCCCAGTGTCAACCCTGTAACCACCTCTCAACAGTTTAAAAGTCTCAATCATATCACCTCTCCTTCTTCTATCCACCAAACTCTGCAGTCCACATTCCCTCAGCCAATCCTCGTAACTATCCTTGTACAGTCCTGAAACCATCTTTGTCATCCATCTTTGTATCCTTCCACAGTTAATTTAACCCCTTCAAATCCTGGAGACCAAATCTGAGAACAATAGTCCAAATGTGGTCTGATCAGACACTTATACAACAGAATGATAACCCTCTTATCTCTGCAGGTCAGTGTCCTTCTCATAATTGCAGCAATCCTCTGTGTTACCTTCACCACCTTTGCAATATGTCCCTTAAACTTCAGGTTTCTATCAATCATCAACCCCAGATCTCTTGTCTCCTCTACTTCCTCCAGCATAACTCCTCCCATAGAGTATGCTGCATCCCATCGATGTTTCCCAAACCTCAAGCCCTTACATTTTGCTGCATTAAATTGAAACCCCCATTCATTTACCCATCTATCTAGCTTATTCAAATCCTCTTGCAGGGCTACCACATCTGCACTATTATTAATAATCCTTCCTAGCTTCGTATCATCTGCAAACAAATGAATATCCCCTTGCAATCCACTGGCAATGTCATTGATATAAAGGTTAAACAATATAGGTCCTAGTACTGAGCCCTGTGGAACCCCACTTGTAACATCTGCCTCCTTGAAACTGCTCCACCATACACAACTCTCTGATACCTATCAGACAGCCAATCCTGAATCCAGTTGACCAATCTGACATCCAGACCTATGTGCTGCAACTTAAATATCAGCTTATCATGTCGCATCCTGTCAAATGCCTTTGCTAAGTCTAAGAAAATTGCAGTATATGCCTTTCCCTCATCTAATGTTCTTGTAACTTTATTATAAAAGGCTAGCATATTGCTAAAACAAGAGAGCCCTTTCACAAATCCATGTTGTCTCTCACAGATAACATTACCCTCATCTGCCCAATGTTGTATACGGTCCCTCACTACTTTCTCCAAGATCTTAACAACAACTGATGACACACAGACTGGCCTATAATTAGACACTTCCAGTCTGTTACCACCCTTATGCAATGGCACTATCTTACCTTCTTTCCATTCCCTGGGCACCTTTGCAGAAGCCAGACTTTCATTGAAAAGCCAGGTTAAAGGCACTGTTAGTTCCCTGGCACATTCTCTCAAAACTCATTGTGAAATACCATCCAGTCCCAAAGCTTTACTGACATCCAGAGTACTCAGTATCTGAAACACACTCTCCTCCTGTACCTCTAAACCTCGAACCAGCCCTATCCCTCTAGCATTAACACTGACTCCTCTAGAATGAAATACTCCAATAAAGTGTTCATTGAACAATTCCACTATGTCCTCTGCATCAGTCACTCTATTCCCATTTTTATCCCACAATATCATTCTTCCACAGTCATTTCTCCTCCTACTGGCCACATAGCTAAAAAATTCCCTAGGATTTTCTTTGGATCTTAGGGTCAACCTCCTCTCATATTCCAGTTTCGCTTTCCGTACCACACTAGTCACTCTTCTGGCCTGTGTCTTATATTCTTCATGCATCTTCTCTTCACCTGTCTCCTTATATCTCTTCCATAGCCTCTTTTTCGCATGCAATTCCTGTTTAATATTGATCGTCATCCACTTTACTCCAAATTGTGTCCTCTTCTTCACTTGTGGTATACAACTTACCATTGCTGCTAACAAATATTCTTTCACAATTTCCCACACACTAATGATATCCCGGCCTTCAAATTCCTCCCTCCATGAAACTTCCCGAAGTTGACGTCTAAGCAATCTCTCCACATAAGTTCCCATCTCTTTGAAACTCCTGCATGTCTATTCATTTTCCAAGTCAAAACCATATGGTCACTCTCTCCAACTGGTGGGAGAGATGTCATATATGAGTTATTATCAACTCTTCTGATGCGATAACCAAATCCAAAACTCTTGAACCTCTTGTTCCCTCTGTTACATGTTGCCTAAGACATTTGTCCCTCAAGAATTCTAGAAATTCCATTCCCCTATTGCTACATGCATCTTCCTCTCTTCGATTTATACTACTATGGTTAAAATCCCCCATAACAATCATTCTTCTTGCACTTGCCAAACTTAACTGTCTAAACATCTCCTGGTCCCCATTCTCTGTGCTCCTGGGTCTGTAGCAACACCCCACTAAATATCTCACACCTCACACACACCTCTACCTCACACCATATGCTCTCAAAATCATTTGTCTCACTTCCTTCCAAAGCCTCCACTCTTAGAGGACATAGGTCATCACTTATCATAAGCAGTACCCCACCACCACGCTTTCCCCTCCTATCCTGACGAAAAATGCTATACCCAGCGACTTCTATTCCTGTTATTATATCCCCTCTGTCAACCACATCTCAGTGATCCCAATAATTTTTGGCCAGGCTGATGCTATCTGCGCCACCAATTCCTCTCCCTTATTCCGGATACTCCTGGCATTAGTATAAAACATATAAATGCCATTGTTTCTATACCCAGCATTATCCCTTCTAGACTCCACTGGGCTCAGTGCTACCTGACATCGTCTCCCTTCTCCCAAGTATCCATTTCCACAAGAGGCCACCCCTGCTATCATCCTCCCTGGGACACACTGACTCGTTCAGAACAGCAATCTCTCCAGATGCCTACATCCTTCCTCATTCAAACGTAAGCGGTCTCTCGCATACAATTCCTCTCTTTCCTCAAACGCACTCCACGCATCCACATATACCAGTCCTCTCTTGTCACACATTCTCGCTATTATGCCATTCAATATCACCGCTCTTCTGCTCAGTTCATCATTATCATACCTAGGCAATACGCACACTATTTTTCCTCTCTCTGTCTTCTTCCGTACAGCCTCAACTCTTCTTCAAATTTCTGCTCAGTTGTCACATATTGAAGACACAGAAACTCCACAGTTTTTATTCTTTTGTGTTCCTCTTTTACACTCAGACAGCTGAACACTTAGCAGCATTATTTTCACTCCTGCATTTGCTTGGAAATCCACTCCAATCCACTATTGTGCCCTACCATTACTGATTTAGGCACCATACTTGAAACAACAATACAAATGTTTCTAATAGTATAGGAAATTTTATTTAATTATAATTTAAAAATGACAGTAAAGGAACTTATAACAATTCTTCATTTCACAATATTTTATGCACTAAGGTAAGTTCATTATTATTCAGACAATGTTAATTACGATAACTTTTGCATCCCTCGTTATTGATATATTTTGTAACCAATGTTTCTGTTGATACAAACATTTCAACACTTGACATCTCATACAAAATTACAGTTCAGCTCTAATATCTAATTTAAATACATTTAAATTACATCTAGGCCAGGCTTCAGTAATCAAAAATAATAACATTTCAAAATATCTTGCTTGCAACATAAAAAAGAATCAAATATTTAACTAACTACTTTTATAAACTAATTCCATACTACTAACTTTTTAACTGTAAATTCAATTCATTTATTTTTTTAGCTTGTGAGATATCTGAACTTTAATACAAATATCCTACACACCCACATATATACATGATTTATTTAAACAACATATATATTTATGATCAAAATTTATTATTATTATTATTTTCTTGACCTCCATTGAGTCATAAGATACACTGTGGGAGGTCAACACTAGTCAATACAAAGTCTATCATACTACTCCTAAAATTAATTCACCATTTGCACTTTCACCACCCTCTCAGGCAATTCATTCAATGCTCCTACCAGTCTCCATGCAAAAGAAACTTATTTCTTACCCTTTTACTCACTACTTTCTTTTGTAACTTCCAAGGGTGTCCCTTGGCACCTGCTGAGTTATGATATTCAAATTCCATTCATTTGGTATTTACAATGCCCTTGGTTGGTGGTGAATTTTGAAACTATTTTTTTTTTTCTTCTCAGATATTACTTCTATATGATGCACAATGTTTTCCTGCAAAGTTTCACAGCATTTGGATCACTGGATGGTGCTCCACAAGTCCTTAAACAGGGATACTTAAGTTTTGATCACCCTATATATATATATAAAACATGTCCAAAAGAAAGTGTGCTTTGCATTATAGTATGAGATATTAAGGCAGGTGATCTGAAGTCAGCAGTCTCCATATATAAGTAGCCTAGTTGTGAAAATACTTCATGTGTTATGATTGTTCACTTACATTTGGATGAAATATTAAATGAGATTATAATTTCTTGTCAAGTACAATTAATAAATTGTACTTGACAGCATATCAGCAAGTCTTCTGCAAGCCTGCACTTCATCTCCTCTCACCTTTGATAATACCCAGATCTTCATGAAAGATCAGATATCCCTTCTTGGTCTGACTGGCATCTCTAGCTTCTTTTAGCATAATAGTATTGTAAGATAGGGTGAATATGGTTTGCTATCAAAAAATGCTTTGTTGTCCAGAAAAGGATGATTTGTTTTTTTTAAGTAACCTTCTCACAAACTCATTCCAGCAACTGTCTCACAGATGTACTGTTTCTGCTCTATGGTTCTTCTACAGATATTTTATGGGCTGTTCTGATGACACCTTTCCTCCATTTTCTCTCAAATCCATAAACACACGAAGAGCTGCTGGCCAGTATTTATTTGTTCATGGTCCATCTCCAAACATACCAAACCAACTTTTCATCCTTCTCTTTCATACCTTCTACCTCTGTGCTGCTCTGAAACAACTTCCCCACATAGTCTTCCGTAAAGACTACAACCATCATTTGTTTAAAAAGCATATCAACTGGTTCCTTCTTTCTTTTTACCTCTTTCTCACACATGGCACTGATGTGCTACAGGTTTTACAACCTCTCATGTATTGAGATGGATGAGATGGATAAAAAAAAAAGTACAGGTATTTTAGCTAAGTCATATTGTCTGGTTAATATGAGAAAGTGAGGACTAGATCAGAATTGTTAGTTTGTTTTTTTACATTTCTTATACAGCATGTGGAAATTTTTATCTAGTTATTTAGCCTTGACCCTTTAGAACTCTATACATTTTAACCATACATTTTTAAATTTCTGTATGCTCTGAAATTGTATAACTTCAGTATACTATAATTAATATAATTACAAGCTACTATTTTTTTTCCATAATTTATTTATTTATTTATTTATACATATTTTTTTTTACTTTTCCTCTAGGTTATGTCTATTGATGGTCTTAATGAGCAAGGATTTGCTGTTCATGATATGGATATTAGCAGAAACCAATTTAATTATACTGATGATAGTTATCTTCCTGTGCATCCCAGTTCCATTTGCTCAGCACACTTTGAACAGTGGGAAAATCAGTTTAAATTACTACCATATGTTGGAGAATTTGAAATCTTAATAAATATAAATAAAACATTTGGGCCTGTATTTAGAATACTTATTTATACTGTTAAAGAAAGTGGCGAAATTGTAGCAGATGCAGAGGAATTCTATTTGGAACCATGCTTTAAGAATAAGGTATTAAAATTCTTGCTGAATTGTTTGCTATTGCTATCTGTAATGGTAAATTTTGTTAATATCGCATATTCACTAGCATTTTTTTACTCATGTGTATCTAATAATATGATTATTGTTTGAATTTATGATTAGGTCACAATGACGTTTGGTAGTGAAGTTCAGAATCCAGGAACCAGTGCCTCATTACATATAACAGCTACTCCGTTTTCATTATGCAGTATGCAGGTTGTTGATAAAAGTGTTTACTTAGAAGGTGGAGATAACCAATTAAAGAAACATAAGGTATTTTGAACTTTTCAGAGCTATTTATACATTTGATGCATTTTTTTTAAGTTGTTGTTTTCAGAAAATTACTCAAGTAATAATCAGAGAGCAAGAGAGAGAGAGAGAGAGAGAGAGAGAGAGAGAGGAAGGCAAGAGAATGGGAAACACAGGAGTAGAGAGGAAATTGTAGAAAGTTGTGAGAGTGTAGAAGCAAGGCATCAAAGAGCAAGGAAGAGAGGAAGGCTAAAGAATATTAGAGACACTGAAGGAGAAGAAATTGCAGAAAGATGAGAGTGTGTTGAAAGAAGAAAGAAGAGAGAGATTGCATGCCTTAAGAGTTACGGATGCTAGTGAGAGAAGGATGAACAAATCTATTCAGAGTGTCATGTATGGAGGAGATATGATGGTTTGGGATGTGCAGAGTAGAGTGCCAGAGGAGTGCTTGCTTGGTGGAATGATAGAAAGTGTGGCAGTAAAGAGGGATGAAAAAGTGGAGAAGATGATAGTAATGGTTGGGACGAACGACCTGGGAGAGGTCGTTCGTCCCAACCCAGTATGATAATATGGAGTGGAAGAGAAGATTAGTGATGACGAATGAGATGATAGTGAGAATGTGCAAGAAAAGAGATCTGGAATATGTGGATGCATGGAGGATAGAAGAGAGCTATATGCAAAGAATGGATTGCATTTGAATGCAGAATGGTGCAGGCATTTGGAGATTCTGTTGTTTTTTGGGCAAGTGAGTGTGTGTCAGGACAGTGAAACTAGAATTGCACAGGTGGAATGTTGCAGGGATGGCCTTATGTGGGGATAGTGGCCTGAGAAATTAAGGGGTGTACACTAACAGAGTCAGGTGGAGTATGAGGGGAATAATAATGGCTATAAGAATACTGGCAATACCCTGGGTTTTCTGTATACAAATGCTAGGAGCATTAGGAATAAAGGGAACGAGTTTATTACATTAATTGACTCAGTCTCTCCATCAGTTGTTGGTTTCAGTGAAACTTGGTTAACTGAGGAGGATGGTCTAACAGGAATAGAAATCAGCAGGATAGGGAAGGTAAACGTGATGGTGGAGTGATACTCATAATAAGAGATGAATTGTGCACTCTCTCAGGTGGATATTCTCAGTGGAAAGAACTCTAATGCTTTTGAGAGTATATGATGTGAGATAGATGTTTATAAGACAAGATATTTAGTGAGATGTTGCTACACACCATGGAATATAGATGGTGATGAGAAGGAAATGTTTAGGCAATTTAGTTTGACAAATGCAAAGTGAGCAATCATTATTATTTATTATTATTACATCACACCTCCAGGGAGTCCAAAGATTCATCAAGGGAGGGCACCTACCACTCAATTCACCAACTAAACGAACTGCAACTGCACCACACCACCACCACCACAATCTACTGCCAACCAACATCACTAGTAGTTTCACAGACAATCAAACATCCATGCTCATGGCAGGATTTGAACCTGCAGCCTTTTGGCTGGAGAGCAGATACGCTAGCCACTTAGCCAACCAGAACAGCATCCATATAGTTGAAGTCCCCCCCTCCCCCATCTTGGCATCTTTAATTTATAGTATAACCAAGTGAAAAAACTTTCAACATCTATCTCTAATCTAGAATATTTTAGCAATAAGGTGTGACACCTTTTGATACGTCTATATGGAAATATGGCTTCTGCATTACTTAAACCTTGGTATCACTTTTGGGTCTGGCTCCCACTAATGGAACCTCAATAGAGGTCAAATTGTTCCTGAATATTACAACATTCTGCACTTAACTTTAACACTACTACTACACTATGGCATTGACATTCTTTCCATTAAAAAAAGTAAAATTTGGTATGAAGAAAGCTTTCATCTCTTTCACCATGAACTTCCACAGTTGGATACTGACAACAGTACTTTGTTTCATAATTTATTGAAGTTCCAAGGATACCCTAACAGGAGTGATCTTGCTTGGAGAATTGCATATGGCTGCCTTCCAGTCAACACCATCAAATGGAGGTACTTTAATATCAGAGATCCAATCACTGACATTTGTTACCGATTGGAAACAGTAGAACATGCATTCTACAGCTGCCCTCTTTCCCTAATGTGTTGGACATTCCGTTACTTATAACAGAACAGGTTATATATATTTTTTGCAGTATCCACCACCTGTCAGTAATGGGAAGAGAATTTTGATTTTTATGATTGATGAATTAAAATACCATTTATGGAAGGTTAGAAAGAAACATGGATTTTAAAACCAGCAATATGACATCCAAATGCTTCATAATATTGTATTGTAGAAATTTTATTGTTCTGTCAAACAATTTTTGTATTTAGAAAAATCATTCTAGGAGATATCAATTTTTTGACTAGGTGGTGTAGACCAGTGCTTCCCAAACTTCTGGATGTCAGGGCCCCCTTTGCAAAAATTAAAATAGTTCACGGCCCCCCCTCGAAAGAAAATCGTAATAGAGAGATATATTATTATAATATTTATTGTATTTATATTCAATACAAAACATACACACAGCGAATATTGCAAAAATCAAATGCATATATTACATTTTTTGCCTCTTACTGTTTGGTTCTGAAGACGATGCGGGCTGTTCTGGTAAAATATGAAATACTGTCCTTTTTTTTTTTTTTTTTGAGTCTGTTTCTGCTTCTTCTGATTGTTCGCAGGATTTTTTTTTTATTTTTTATCAGCCACTTATCCATCTCTGGGTTAAATTTTTTAACATAGAATAAATCAAATAATATCACCACTTACCGATACTGGCACACCACAGACTGATAACATGAAATTAGTGAATATTACCTGAATAAGGGAATCCACGGACCAGGAACATTTTTCTCTTTTGTGACTTTTCTCCCTTTAAGGTAATTTAAGCCTAACACGAAACAGACAGCAAAGGCAGGTTATTAAAACGTGCATATGATTGGTGCGGTATTAACAAAAGATCGTGCAACCGAAAGATAAAAGCATAGCTGGCAATTGAGTTGAAATGCTAACTCTCTTCAACCGAATTCCATATGTGAAACCCATAATATTCATTATATATATATATTACTTAGGTTTAACACTTTTACGAATTTTAACACGTTCGGTTGAATTTTATTGCTGCCTTGGGAAATCGAACTCACACACATCTAATTAATAACAATAGTTTTTAGTTAGATAATGTGTTTGCCCATATGTAACATATGGTTTTGTTTCAGTCTATACAGCATAGTTTCTGTATGAGGGGACATGTGATTCATTAATTAGTGTGTTTTTATCCCAGTTGTCTCTAATTGCACTATGTGTTGAGAAATATATTACGCTGACTCCTCATACCTTATTGACTGGCATAATAAAAGTACTTTTTTTTTATTGCCTCTGCAGTATAGTGGCTGTTAGGGAGGGGTGTTGTTTACCACTGCAAGCGAGTTACTATCTCCCCCACATGAACTTGTTTAAGCTTTTTTTCATGTGTGAAGTATATGCGAAACTTTTATTGGTAACAGAAAACTAGCTCGGATGACAGTGATAATATAAAACGAGTTTTGATATGTATATAAAGTCAATATCAACAGTCCCTGATTACGAACGCGTGATGAAAGTAAGATTTGGAGCTTCCCTGGAGATTATTCGAAGAAAATACAATTAACCACTGCTTTGAAATGAAACATATGAATAAGCAATATTTACTAATATTCATTAAGCGCCGAAATACGCAGGAAGCAAAGTTTGTGAACCAACACCAATGTGTGAATTTTTTCATTAAAATATAAAAAATAACAAAAAAGAAATAATAAATAATAAAAGTTAAATACGTTTCTTTTAAAATAAAAAAAATCTACTTAGTCTTAAAACATTTTAAATTTGTTTTCATTATTTCACGGCCCCCCTCAACAAAACCTATGGCCCCCAAGGGGGCCGCGGCCCACAGTTTGGGAAGCGCTGGTGTAGACCACCCACATTATGCATTTTTCACCAGGGAGAGATAAAATTCTGTTTATTTTTGCTATGAGAAGTTTTTTAAATGGTTCCATCTGAATTCATTGTTCTCTTATAATTACAGGAATGACTGGAGAGCAATCCCAGGCAGAGGAGGCCAACTCAAGGCAGTTATCTTAGATAAGGCTAATCATTTGGGTATCAGTCATCTTTGTGTTTTAGTTTCCATTGGTCTTTTGGTCGTTCATCTATATGAGATTGGTGAAAAAGGAAAACTGATAGCCTTTGGCTATATGATGATATAAAAGAGCTGAGACCTTTTCTTTCTCTTAATGCTATCAGGCTCTCTTACACCGTATACTAACTATTCTAGGCATATGATGAGCAGCCCTTTACTTAATAAAGGTTGAAACCTGTCTAGGTAGCCTTTCCCATAATGCATAACATTATACTTCTCTGTAAGGATATATACTTTGCATTATGGTACTAAGCCAATTGATGTGAAGCCATTAGCCTCTATACCCAAGTAGCCCAGCATGACTTCATGTGTGAACTTTGTTTGCTTACACTTGAATAAAGGATGAAACCAAGAATATAGTTTCTTGGCCTCTTTAATTTATAAATCGCTTTTGAAGTTTGTGACTTCCTCAAGAATATCTTGGCATCTCTGATCCACAAAAATTAGTAACTTTTTTCTGTTTTTGCTTTTTTTGCTTGGTACAACAGATTCTGGTTGAATGCTGTTAAATAATCAGATAGAAAGATTGGTGTGTTGTCTTGCAATGCATTCAAGCCCTTGACAACTGGTTTTTTCTGTCTGCTGCCTTTTATGAGATTGTCTCTTGTGGACTTGCTTGTAAGATGAACTATGACTGGTGAAGGTCGTGGCAAGCCTTGTTTTTTGCTCTTCCTAGGAATCCGATTTATGGTCTGAATGTCATTAAGCTGTTGGAGGATGTCAATTGCATGGCCTAATTTTAAAACTACGTCTCTGAGGTTTTTTGTAGGTGCAGTTTCAGGAAGACCGTTTATGGTAAGATCTTCTTTATGTTGTTGCTGATTTAAACGTTCATATTGTAGTTTTAGAAATGAAGTTGTTGACGGAGTTTGGATGTTTCTTTCATCAAGTTGTGTTGCCTGTCATTTAGTGCGTTAATGCTGATTTTGATGTCTTTTATCATTCGCAACACTTCTATCACTGCTAAATTATTATGTTTGACCATATCTTCATATTTGCTAGAGTTTTTTGTTATTTGTTTGTTCTGTTTGTCAAAGAGTTCTTGCACAAGATCTACTAAGCTGACTTTTATAGTCTCTAGACCATTTTCTATTAGTATATTTAAAGAGTTGAAATTATAGGACTCACCTGCATTTTTTTGTCTGTGCAGTTCGTCATCTGATTTTGCCTCCAGTATAATCGACTGAGTCATAAGTGGCTGCCTTAGGTGCATTTCTTTAAGTGTAGAATCCTACTGCATTTCATACAGGTTATTTGATTTCCGTTGGACGATAAATCCTCCAGGCATTTGATACACCTCATGACTCACCTTTCTTCCCTTGAGCAATTGTGGCGTGATTGTAAAGATGGCGATGTCCTTTGTTCTTCGCTCGTTGTTGACTACGGTCATCTCTGTTCACTTTTCAACACTTCAAAATTTGGTTTCTTCTTAGCCAATTTTAGTAAATTTTATATCACTGTCTTCGGCGTTACTAGTAGAATCACTTGGGAACACTTTCAAATTAAAAACAGGAGTTGGAACCAGTTTAAAACTATAAAAAACAGGGGCAGCGATATCACTGTGTGTATATGCCTACACAGTGCCCTCTATAATAATTGATATATAATAACAATATAATTGATATAACAATAATAATAATTGATATAATAACAATAACAGCAATAATAATAATATTATTATTCATAAGACTTTGCTTTGAAATTAAGCTGTATACTTATGCTGTATGACTAAATTGGATTGGAAATGTTACCACTGAAGAAAGAGTCTCATTTAAATTTTAAAGATTTTTTTTTTATGGTTTCTTGACTATGTTATTCACTCAACCTTTTATGGACAAAATATATTATTTTACATGATTTTTCATTACATTTTACATTGTAATGTTATTTAGAAAGGCAATCATGGATTAGGGTGTTTGATTTAGTAATCTGGTGGGATTTTATATTAAAGTAACACAACAGTAGATGAGAAAAAGGCATATCCACTGTCATTTTCCTTGATTTTGCAAAGACATTTCATTGTGTGCCACATGATAAATTGCTACTTAAATTGGAGTGTATGGATATCTAGCTAGCAGATTAGCAACAACCTCTATCTCACACCATACTGCCTCAAAACTACTGGCACTATTTCCTCTTGCATCCCTACTTTGTATAGATTTAACTCTTTCTCTATCATCAATAGCACTCCCTCCTCTCTTTTTCCCCTTTCTATTCTCATGAAACACATCATACACATCCTTCTCTATTCCTGTCAGGATATCGTCCTCATCCAACCATGTCTCACTTATTCCAACAATTTTTGGGTGAACAAACTCAATGCAACCATTTAATTTGCCTCATTTCTTACATTCTAGCATTTGTAACAAACACAGCAGCATCCAACTTTTCCCTTGATCCCTTTCCTTTTTGTCTACACATGCATTCACATCCTCTTGGAGCATCTAAATTTATCATGCTGTGTTCCTCTGTCCACCCTGAGCCTCCCTGTTTCCCTGTCTGTCTTGCACACTGTTCTCTCATTCTCTGTACTCATGCCGCTGACTTCTTTATTCACAACCACCACTTCAATCTCTCCTGTCTTACTCTCCCGTTTTTCCACATTGCTTATCACTTGATCAGATTCATTCTCTGCACTCACTTCTCTACCTTCCAGCAGCAGTCTCTCCAACTGACTCACACCAACCACTCGAATGCAGTCCATCGAACCTATACAGTTCACTTCATCTTTCAAACTCATTCAACACATTAACAAACTGCACTCCTTTCTCCTCACACATTCCCACTAACATATCATTCCTGATTATTGCTCTTCACTTCATCTCACCACTGTCATACTTGGGCAACACACTTACTACCTTTCCTATCACACTGTTCTCTTTTTTTATCCATCTCAACAGCCTCCTGATATTCAATCTGACGTGTTTTTTGTTTGCAGATCAAGCCATTTGTACATATTATAACTACCAACTCTTTTGCTCACTTACTTCTCATATCTAATGCCTCAATCACTCTACTCATTCAACCTCCAGTAAAACATACTTTATGCATCCTCTCATTCAGTACATCCTTAATAATTGAATCACTATACAACGCCACTCATGAGTCTTTTGTTACCTCTTTTATACCAACATTATTTGTTTTCATCATTTTCACTCTTCCATACATAACTTTAATTCTCTTAACTTCATTCTGCATTCATTTCATCTCTTGCCTCATTTTAACCAACTCAACATTTGAATCTTGCATCACATTTTTGCTGTCTTTCATTCTTTTGAACTTTCGAACCTTACGTCAAACTTTTGCTCTCATTCATTCTTTCGAACCTTGCATCATACGTGCTTGTTTGCAGTCAACGCCACTCACCACCTTATCTTGAACTGCACTTTGTTTTTTAACTCCTGCCACATTCACATTACTTTTGTGTTTCTTACCATCACTCATTCTCTTTTTCAAAACTTTTTTAACAGTTTTTTGCTGCTCTTTACACCATCCATTTCTATCAGATGAGCACCCATCCTCCTCACAGCATTCTCGCTACTAACACTTTCAATTATCATCATATTCGCACTCATTGAGTTCTCATTCAGCTCCCACTTCACAAACACCCTCCTTCCTTCCATCTTACATATCCACAATTTATCTATATAATCAAAGAAGTATATAGCACACCTCACATTTCACAAAATGACTGAAATCGAAATTGAATTCCTGCATGGACAAAGCCGCCATCATCTTGCCTTCACCAGTTAGTATGCTAAGCTCTAATTTCAAAGAATTTGTAAATAAACCTATACAAAAAATTCTACACACTAATAACAGTGGAAGCATACATATTTTCTAGCAATTCTTATTCATGAACACACACTTATATACTATTAATTATTTCAAAAACTTATCTCAAACAGGAGCTCTCTTTACACACTGCTACTTCTTGTGACAATAGCAGCACCTCACCATTAGTTACATCATTCTTTATTCCATACCTGCATAATGAATCCTTCCCACCTTTCCACTCAGTAGGAATTGTGCTTGTGCTAAGGCTCAAGTTGGACTGCTAGGGAAGGGAAATTGCTAATTTTCTTATACATTCTTTCATAATTTGGGCCATATCCCATCCATTTGGACTGCTATGTTTGAATTAAGTTATTGAAATAGCTTTCATGTCTCTAACTTATCTATCTTTATCCTTTAGTCCAGTTTGCCACTTTCTCTTTTCATTCAGAGGTAACAGAATGTATACCTTATTAATGCAGTCCCTTTAATATGGTATACTAAACAATTTCAACAGTTACTCAGCTATTTCTAGTGCATCCAACACTTTTTTTGCTATCCATATTCACTCAAAGGTATATTCCATTTTCCAAGAAGAATAATTTCTGATCCTGAAATTGCAGTCTGCTCTTTTTATACAGCTGCAATCATGTTATTCAACAAGTGCAATCTTCTCCTCAAATCACTATTATTATTCTTCAACAGCATTTATATAACTAGTGTTTTATGCTATGTGCATTGCAATTAAAATTTGTAATGAAAATAATATATAATGTAATTTCTGTTTAATTACAGGTACTTGAAGAGTTAAAACAATTCGATATTTCCAAGTTTTCTTCTCCAAGCCAGGTGACACCAGATCACATATACTGTAGTCAACAGCGTAAGTTCAATTTGTTAATCTATAAAATAAAGTTAACTGCTCTTATTTATACTTTATTTTTTAACTTTTAGTTTGCTTTCATTTTGAAAAATCTGAGCACCCAAGAAAAATGTAGAAGTTAACATATTTATTATTATTATTATCCCTAAATGCCCATAGAGTGAAAGATTTGTTGCAAGAGGTTCCTTTATCATATACATAGCTCATCATATTGTGCCTTAAATGTGTTCAAATTCTCTGCAGGCACCACAGTTCTCAGGCATTCTCATTACTATTATTCACCACTCTCTCTGTGCAAAAAACTTGCTTCTCACTCCTTTCCATACACACTCCTTATATAACTTCCAGAGATGACCTCTTGTTCTCCCCCATCTCCCACCATTTTATGAAAAACCTCTTCATCATTAATCCTATAACAACCTCTTACCAACTTGTCTTTATCATATCACTGCCTCCTCCTCCTATTCACTAGACTGTAAATTGCACCTTCTCAACCTTTCTTCATACTCATTATGCCAGAGATTAAAAACTATCTTAGTCACTTGTCTCTGTACCCTTTCTAACATCTCTTCCTCTTCCTTCATCCTTTTGAAAACCAGGTGACCAAATCTGTGCACAGTAGTCCTTATGTGGCTTAATCAAGGCCTTATACAATGGAACCAGAATCTTCTTACTTCTATAAGTCAGTGTCTTTTGTGCATCATTGCCAGAATTCATTGTGTTGTCCTCACAATTTTGGCAGTGGGTCCTCTAAATTTTAGATCCATATTCATCATCATCATCATTCGAAGATCTCTTATTTCCTGCAAAAAAAAAAAAAAAAATTCCTGAAAACAAAAAAATTGTTTTCCAAATTTTAAAATCTTACACTTTGCAATATTGAACTGGCATCTCCTCTTCTGTGCTCATTTGCTCAGTCTATTCAAGTTCCTCTGCAAACAACTGAATATCCCCATTCAAATCTTCTCAATATCATTATCATACATGTTAAACAGCAATGGCCCTAAAACAGACCTTGATGTACACCACTAGTGAATTTCTTCTTCTTCTGGGATATTCCTTCCCCAAGCACAGCTTCTTGATACTTGCCAGACAGCACATTTCCAATCCAATACACTAGTCTAATATCCAACCCCATCTGCTCTAGTTTGACTATCAACTTATCATGTGGTAATTTATCAAAAAGTCTTTTAAAAATGTAAGTATACTTGTAAATGTAAGTAAAAATGTAAATGTAAGTATACATATCCATCTCCCTTATCCAATACAGCTGTTGTCTTATTGCAATATGTAAGTAGATTATTCAAACATGACCTCCTTTAACAAATTCGTACTGTCCATCAAAGATAATACTACTGCTGTTGTCAATCCAATTCTGGATCCTGGTTGTCGCTATCCTCTCCATCACTTTAACAACAGCACTTGACACACATGATTGGCCTGTGATTTGAAGCTTGAGTTCTGTCACCTCCTTCTGTCAGAAAAAAGATAATCTTGTCTTTTTTCCATTCCTTTAGAAATAGATCAAATGTAAGACAAGACTCATATTAATCAAGTATGTCAAGGTACATGCCAACTCCCTGGCACATTCTCTCAAAATATCTGATATATCAAGTTCCACAGCATTATTACCATCAAGTTTACTCAGTTCTATATATACATGTTCACTCATAGTTAAGCTCTCCTCCTCCTGTTCCATTGCTCTCAAAGTGCATGCTGTCACATTCGCAAAGATGAAAGATCTCCATGAACTGCTCATTTAATAGCTCAACTATATCCTCTGCAGCAGTTATCCTTATACCAATTTCTCCATTCAATGTCATCCTACCATAATCATTCTTTTTCTGCTGACTACATATTGAAAGAACTCTCTAGGTTTTTTTTTTTTTTTTTTTTGCTTCATTAGTTAACTGCTTCTCATACTGCACTTTTTCTATTCTTACCAACTGAGTCACCTTCCCTGCCTGTTCTTTGTACTCTTCATGTAACTGATCGCTTATGCTGCTTCCATAATGCCTTCTTCCTCTGTATTGTATGCTTAATTCTTCATTCATCCATTTCATACCCATTTTATTTAACTGCCTGACCTTTGGAATACAATTAGATATTGCTTCTACTAGATATTTCTTGAATATTACCCAAGTATTATTGATCTCCTTTCCACCCAACTCCTCATTCCATGCTACAGCTGCAAGCTGTCTCTTGAGCTTTTCATAATCATCAGCCTTGTATTTTCAAATATACCCTTTCTTCACAGAAGTCCTTATATGGCTGGCAACCACCCAGGTAATCACTTCATGGTCACTCTCACCAACTGGAGGTGGATTTGACATCTCATTTCTAATAGAATCCTTAGATGCTATTAGAAATTCAAGAACCTCAAAAACTCAAAAAATGTATTTTCTTTATTTCCAGTTGCAATCTCATCATCCCAATGTATATTGCCATAATTAAAATCACCTATAATGGTCACTACTCTCCACATTTCCAGACCTATAGCAACAGGTCTATAGTTATTAACCTATCTTGTTGTGGGCAGTGTATTTGAGCAGTAGTAGTAACATCAGGAGAATCAAGTTTATCATAATGACACATTAATAAAGCAGAATACATATAGAAATGAATGGTAATGGACATATTACCATTCTTTTATTTGGGTAGCTGTGCCATTCTGATTTTGTAATCACTTGTTCCAGAAACAGTCTCTTACCCATCAAACTTCCTTCAAAAATCATTTTCAAGAAATTGCTGTGCCTCAGAAGATGTTTCCTGTCCACAGCTATCCTTCTGTACTACTGTTTTGCACTCCGCTAATGATATTTCTATTTCCTGTTATTCAATGGAGTACTTCCTTGTTGGTCATTTTTTCTCTCCATTTAATTTTCAGTATATTTTCAGAGTTCATGTTTGATTGACAATAACCAGCTTTTAACTCTCATGCAATTGTTTATTTATACCAGATGTATTTTCTTTACATGTTTCACTGCCTACGTGACTAACAGCATCATTGGGAAGTTACTTAACATAAATAAGGCTGGTGATTATGAAAAGCTTAGGAGACAGCTTTTAGCTATAGCATGGAATGAGGAGCTTAAGCATGAAATCTGGAAGAAGAATGTACTTTGGAGGCAGTACAAGATGGATAATGGTAATAATCAGTTACATGAAGATAAAGTATAATCCAAGAGAGTGACTCAGTTAGTAAGAAAAACAAAAGTGCATTATCAGTAGAAATTGGCAAAGCAGCTGAAGAAAAATCCTAGAGAGTTTTTCTGATATGTGGCAAGTAGAAGGAAGAATGATCATGATAAGATGATGTTAATGGATGAAAATAGTAGAATGGTAACTGTGCAGAAGACATTGTTGAGGTATTCAGTGATCAGTTTATAAGGATGTTAAAGGAAGATCATGGCTCCCACATGACAAACTAATAAATACATTGAAACACGGGAGTGGATAACATAACAAACTTCTGAGTTGGATCAGTGATTAGCTGTCAGATAGGCATCAGAAAGTTGTATATGGGGGTGTGGTATCCCATGAGAGGAAGGCGTACCGCAGGGGTCAGTTTTGGAACCAAAGCTTTGTGAATAGGAGGAAGAGGGGGGATATGATTGAGACATATAAGCTAGTCAGGGATTGTTATCAGGTTGAGATGGAAGAGTTTTTCATAGAATGGGGAGAAGGGGATAAAACAAGAGGCCATTGCCAAGACTCAAGAGTTTTCGATTTAGTCCTAGCATTAAAGGAGCTGATTGTAACTGAAATGTTATCCTTGCCTCCAGTTGGAGAGAGAGTGACCATGTAATCTGGAGTTGGGTAGGATGAATGGACATGTAGAAGTATCAAGGAGAAAGAAATTTATGTATTTTTTTTTATGACTATTTTGCCTGCTTTCATTTAGGAGTGCCCCCTTTTTAATGTCATTGGCTTTTTTTTTTACTCAAGGATTCTTAGGGCATTATAGATGTATTTTAGTGACAAATATATGCAGAGTAATAGAGGAAGAAATTTCGCTCATAGCTTTTTTTTTTGGATGTTGTTGGCTGTCTTCTTTCTGTGATGTGCATACTTCTGCTGTTAGGGTGTTAAAAGGGAAGGGGGAGTTGGAAAAAAAGGGGGGGGGGATTGAGGCAATGTGGGAGAATTAATTTGAAAAAAAAAAACATTTTTTTACTGTAATATATACATATATTATTATTTTTATAATAATTAAAATATATATTTTTTTGTTTGTTTTTGAGGAAGAGGAATTATTTATGGGGAAAAGGGGTCGTGGAGAGGGTTAATGGGGTGCAAGCCATTTCGACCATGTGTTGTCGAAATGGAAACTCGGAAACATCGGAAACTCATGGGGGAAGTGGATACAATGTCATGTTGGCTTGGTGTTTCTGCCTTTGAAGTGCTTGTGTTATCGCCTATTGGTTGGAGTTGTGACCTAATTTTTATGTTACAGAGCTTCCAACAGTCGGAGATTATGTAGTGGTACAGAAATTTATGTAGAATTATAAGACAAGTGATTATAATAATCTTAGAAATCAGCTTCTGGCAGTTCTATGGAGGGAAGAATTGGAAGGGTGAGATGTCACTAATGGAAACTAGCAAAGAAATATTTATTAGCAGCAATGGCAATTTGTATACCTCGAATGAAAAAGAGGACAAGATTTGGTGTAAAGTGGATGATTAACTTTATTAAATGACCATGTTGCCACCTATTGGTGAGAGTGATCATAAGGTCTTGACCTGGGAGGTGGCTAAAGGTGTGGAATTTTCGATTAAGACAGGGTATATGTGGAATTACCGTGCTGGCAAGTATGACAAGCTTAGGAGATTGCGTGGATCAGTGCCATGGCATGTACAACTGCAAGGGCTGGACGTCCATAGAGCATGGGAAGTGGTCAAGGAGCATTTACAGGAGGTAATGGCTGATTGTATACCTAGGGTCCGAATAGTAAAACAAGTAGGGGTTAAATGGATGAATAACACCATTAAGCTTGAGCTGCAAAAAAAAGAAACAACTGTGGAGGGAATTTAAAGAAAGGGGTGACCTGCAGGCACACGAACGGTATAAAGTGCAGGCCAGAAAGGTAACGAGTGTGGTAAAAAAAAGCAAAAGCGGACTATGAAAGGAAACTAGCTTTGCAAGCAAAAGAGAATCCAAAACAGTTCTTTCAATATGCTGCAAGCAAGAAAAAAACTGTACATGGCAAAATGATTTTAAGGAATGATGATGGTAAGGAGGTCACTGAACCAGTCGATATAGTGGAGTTACTGAGCGCGCACTTTGCAAAAGCATATCATCCAGGTGGTGACATTGAAAAAATGAAGGAACCATTAGTTTATACGGGAATAGTGATGAATGAAGTGGAGGTGACTAGTCTATTACAGAACCTTAATGTGAACACATCTGTGGGATTCGATGGTATACCGGCACAGGTCTTGCGTGAAGCGGCTAAAGAATTATCAGTGCTCTTGACCATGTTGTTTAATCTGAGTCTCAGGTCTGGCTTAGTCCCGAAGGTGTGGAAAGAGGGGAAAATAGTTTCACTGCATAAAGGAGGATCCAAGACTACGGTTGCAAATTACCAACCTATCAGCATATCAGGAGTCGTTGTCAAGGTCTTAGAGAAAGTAGTCAAGGGAAAAATACAGGAATGGATTGATGAAAACGAGATACTGTACAGGGGACAGCATGGCTTTGTGAAGGGTAGATCATGCTTCAGTAACTTGCTCAAGTTTTATAACAAGGTGACGGCTGAACTGGATAAGGGAAATGGGTTTACAGTGATACTGCTGGACCAGGCAAAGGCGTTTGACAGGATACCACATGGAATACTAATCCGTAAACTACAACATATGGGAATGGATATAGGGTTGGTGAGGTGGATAGGTGGTTGGTTGATGGAGAGATATCAAAGAGTAGTTTATTCAGGAGTAGAGTCCAAAAGACGGCCTCTGACTACTGGTGTGCCGCAGGGTTCTGTTCTTGGACCACTGCTGTTTAATCTGTTCATTAACGATATAGGGAAGGATCTAAGTGGAACAATTCATTTGTTCGCTGATGATGCAAAGTTGGGTAGGGCAATAGCGAATGCAGAAGATGTCAAAGTCTTGCAGGATGACTTAGATAGATTGGAGTTCTGGGCTAAGGAGAATGGATGTCAGTTTAATGTGACAAAATGTAAGGTTATGCATTTTGGGGTGAAAAGATTAGCAGCAGTATACCACATTGGTGGAACTGTACGCCAAGAGATTGATGAGGCCAGGGACTTGGGAGTGTTGGTGGATAGGGAGATGAAGTTTAGGGGGCACACTGCAAAAGTAGCTAAATCAGCTCATCAACTCACTTAGTTGTTGAAAAATACCTTGACGAGCAGAGATAAGCAAGTTATTGTACCTCTGTACCGAGCCTTGATAAGACCTCATCTCGACTACTGTGCCCAGATTTGGTCACCTCGGTTCCTTCTTGATGGGGAGGAGGTGGAGAGGATCCAGAGGCGAGTGACTAAGATGATAACAGGTCTATGGAATGAACCATATGAGAACAGGTTGAAGATTTGTGGGTTGCAGAAACTAGTTGATAGGCGGAGGAGGGGAGATATGATCGAGACATTCAAATTGCTAAAGGGATTCTATAGGATTAATTCGAGGATATTTTTGAGATCAGGACTGGTGGTGGGAGAACTAGGGGACACCTATGGAAGCTGGGCAAGAGTGTGGTTAGCAGGGGTGTTAGAGCTGGGTTCTTTACTTTTAGAGTGGTAAATGAGTGGAATAAGCTGCCAGAGTCTATTGTGGGTGCTAAGATGGTGAACGAGTTCAAGACAAGGTATGATAGATACTGTGAGAATGTAATCGCATAGTTGTGTGGACATCGAGGGCCTCCCTCGATGAGTCTAAGGACTCCTGGAGTCGCCCGAAATAATAATAATAATAAATGTTGTTATTGTTGTTATCTTGTCCTTTGAAGAGTCTTAGATGTTTCCATGTGCTTTTTGAACTGCTTTGGTTATGTCGATGATTTTGTTTGTATAGAGGATTAGGGTCTATTTCTTGCAAGGCTGATGTAATTGATGGATCTTATTCAGGATTAGGATCTATTTCTTGCAAGGCTGATGTAATTGCTGGACAGGTAAAGATGTGAGTAGGTGTCAGTTCAGTATTGGGGCAGTTGTTGCAGTTTCTATATGTTCTCATATCATCTGTATTGATCTTCATTCCTCTATGATGTCCTGTTCATAGTCTTGCTATTGTGGTGGAGGTCTTTCTGTCAGAATTGATCTTGGGAATTTGATGCTGTATCACTGATTTCAGTGGAATTAGTTTAGCTATTGATAGTCCATTAGCATCAGCAAGAGTTATCATGTGTTTCTTGGTTGAGTTCTCTGGCCTCTTTTGCTAATTTATCAGCTGCTTCATTGCAATCTATGCCTACATAAGCAGGAATCCATTGTAAAATGCAACTTTTTCCTAAACACTTTAGTTGATTTAAGAGTTTATGGGTGTCTTGTGTGAGCTTGGTATTGCCATTTTTGATTGCCTCCACAACTGACCTTGAGTCACTGTAAATTATAATTCCCTCAGATTGTTGAGATGATGATAATTTTAAGCAGGCTTCGAGTGCTTTATTTATTGCGTAAAGTTCGCTGGTAAAATTGGAAGCAATTCTCCCAGATCCAACTTTTATTGAAAGTTTTTCACCTTTCGGGAGTAGAAGGAGAACACCAGCACCTCCATTAATCATATTGGTGTCTGACAATCCATTGGTATAACAAATAACCTGTTTAGAGGATGAAAGAAGGTTGATAGTATTTAGGCCTTTTTCTGTGAACATTTCTTTTGATTCTTTTTTTGTACAGAGTTTGGTAAGGTTTAGATTTATGGAGGTATTTGGAGGTAAAGGACTGGAAAATAGAAGTTCTTTGTTTATGTGGGCATTTAGCTGATCAAGACCTATTTCCTTCCTGATAGTGTCATCATATTGTAAAGTTGATGATCTGTGAAGTCTGCATTTTTGATTCCAATGTTCATAAGTTTTTAGGAAGATATGATCACTTTGGTAGCTTCTGATATTATTTATGAATTTTATGGTGGCAAACGGGATTCGAATCCGCAGTGGGCATGGATGTTTGTGATTGTCTATGAAAATACTAATGATGGTGGTAGGCGGTAGATGGCGTTGGTGTAGTGGGTAAACTGAGTGGTGGAGACAGAGAGTTGTAGCGTAGGTGCCCTCCCTCGATGAGTCTTTGGACTCCCTGGAGGTGTTATTATAATAATAATAATAATAAAAATTTTCATCTGTCTTCCAGCAGGTCGAGCCCACATTCCTCTTGGGCTCTGATGTTGTTAGTGGATGAGACTGCACTAATGATAATCTTGGATGCTTTTGCTTGTATTTTGTCTAATTTTTCCTTTACCAATGAGGTGGAAGGTGACCAGATAGGTGCTGCATATTCCATTATTGGCCTTATTAGTGTAGTGTAAGTAGTTTTGAGGATTTTTGACTTTGCGCCCCAATTTGTTCCACAAAGCCTTTTCAGTATATTTAATTTTTTTAGAGCTCTGTTGGAAGTGTTAAAGATGGGTTGTGCAAAACGTACTTCCTGATCATGCATAATACCAAGGTATTTTGTATTTGTGACTTTTACAATTAGCTTGTTGTTGATCATGACTTTGGGATTGTAGGAATGTCTATTTTTCCTCTCTATACTAAAGGTGCTTAGTTTTGTTTTGTCTGGGTTGATTTTGAGTTTAAGATCATCTGACCATTTTTCTAATATTCTCATGGATTTGTTTAGAATCTCCTCTGATTCTTTGATTTTAGCATTAGTGTGCCAGATGGCTATATCATCTACATACAAGCTACTTTTGTGTCTTCTATAAGGTAGGGATGAATGTTATTGACATATAAAAGGAATACTAAGGGACTGAGTACTGAGCCCTGGGGAACACCAGCCCAGGTTCTCTGCTCTTTTGATATTGCTGCATTGATTCTGACTTTGATCTTTCTTCCTGTAATGAAATCGGCAATCCAGATTAAAGCGTTTCCTCCAATTCTAATATCATGTACTGTTTGTATTAATTTTTTGATCCAAACACGATCGAAAGCAGTAGTCATATCAAGGAATATGGCAGTTTCCTTTTTTGTTGGTTTTTCCTGAAATTCTATTATTGTGTGGCAGAAGTGGAATAATTGATCTGTTGTCAAATGATGGGCTCTATAGGCAATTTGGTAGTAGTTAATTTTCTTATTTTTAGTCAGCCAGTGCATGAGCCTGGAATATATGATTATTTCAGTAATTTTACAGAGTATGCTAGTTAATGTGATAGGTCTATAGCTTTGACATTCTGCAGCGTTTTTGTCAGGTTTCAGGATGGGTACAATAACTGATTTTTTCCATGCTTTTGGAAGTTTGCCTGTTCACCAAGAGGTATTGAGAATGTCCAGAAGTTGTTATTTGGCGTTTTTGCCAAGGTGTTTGACCATATGACCAGATAAGATCATTACCAGGAGATTTATTAGGTGCAGTTTTCTCGATTGATGAATTTAGTTCACTTAGTGTAAATTCTTTGGAGAAGATGTCATTAGTTTGGTATGTTCTTGCTTGTTTTAGTATTTTACTTGTGAGTTTATTGAGGGTCTTTTCCTCTCTGTTATACTGAAGTTTGGAATTGTTTGAATAGGTTTTTGCCAGTGTGTTTGCAATTTCTTGATCTGTAATAGCTTGTTTCCCAGCATTTATGATGACATTTGTTTTCTGTTAGTTCTCTTCTTTGATATCATTGTCTAGGATTCTAATAATGTTCCGGTGTTGGCTGCCTTTTCTTGGGTCCAGTTTACTGCAAAGCTCTGCCCATTTCTCTTGTTTGCACTTCCAAATTTCCTGATCTATTTTGTGCGTTATGTCCATTAATTTCTTTCTGGATTCATCAGTTTTATTAATTCTGAGTTATTCATTGATATTGTCTCTTTATGTAATCATTGAATCAATATTGTGATCTTTTCAGTATGGTATCCAGGTATTTTCCCCATTTGCCTCTTGGTATAGTTGCTTTGGAAGCTTTATTGATGTGTGAAGTAAGGATTTGTAATTTTCTGTCAAGGTTTCCAGAGACAGGTTCATCTTGACAGAGGCTCTCCAAGATTTGAGTAAACTTTGTCCAGCTGGCTTTTCTGAAGTTCCATGTCCTTTTGATTTGCTGTTCTTGATCAATCTTGAAGTTTAGTGTTGTTATTATGAGTCTGTGGTCACTGATAGCATGTCCCAAAATTTTCTATTGTGCACTTGATGCAATGCTATAATTAATAGCTGTGATGTCAATAGCAGATTCAGTTCCTGTAGTTTTAGAGAGATAGGTGCTCTTTCCATTGTTAATTGTTGTGAGTTCCAAATCTGTAAAGAGGTCTTCCAGTTGTTGACCTTTATTGTCTAAATCGGGGTAGCCCCACATTGGGCTTTTTGCATTTATTAAATGAGAACTGCAAATGAAAAAGAGGTTATGGAACATGTATAAGGAGAATGGTGGAAAGCAGTTACATGAGAAATATGACTCATGCCAGAAAGGTGAATAGCATGGTAAGGAAGGCAAAACTAGAATATGAGAAGAGATTAGTCCTACAATCCCAAGAGAATCCAAAAAGGATTCTTTCATTGTGGTCAACAAAAGGAGAAATTATGGTGGAGGAATAATATTGTTAAACAAAAATGGGAGTATTGTGATTGATGCAAAAGCTATAGTGGAGTTGTTTAATGTTCACTCTATTAGTGTATCTCATCCTAGAAAAGTAGGTTTTATTAAGGGTTGGGTTGAAGGTTTAGTCCTGCAAAAAGCAAGATTTCCAATGTTGCTTTTTGCAGGACTTATATTTTTAAGTAAGGGACAGCTTCTAATTTATGCTTCAACTTGCAGACATCTTTTGATGCAAATTCGTTGTTTTCCATTATCTCTGCACATGGGATTTTTACTAGAGCATTAGCAAAATTAACCCCTTTGTGTAGAATTTTGATTTCATTGTAAAAGTCTATAATCTGACAAGTTATGGATGATGTTGTCAGACTGCTATAAGTTGCTGAAGATTTTTGTTCCTTGCTCGATTGTCAAATTTCCTTATTAAACTTTTCTTATTTTCTTTAAATATTCCTAGTTTGTTTTCAGCTGATATATGCTCTAAGTACACCCAAATATCAGGCCTGAACAGCCTAAAAAAGCATAAGGTGAAGGTCATAATACTTGGCATTGACCATACTAAGCTAAGTATCCTGCAGGCATTTCGTATTTGATCCTCAAGGAGGACTGCTTGAGAGGAGCATAAGTTTTCTTTAATGGGATCTTTCTTTAAGGAGACAGGTGAAGAGAAGATGCATGAAGAATATCAGACACAGACCAGGAGAGTGACTAGTATGGTAAGGAAGGCAAAACTGGAATATGAGAAAAGATTGGCTCTTAGATCCAAGGAAAATCCTAGGGAATTTTTTAGGTATGTGGCCAGTAGGAGGAGAAATGACTGTGGAAGAATAACATTGGGAGATAAAAATGGCAATAGAGTGACTGATACAGAGGACATAGTGGAATTGTTCAATGAACACTTTATTGGAGTATTTCATCCTGAAGGAGTCAATTTGAATACTAGAGGTATAGGGCAGGTTTGAGGTTTAGAAGTGCAGGAGGAGAGTGTGTTCCAAATACTCAGTACTCTGAATGTCAGTAAAGCTGTGGGACTGGATGGTATTTCACCACGGGTTTTGAGAAAATGTGCTTGGGAACTGACAGTGTCTTTGACCTGCTTTTCAATGAAAGTCTGGCTGCAGGAAAGGTGCCATAGAATGGAAGGAAGGTAAGATAATGCCATTGCGTAAGAGCAGTATCAGACTGGAAGTGTATAATTATAAGCCAGTTTGTGTGTCATCAGTAGTTAGTAAGATTCTGGAGAAAGTAGTGCGGGACTGTATACAGCATTGGGCAGATGAGGGTAATGTTATCTGTGAGAGTCAACATGGATTTGTGAAGGGGCGCTCTTGTGTTAGCAATATGCTAGCCTTTTATAATAAAGTTACAAGACCATTAGATGAGGGAAAGGCATATACTGCCATTTTCCTAGACTTAGCAAAGGCATTTGACAGGGTGCCACATCATAAGCTGATATTTAAGTTGCAGCACAATGGGTCTGGATGTCAGATTGGTCAACTGGATTCAGAATTGGCTGTCCAATAGGAATCAGAGAGTTGTGTATGGTGGAGCAGTATCAAAGAGGCAGAAAGTTACAAGTGGGGTTCCACAGGGCTCAGTACTGGGACCTTTATTGTTTAACCTTTATATCAATGACATTGTCCATGGATTGCAAGGGGATATTCAGTTGTTCGCGGATGATGCGAAGCTGGGAAGGGTTATTAGTAATAGTGCAGATGTGGTAGCCCTGCAAGAGGATTTGAATAAACTAGATAGATGGGGAAATGAATGGGGGTTTCAGTTTAATGCAGCAAAATGTGAGGTCTTCAGGTTTGGTACACATTGATGGGACTCTGCATACTCTATGGTAGGAGTTAAACTGGAGGAAGTCAGGGAGACAAGAGATCTGGGGTTGATGATTGATAGAAAACTGAAATTTGGAGGACATTATTGCAAAGGTAGTGAAGGTAACACAGAGGATTGCTGCAATAATGAGAAGGCTACTGACCTGCAGAGATAAAAGGGTTATCATTCCGTTGTATAAGACTCTGATCAGACCACACTTAGACTATTGTTCTCAGATCTGGTCCCCAGGATTTGAAGGGGATAAATTAACTGTGGAAAGGGTACAAAGGCGGATAACAAAGATGGTGTCAGGACCGTACAATGTTAGTTATGAGGATCGGCTGATGGAGTGTGGACTGCATAGTTTGGTGGATAGACGAAGGAGAGGTGATATGATTGAGACTTTTAAATTGTTGAGAGGTGGTTACAGGGGTGCCACTGGGGAGTTCTTTCGCTTGGTTGAACTGTGAGAAGGAGCTATGACAAGGGGCCATCCCTCGAAGTTATGACAGGAAACTGTGAGCAAGAGGCTGATGAGTGGTTTCGTTGCATGGAGGGTGGTTGAACCATGGAATGCTTTGCCTGATAGAGTGGTGAGAGCGAGCATGGTCAATACGTTTAAAGAGTGGTATGATAGACTTTGTGTTTCCTAGGAGGAACCTCACTTGATGAGTCTTGATAGACTAGAAAGGACCTCCCACGATGAGTCTTTTGACTCCATGGAAGCCTGAATAATAATAATAATTAATCCTTACACAGGTAGGAATTAGGTTATTGTCCTGACAGTGCTTAAGAAAAGTAAGTCTACTGAGGAATTTAGCACATACCTTGTTGAAGGCTTTCATGTCTTTGCTTGCACCTTTTCCATAAAGATATTGTATTTCTATATTTAAACTTTTGTAGCCATTTCTGTTATTCATGTTGAAGTTATATGAACAGAAAACTATGTAGACACTGGAATGTAAATGAATAATTTGGTATATAAAGTTAATTATTTAAAGCCAATGTTAAATTATCGTTGGTGGTGCTAGTTTAAGCTGGCAAAATGTTGGTTGTAAATAATTAATTTTACATAGTAAATTATCTATTTACAGTGAAGACACAAACCAAAACGGATAATGTGGACAGTCACATCCAAGGAGGTCGATGATAGCATTTTCCTGGGAAGTGCAGATTTTGTCCTTAGGCACAGCACTGCACCTGGAACAACAGACTCTACTCACATTATTTACAGTGAAGACACAAACCAAAATGGATAACGTGGACAGTCACATGCAAGGAGGTCGACGATAGCATTTTTCTGGGCAGAGCAGATTTTGTCCTTAGGCACAGCACTGCACCTGGAACAACAGACTCTACTCACATTATTCCAACAAAATGGATACAACAAAAAATATCTCTCCAAACTCCTTAAAAACAACAACAAACCTATCCCCCCCCCCAAACCAGACTATACATATATCCTTAACCTACATCAAATGCACAACAGGTAAACTATGCACCCTCCTGAAATGATACAGAATCACCTCTAAACAAAATATCTACCTGCCTAAGAAAATTTAGGATTGCCTGGACCATCTTTCCTTTCCAGGTGTCTACAGCATCCCTGCCATTGTGGAACTCAATATTGCAGACAGACAGGACGAACTACTTTGTTCAGGAAAAAGGAACATAAAAAAATACATCCAGAATGGAGACCCAAAGAGCTGACTATCCCAGCATGACTTAGAGAACTGTTCTTGGACGTAGCACAACTTCTACAGAACCTTGTTAATTGAAACAGAACAGACGGTGTGATTTTACATGGATTTTGCCACATCTGCCTATCTACTCATCATCATTAACAACAGGAATCAGCATGACGAGCACCATTGTTGCCTTCCTTGCATGTGACTGTCTTTGTTATCCAGGTCATTTTGGTTTGTGTCTCATTGAATGTTGCCTTTCACAATGCTAGCTTAAACTAGCAAAATGTCGGCTATAAATAAATAATTTTAGCTAGTAAATTATTTATTTACATTCCGGTGTGTATGTAATTTTCTGTTTCAGAAACTTTCTTATTATGTTGGAGGTTTAATGGATTTTTTACAACACTCAAAAAGAATTAAAATAGAATTTAATACTTCCTATATTTCGTCCTAGTCACTAGGACATCTACGGGGATTACAAAAACAATTAATGTAACATGCACACAAAAACTTACAATACTAAGCCCAACCACGTGGGTGACACTAAAGTCCTATCTAGGTGGAGCGCCCTCTAAGGGCAGTAGTAGGTGGCCTGGAATGTAAGGTGGGACCTCTGGTGATGACTGTTTCCCAAATCTTCGGAAGCTTAATGCAACTGTATTTGTTAAGATTTGGTTGGTTTCTGAGAGCTGCTGCTGCTTCTAAGAAAAGTCTCTCTTTCTTGAATTTGCTGTGGTGGAGCATGGTGGTTTTCTTCCATTATACTCTGTGGGTGGTGTCCAAAACATGGTCAGCCAAGCCTGAATGGCCATAGTTGTGTTTAACGATGTACGACTTGTGTTCCTCCAGGTGGATGGATGCTGATCTGCCTGTCTGTCCAAAGTACGCAAGCTTACAGGAACAGGGTACTTTGTAAACTCCAGCAGAGAGAGAGGAGGGAGCTGATCTTTCGTAGAACGGATAAGGGTAGCCAGTTTGCGGTAGGGCTTATATGCTGTGTGTAGGTTATACTTTTTTAGTATCTTGGCTATTTTTTCCGAAGTGCCACGGATGTAGGGTATGGTGATGGCATTTTTAAAATCTTGTTGATGAGAGGGACGGGGAATGGGGGAGGAATTGATTATTTTTTTGATGCTGTGTTCGCTGTAGCCATCGGAGAGGAAAGTTCTGTGTATGTGGTTAAGCTCAGTAGTGAGGGCGGTTCCACTGGAACAAAGATTGTGGGCTCTCTTGGTAAGGGTTTTAATGATGCCATATTGTTGTGAGGGGTGGTGGTGGGAGAGTTTGTGAATGTATCTGCCTGTGTGTGTGTGTGGGTTTTCTGTATACAGTGAAGGCAAGTGTATCATTAGGCAGGCGCGTGACTAAGGTGTCTAGAAAGGGTAAACAATTGTTCTTTTCCTTTTCCATAGTAAACTGGATTCTTGGATGTAGGCTATTGAGATGACCGAGGAAGGAGTCTAACGTGTCTGGGCCATGAGGCCAAATAGAGAACACATCATCTACATATCTTAGCCAGATAGAAGGTTTGAGTGGGGCTGAGTCTATGGCTCATTTTTCGAAATCTTCCATATAGAAATTGGCAAGGGGGGGTGAGAGGGGGAACCCATGACGGTTCCCTCTATCTGCTTGTAGATTTTGTTATTCCAAGAGAAATACCCAGAGTTGATGGCGAAGGAAAAGAGATCTAAGATGTCAGAGGGAAAAACGTTTTCTAACACTTTATCTCTCTTAGAAAACGTTTTTCCCTCTGGCATCTTAGATCTCTTTTCCTTCGCCATCAACTCTGGGTATTTCTCTTAACATACTTATACTTAACATTAAAATGCGATTGCATAAAAAATAATTTCAATGAAGCCTGCGGGCCATTAAGCTACACTGCGGTATTTAGAGTTGTAAGATGCTTTCCAGATTCACAAGGAATGCTATGCATTTGATACTTTACATAAAATCCTATAAAAATAAATATTAAATAGACATGCATCTTCAGCCATCTGAAGAAGTACCACCGCCAAGCGGTACTTAAGTACTAGTACTAACGTTGCGGGTAGATGACTGAAGCAGTAGTTCATTCGAGTGCGCTGTCTAGTGCCTTCCAGATACATTTCGAAGGTTCTCGATACTTCGTTATTTTCATATAAACACGAGGATCTCATCCACAGTCAGTCAGTCAGTTGTGAACAGTGTGATATTTGTGAATAAGCACAAGCAGGTTCATCGTGTCAGCCTATTGTGGTTTTATATTGCCAGACTTTTTTCATTAGTGTGAGATATATTCAGTGGATCATAACCGTTACACGGCCATTTTGGATCATTTTTGGGTTCACTTTCCATCACTATGGCATCTACGAGTAAAAAGCGTAAATGAAGTGATTCTTGTCAGGTTTTTAAATGAAAAGTGAACCAATTGTACTTTTTTGTACTGATTGACGATAAGCCAGTGTGCTTAATTTATCATGAGTCAGTATCAATATCAAAAGAATACAATATAAAACGACACTATGAGACAAAGCATGTGTCCAATTTTGATCATCTTTAAGTTTCTTGTGGATAAAGTGAACCATCTCCAAATTGATTTAAAATGCCAGCAGGGTACATTTAAAAGACAGAGGGAAGAGAGTGAAGCATGCATCAAAGTAAGTTATGTAATAGCTGAAAAAATTGCTAAAAAATCGAAAGCCTTCTTGGACAGCAAGTTTGTGAAAGAGTGTCTCATCGCTACTGGAGATATTCTGTGCCCAACTGATAACTCTAGCACGAAGTGTCGAAGAACTTGCCAATGACATTGAAGGAACTTTAAAAAATGGTCATCCGAATTTACTTAATATTTACTTGCTTTAGATGTGAGCACAGATGTGAAGGATACAGCACAACTGCTATCTTTGTCCGTGGCATTGATCAACAATTCAATGTGACAGAAGAACTGCTAGCACTAGTACCTATGAAGAGAACACCGAAAGGCACTGATATTCTTGAAGTCGCCAAAAAAACGCTCCAACATTTAGACCTCAGCTTAACCAACCTCGAGGGCATGGTAACTGATGATGCCCCTGCTATGGTGGGAAAGAACGAAGGGTTTGTTGCGCTGCTACGGAAAGAACCGAAACTAGAAGGAAACAATTTCGTCCATTACCACTGTTTAATCCACCAGGAGAATTTGTGCACAAAAACTATTGGATTTGAGGATGTCATGAAAGTTATTGTGACTGTTGTCAACATTATTAGGGCAAGAGGATTGAATCATCGTCAATTGCAAATGTTTTTGACCCAAGAGTGCGAAGCGGATCATGGCGATGTGGTTTATTATAGTGATATGCATTGGTTGAGCAGAGGGAAGGTTCTTAAAAGAGTCTTTGACTTAAGGAGCGAAATACAGCAGTTCATGTGCAAACCAAGGGGAATCCGATTATGGAATTTAATGATCCAAAGTGGATGACAGACTTTGTTTTTGTGACTGACATCTCGTTGCATATGAATGACCTAAATACATGGCTACAATCCAAAGATCAATTGGTGCACACTCTGTTTGATTAGAACAAAGCTTTTGTGGCCAAGCTCAAACTTTGGGAGACACAACTCGCAAAAAAAGACTTAACTCATTTTCAGCTTCTCGCTGATTCCAACTGTTCATCTCTTGATGAATTTGCTACAATATTAGCCATGTTGTGAAGTGAGTTCGAAGAGAGATTTAGTGAGTTTCATAACCAACAGTCTTCTTTAGATTTATTTTCAATGGCATTCACTGTCAATGCTGCCGAAATGCTAGGGCTCAGTACAAATGGAGCTGCTTGAACTCCAAAACAACTCTTCTTTGAGAGAAAAAATATTCAACGTGCTCTTGCTTACATTTTATAAAGATTACATTTCTGATGATGCATTCCCTAATCTTCACTGGCATGCTTTGAGGATGTGTGCTTTGTTAGGAAGCACATACTTATGTGAACAGTTCTTCTCCAGAATGAAGCATGTGAAGTCCAAGACAAGAACTCAGATTACGGACCAACATCTCGAGAATACTTTGCGCATAGTGACTTCCAACATTGATGCCAATATCAACAAGCTGGTAAAGGAAAAACATTGCTAAGTTGCCCATTGACATTGTAAAAATGAATGTTTTCTTCATTAAATTATCTTTTTTCAAGTATTGATTGTATTTACTTATCATGAACCTGACTCCTACCTATGCTCTTAAAGCTGAGTTTGTTTATTTTTATAGGATTTTATGTAAAGTATCAAATGCACAGCGTTCCTTGTGAATCTGGAAAGCATCTTACAATTCTAAATACTGCAGTATAGCTTAGTGGCCTGCGGGATTCATTGAAATTATTAATGCGGCCAGAACTGTCTGAAAGATTGAAGACCCCTGATGTACATGCATTTCAACATCCCTTTGGATCCACATTCCCCTTGTGCAATGTCATTATCAATCTATTCAGTGCATTTGAAAACAGTGCAATTTCATTTGGCATTGCGTAATCATTTCTGTATTGCATACTCATTTGTCCTAGGAGTAATTGATCCCACATTTGACTGCACCCCCCCACCCCGCCCCCAGTACATATGATTTCCCTCATTTTGCACTTTTAATCTCTCACTAATGAGGGAAATCATATGTACTGGGAGGGGGGGGTTGCAGTCAAATGTGGGATCAATTACTCCTAGGACAAATGAGTATGCATACAACAATCTCTCCCCAAACATCTCCAAAATAATTCAAATGCAGGCCATCAGGCATATACAGATCCTTTTATCTATGAAATTCTCTCCATACCTTCATAAACTGCACACCATTCCTCCTGCACAATCTTCTCAGTGATTCAATAGGAATCATGTTCCTTCTTTTGGATTCATTCCTATCATATCGAGGCACCACTCACAATCTCTTCTTTTATCAATCTTCTTTTTTCACTTCTTATGAGCAACTCTTTCATATCTTTTCTCAATGATGCATATTTCTCACCTTTCAGATCATGCATGCCAAAATAATCATTTCTTTCAACTTCTTCCCTCTGCAAACTAACAGCTTTACAAACATTGTTTATCTTTGCACATTGGAAACATTAAGTCATCAAATCTCCATACAATACCATACCTTCTCCTTCTGAGAAGGAGAAGATACTGTATGGATTTTTCTCACCTCTTTCTTAGTTTTCTCATTTGCTTTTTTGTTCATTTCCCTTCCTGATTGCCCACATGCATAATTATTTTTCCATTTGCTCGAGATCACATTTTGTTCTGTGAAGGTAAATGTCTCATAAATGTCACCTCATTATTCAAATTAACTTCAACTGCTTAGTTCATATGGTCATTCATATTTTGCCCATTATTACTCACTCCTTACATTGCATTCTCTACATTTCATTATGCTGCCTTACATTGTTCATATTAGTTACAGTATTTCATTCTCCCACTTTTACATAACTCGCATTTCTTAACTCGCGCACAAAACATTTCTGATATACCCTCTATCCACTCTCATAGCATAAAAAAATTCACTCTTGGTAAAAGGTACATTGAACAAACACAACATTGCATGAAATATCTAATGTTAAATTCACTGAGTAAGGAAGCATTGAATTCACTGAATAAGGAACCATTTTTCTTGTATGCATCAGTGACATGTAAAACACTTGTTAAACAATATCGTGTATTAAATTTTGCAAACAAATACACATGCACTCACACAATCAGCGGTCTATGTAAATGTCTCATAAATTACTACACAGTCTAATGTAAGTAAAATACTAACCAATAATAATTACTCTAATTAGTAATATTTACTTAGATAAAAAGATTTATATGTATACCATATGCATACCTCTACTCCATGCACTATGCTCCCACCGTTGATCCAAGCACCAAAAAAGGCATAAAAGTGGCTTTCTCCCTAGTAAACAAGATACCAAGTTTCCTTTGTCTTCCAAAACCTCCTCATTCACCATTAAAAAAAAAAAAAACTGGAAGTATATACAATCACTTGTTAACATGGAATTTGCTATATGGGATAAACAGACTGGTGGTAGAGATATACAGGGTGATCCCCTGTTAAAGACCTTGTGGAACTTCACTCAGCGATCCAAATGCTGCAAAACTTTACAGAAATATATTGTGCTTCATGTGGAAGTGATATCTGAGAAAAAAAAAAGTAGTTCCAAAATTCAGCACCAGGGGTGCTGTATCAAATGTAGATGTAGTAATTTTTCTGTGTGTGTGTGTAAGAAGGAGAAAAGCAACACAAGCATAAATAGCACATTTTTATTCAATTCCATTATGCATTCATGGGGTGTACTGTTCAATATGCTGTCCTTCCCAGTATGCCACAAACTGCATCCTTTGCACAGTGTGTTCAGCAGCAGAATGCAGCTGGTTGGGACTGATGTTACGCATTTGATACGTTATACTGTCTTTCAGCACTGGAAATTTATTAGGATGATCCTGATAAACCCTGTCTTTGAGAAATCCTCAGAGCCAGAAGTAATAGTGGGTCGTGTCAGGTGAATGAGGTGGCCATGCAGTGGGAAACACACAGTTGATCACTCTGGCTTCTGTGAAATGTTCTCAGAGATCCTCCTCTGTGGATCGACTGATGTGTGGAGGGACCCTATCCTGCATGAAGATGACTCAATCCATGCTCAGGTGGTGCTGTAGCCATTGCACGACAAAATTGTTTATCATATATGATACCTCTCAGCAGTAGCTGAGCAGGTCACATGACCTGACTGGTAAATGACATGCGGTAAATGAAACTATACACCCAAACCAGACAGCAACTTTGGGTGAATTCAAAGGAATTTGTTGGATTGCATGCGGGTTTTGCATAGTCCAAACCCAGCAATTGTGAGTATTTACAGCTCCTTTCAGAAGAAAGTGAGCCTCTTCTCCCTACAAATTTGTCCATGGCCATGCAGTGTCTAACTCCACTTAAGCAAGGAATGCTAAAGTGAATGTCAGTCGACTTAAAGGCCTGCTGACACAACTCCCGTTTCAGGTTTATCTTGAATGGGTAGAAATGCAGAATCTCTCATACAATTTTCCAGACAGTTGTGTAAAGCACATCTATATGTCTTGAAACAGCACATGAACTGCAGGAACTAATACTGTTATTTATGGTCTTCTCCACAACAGCTTTAGCGACTTCATTCACTTGTTGCAAACTGATTGGTTTGCAACCTCTGCCAGGTCTAACTCCCAATGATCCCATTGGAAGTTTATTTTTCACTTGGTTAGACTATAATAAATTTAGTTTAATCCTTTATCCAAGTGTAAGCAAACAAAGTTTGCACCTGAAAATATCTTCAGGACTGGGGTAAGGTAGTGTAACACCAGGCAACTCCGAGCAAAGGTGGACAACGCTCTCATCACTCCTTGTCTCAGTATCTCCCATAATGCAAAGCACATTTCCTTGTGGACATGTATACTGCTATGCATTAAGGGAAGGGTCACTACCCAGACCGGTTTCAACCTTTATTGAGGTGTATTTAAGTAAAGATCTCTCTAAAAATTAGACAATCCCGAAAGATCGCCCAATTCAGCTTTGTTCCACTCAGTGACAAGCTCACCCAATCACCAAGTAGAACTTCTCAGCATTGGCTCTACCCAGTGGCAGGCTCACCCCACCACCAGACAGAGCCATAATCTCAGCTGTGGCTCTACTCAGAGACAGGCAAAAACCTACCCCAAGCAGATCCTCTCATATATATCCAGCATGGGAGGCAGACCCAAATGTGGAGATAGTAAGGCAGAAGCAATAGGAGAGATTATATTTACCTATAGGAGTTGTCAACAGGTGTACCACCTTATTATTGAATTACTCTGGATTTAGAGAAAGATGTTGGAAATTTATTTTTCACTTGGTTAGACTATAATAAATTTAGTTTAATCCTTTATCCAAGTGTAAGCAAAATGATATAGGAAACGGCTTAAAGGGAGATATTCAGTTGTTTGCTGATGATGCAAAGTTGTGTAGTGCAATAAAAAATCAAGCTGATGTTGAAAGTTTGCAGGAGGATTTAAATAAGCTGGTAAAATGGGCAAAAGAAAATGGATGTCAGTTCAATGTGGAAAAGTGTAAACTCTTGCATTTTGGGATTAAAAGATTACCAGCTGTGTACTACATAGATGGAAAGGTACTCCAAGAGATTGATGAGGCTAGGGACTTAGGGGTATTGGTAGATAAGGAGATGAAGTTCAGAGGACACATTGCTAAGGTGTCCAAGATTGCACATAGGATTACTTGGTTGTTGAGGAACACACTGACATCCAGAGATAAAGAGGTTATTATTCCCCTTTATAAAGCATTGATACTTCCACATTTGGATTACTGTGCTCAGGTCTGGTCACCTGGATTCCTTGGAGATGAGGAGGCTGTGGAGAGGGTTCAGAGAAGAGTGACCAAGTTGGTGAGTGATATAAAAAATGCTCCCTACATTGATAGATTGAGAGCTTGTGGATTGCAGAGATTGGCTGATAGGCGAAGAAGAGGGGATATGATAGAAACATTCAAATTACTAAAAGGTTTTTATAGGATTGATGCAGGGGAAATGTTTCAGCTGTGTGATAGTGATGGAAGAACAAGAGGTCATCTCTGGAAATTAAAGAAGAGTGTGGTTAACAAAGGTGTCAGAACAAGGTTTTTTGCCTGGAGGGTGGTGAATGAGTGGAATTCATTGCCTGACTTTGTTGTGAGCTCTTCATCTGTAAATGAATTCAAGAAGAGATATGACAGATATTGTTTTGCTAGTTTAGGTCTCCCGCGATGAGTCTACTGACTCCATGGAGATACCCGTAATAATAATAATAAGTTTGCGCCTGAAAATATCTTCAGGACTGGGGTAAGGTAGTGCAACACCAGGCAACTCCGAAAAAAGGTGGACCAAGCTCTCATCACTCTTTGTCTCAGTATCTCCCATAATGCAAAGCACATCTCCTTGCAGACATGTATACTTCTATGTATTAAGGGAAGGGCCACTACCCAGACAGGTTTCAACCTTTATTCGGGTCTTGTCAGTGGGAGTGTTGCACTACCTTACCCTAGTCCTGAAGATGTTTTCAGGCGCAAACTTTGTTTGCTTACACTTGAATAAAGGATTAAACTACATTTATTATAGTCTAACCAAGTGAAAAATAAACTTCCAACATCTTACTCTAAATCCAGAGTAATTCAATAATAAAGTGGTACACCTGTTGGCAACTCCTATAGGTAAATATGACCTCTCCTATTGCTTCTGCCTTAGTATCTCCACGTTTGGGTCTGCCTCCCATGCTGGATATATATGAGAGGCTCTGCTTGGGGTAGGTTTTTGCCTGTTTCTGAGTAGAGCCACAGCTGAGATTATGGCTCTGTCTGCTGGTGGGGGGTGAGCCTGCCACTGGGTAGTGCCAGGCTTGCCCCAATGCTGAGAATTTCTTCTTGGTGATGGGATGAACCTGTCACTGAGTGGAACAAAGCTGAATTGGGCGATCTTTTGGGATTGTCTGATTTTTAGAGAGGTCTTTACTTAAATACACCTCAATAAAGGTTGAAATCTGCCTGGGTAGTGGCCCTTCCCTTAATTCATAGCAGTATACATGTCCGCAAGGAGATGTGCTTTGCATTATGGGAGATACTGAGACAAGGAGTGATGAGAGCTTGGTCAACCTTTGCTTGGAGTTGCCTGATGTTGCACTACCTTACCCCAGTCCTGAAGATATTTTCAGGTGCAAACTTTGTTTCCCAATGATCCCATTTCTTCAAAACAACTAATCATTCATCACAGAGCAATGGAGATAGTAGACCTTGTCAACATTTGTTTAGGCAATGAAATTCATGGTGCACAGCAACAACACTACAATTATAATAAATTTAGTTTAATCCTTTATTTATTATATTATACTCTTAATTATTTTATTATTTTTTATTTAAATTTATATATTTTATATTTAAATTTATTATACTCTAACCAAGTGAAAAATAAACTTTCAACACTACAATTGTTTAGGTAGTACAGATTCACAAGCAAAGCATGTTGGGAGAAAGTTAGTGCTATCACTACGGACAGTAACAACCAGAATGAAGGGAAAAATTCCATGTCCATCCTTTTAAACCCTCATGTCACCTGCTGAGTTGTATGATAAGCAAATTCCATGCATTTGGTGTTTACAACACCCATTGGTGGCTAATTCTGGAACTACCTTTTTTTCCTCAGATATCGCTTCTGCATGATGCACAATATATTCCTGCAGAGTTCGTAGCATTTGGATGATTGGATGATACTCCACAAAGCCTTAAACAGGGATACTTTAATTTTGATCTCCCAATACATTGGGCGATCTTTTTTTTTCAGGATTTATGCTTGCTTTTTATTTCAATCTAAAAAGAAACAAGCTAATAATTTTATGTCAGGTTTGATAATCTTTCATCAAAAATCTGGCACAAATAGATCTTGGATATTTTGTGCATCTCATTGCCAGTCATCATAATACAACCTGAATCTCACCTGCAAGCAACATTGCTAGTCTTTTTTCAAAAACTTTTCCTATAATACACTTCTTCTGTATCGGTAATACAGAGGAGGTACACTGTATTCTACCTGAAGAAATGTACTGTAATGCACACAAAACTAGTAGAGATTAGAACTTAAGTTCTTGCTTTTAAGGTTACACGGTGATCAGCACTCATATTTGTTAATTTAGGGACACAAAAACACGTGTTGAACAGATTATTTTATTAATTACTAATAAAATGAAACTTAAGTTTTAACTTTAAGTTTTATTTTATTTTTGTGTTTTTGTGTCCCTAAATTTACAAATATAAAACTTAAGTTGTTCAACAAGTAGTGTCCATGTCACATAACACACTGAACATAAACTTTCAGCATGTTCTCCATTTTGGTTTAATCATGAGAACCTGGTGATCATGTCATTATTTCTACATCTGATAAAATCTATTTGCACATGAAGCAAAAATATTGTTTTATAGACTAATAAACTTATGTAACTCATCATATATAGAGATAATGACACAATCATCAGGTTCTTATGATTAAACTAAAATTTATTATTATTATTAGCATCATACCTCTGTGGAGGTGAAAAGGCTCATTGCTTGAGGTATACACTGTCACACAGAGCTTATTGAACCATGTTTTAAACTCATTCAAGGTGTCTACATTCATCCCAATGTCAGGTAATGCATTTGACTCACCAACCACTCTCTATGCAAAGAGCCTTCTTTTCACTCCCTTGCTCACACCCTTCATATACAGCTTCCAGGGATGGCCTCTTTTTTCTACCCCTGACTCCCATTCTGTGAAAAATGTCTTCCACATTAACCCAGTAAAAATCCTTACCAAAGGTCAGTTTCTAAAATCTACCAGCAAACAGAAGTTATTCTTTTCAAGGAGTGCATAAATGCACTCTCTTTCTCTCTCCACTTATAATTAGTGACTTCATTACCTACAGAACCCTGAACACTATAGACCATAGGTTCCCAAACTTTTTCGGGCCACCACCCACTTTGCAAGACATAAATTTTGTAACGCCCCCCATTATAACAGTTTTCCGCGTTCAAGCCGTTTGATATTTTTGACGTTAATAGCAACTAATGATACATTACTGCTTATGCCGTTAAATTTTTAAAAAGAAGTAGCCAATATGTGCTTCATCTTGAACACAGTTATTGCTATACCGATTTTGGTGAAACGTAGCCCATATGTAAGGATTATAAAATGTATGCTCGAATAACATTATGCACAGTTTCATACAATGGTTTAAATATGAAAATGTGGAATACAATTAAGAGATTGCATTACATTAGTAAGAATCTTATTATAATAATTAACACACCATCAAATGTATTAGATGGTTTATTTCGAACTTACAAAGTAAAAATACAAAGAAAAAATAACAAATTAATGTGAAGGATGAGCCTGATGCATTTTTAAAAGTTTGTTAATATCGGGTTCAACTTTTGTTAAAAACAGTCGTAAATCGTCATGCTCAGTTATATGCAATCGGTTCCTTTTCTTAGATAGTAAATTCACTACAGCACTAAACCCACGCTCAGCCAAATAAGAAGATGAAAATGCAATTAAAATTTTCTGCACTATTTCCCATCATCCAGGGTACAGTGTCGATATTGATTTTTGAAGCCAGAACTCTTGATATCCAGTTTTGAATTTTATTTTTAGTTCTTCATTTGTTGTGAGTTCTATGAGTTCCACTTCTGCATTTGATGATCTTGCTGTGCTTACATGTGAGAAAGGATCTAGAACCCAATTTGGTATATTCATGTTTAGAATATCCTTGAATGGTTCATTAAAATCAGCATGGAGAACCTCCAAGTGTTGGCAGTATGTAAGTAAATCTTCCTTTTTGAGAGACACTGCTGATAAATTTGAAAAGTGGCTATATTCCCCTCGGCCCATATTCCACTTGAACAGAAGAAGTTTCCCTACAAAAGTGGCAATAATGTTTTTTGTTTTAATTCAATTCATCACCTTGTAGTTGTAGATTGACTTCATTAAATATTTTATAGAGGTCTGTCAAATAAGCGATGTCATTTTTGGATGTAATCAGGTTGGCCTGCAATCCGTCATCTCTGTTTTCTAGGAACTCTAGTACTTAATCAAACAAATTGTAAAATCAATTCAGACAAATGCCTTTCGAAAGCCAGCGAACGTCTGTGTGAAGCAGCAAACGATTGAAATCTTCATCATTTTCGCTACAAAGTTGGCTAAACAATCTGTCACTCAATGAATTGCTTCTAATCTTGTTGACTACTCTAATAATGTAATGGAGTGATGTGTGCAGGCGTTCACTTAAATTTTTCGCAACCAAATGTTGACGATGAAGAACACAATGTATAGCGAGTACATTTGGTACTGCTTGTTTCAAATGCGCTATGAAACCCTTGTGGCACCCTGTCATTGCTGGAGCACCATCAATAGCAGCAGCCCTTTGTATCTGCTTCCAAGTTTTTAGCAAATAATAATTCTTGACAAACTTTTTCTTCTTTTATGAATCGTACGTATGATAAGAGTAGTGGTTCATTATTTGGGAGAGTTGATTCATTGAGTTGAATGGAAAATTGGCATGTCTTCAAATAATTGCACAATGATTTTTCAACGTCTTCAGCCATTTCATTGATTCTTCTTTGCACTAAATTATTGCTCAAAGGAATTTTCCTGATGATATCTGATGCTGGCTTATGAAGCACAGTGTTTATTACTTCTTTTACTGCCAGCAAGATTAATTCCTCACCAATTGTGTGTGGTTTTCCCGCTTTTGCAATTAATAATGAAATATTATAAGAAGCTTGTAATCCGTCATTAATTTGTTTAGTGGATGATGTAAAAAGTTTTGATATAGTTAGACGTTTAAAATATTTTTCTTCTAGTACTTGAAAATAGGACAAATCTTTATCCTTTTTGTCAGCATGCATTTTAGTCAAATGCTCTTGTAGCCTAGAAGGCTTCATTGCTTCATTTGAAAACACGTTTTGGCAAATCAAGCACATAGGTAATAATTGGTTCATAGGAGACTGAATAAAACCATATTTCAAATACTCAATACTGTACTGTCAACATTTCTTCTTATATTCAGACATAATGAAGTAATAAAATTTGCAAAAATATTCACAAAATGAAAGATTTAATTTACACTTTGTAGACTCCACTTATCTATCACACTTTTGACTGATGATTGTTGGCAAAGCACACAAAAAATAATGAAACTTATTCCTAAACCACTGGTATTTATAGATTTGAAATCTAGCCCAAATCGACTTGCATGCATTGACTTGTTTGCGAAACCATTGTACTTGTGCTTTGAACAAGTCACTGCAAGCACCCATATTCCTGTCAAAACATGCTGAATTGAGTGAATTACCTATGTAATAGTTGACCGACATACTACTAGTTAAGACTCGTCTGCTGCATGGAGAGACTAAAGCCTGTATGGCACGATCAATTTTTACAATAGCAAAAAATGGATAAATTTTTTAAGCATATAAAAAATAGAAGTTAAAATAGAAGTTGGAAATAACTGAAGAAGAATTAGAAATCAGCCTGAAAGAAACAAGATACAATCAAAGAAATAATCAAAAAGAAAAAAGAAGCCTATCACAAATGGTTAAGCAGTAAAAGATTAGAAGATGAAATAGAATATAAAAGAATAAGAGCCATAGCTAAAAGAGAAGTCAGAAAAAGACATAGAGAATCATGGAATAAATTTGTTTCTAATTTAGAACATGATTTATATAAAATAAGACCCAATGTATATAAGATTTTGAAACACCTAAATGCAGATACCAAAGAAAACATAAAATTAAACACTGAATTGAAATTAGAAGAATTTCTAAATTACTACACAGAACCGTGGACAGACAAATATTTTAAAAAAGACAACTGGCAAACAATTAACGAAAATGAAAAGGAAATAACTGAAGAAGAATTAGAAATCAGCCTGAAAGAAACAAGAAATGGAAAATCACCTGGAGAAGATAAGCTAGGTTCAGAACTATATAAATACACAGGAACAAGATTCAAAGGAAGACTCTTATTATTTTTAAATAAAATTTACTCAACTGGTATCCCCTCAATAGAATGGAAAAAAGCAATTGTGATTCCTATCTTTAAGAAAGGTAATAGAGATGACCCTAAAAACTATAGAGGTATCAGTATACTAAACTCATGTTACAAAATATACAGCAGAATCTTAAATAACAAACTAATGAAATATTCTGAAAACTTTATTCTAGAGGTACAAAATGGATTTAGAAAAGGACGATCATGTATAGACCCAGCCTTCTGCCTAAAATTAATAATAGAGAAAAGAAGGGAATATAATTTAGAAACACATATTGCATTTATTGACTTTGAAAAAGCATTTGACAAAGTTAAAAGAAACATATTATTTAACATATTAAAAGAAAGACAAATACCAAATAATATCCTAAAAGCTGTCACAAGTATATATGAAAATAATCAAATACAAATAAGATTAAATCATGAGCTATCATATACAAGAGAGATAAACCAAGGGGTCCGACAGGGATGTCCACTCTCAGCAACTCTTTTTAATATCTACTTAAATGAAATAATAATAAAATGGAGTAAAAATTTACATCAAGGAATTAAACTTTCACCTACAGTTAACTTAAACACTCTCCTCTTTGCAGACGACCAAATAATAATTACAAATTCTGAAGATAACTTACAGAAAGCTATTTTAAATCTAAATGAGATATCCAAAGATTATGGTATGATAATATGAACAGAAAAATCAAAAACTATGGCCTTTAAAGGACAAGATTCAGCAAGAACTAAAATAGTATTAGATAACAAGATCTTAGAACAGGAATTCATGAATTATGAATTCATGAATTCATGAATGAATCATGAATTCATTTAACATAGTTAAATGAATTCATTTAACTACCTAGGATGTATGATCACTTATGAAAATGAAAAAGATATAAACATAAAAATTGCAAAATATTTAAAAATAACAGGAGTAATTAACTCTATATTTAAACCAAACCTAGTTCAAAAACAAACCAGGCTAAAAGTATACAATACATTAGCCCTACCGGTCTTAATGTATGGAAGCGAAATCTGGACAATAAAACAAAAAGAAACAAAGATTAACAACAGCAGAAATCAAGTTTATGAGAAAAACTGCAAAGTATACCCTATTTGATCACAAAAGAAACAAAGATATTATGAAAGAATTAAACCAAGAACCAGTAATTGAAAAAATTAAAAAATATAAACATAGATGGATGGAACACGTTCAAAGAATGAAAACAGAAAGATTACCAAAACAAGCCTTAAAGTACAAGCCATTAGGAAAAAGAAAACCAGGACGTCCTCTTAAACGATTCAACGATGACTTCTAAGGCCGGAAGAGGCCATACTAGGCCTAAATCCTTGATACGTATGATGATGATGATGAAGAAGTTAAAAATATCTTGTATGACACGTTCAATTTTTTATTTTGCATGCAAGCGCATTTTGTTCATCTGACCACGACATTGTCCGAATAATTATAAATAATAATTAATAAATAAAATAATTACACAAGATATAAACAACAAACCTACAAAACATAACCACAGAAAACAGTATAATAAGTTTCGAATAATATTTGCTTTGTTTTTTCCCTCTAGTTAGCAATATAAGTTAGTGCTAACTAAAATTTACGATTTTATTTCTTTCTTGCCATTATTATTTTTACTCATAATATTAATTTATATAAAATTGGGTTTATTTTTGTACAAATCAATTAGAAAAGTGGTTTTATATATTTTATATATATTTTGAAATGAAATATAATGAATATATTTGCTACTGTAAACATAACCTATTAATCACACATATATACATGCTCTATTTTCTCATTGACATAGAAAATTGACATCTATTTCTATCTGACATGGTAAATTTTCAAATGATTAAATAATTGAAATAGAAAATTGATAAAAAAAAATTGATCGTGTAAGACAGGCATAAGATGAATTAAAATGCAATATTTAAATTTTAAATGATTTATCTAATCGCAAAATCATGAAAATAATTAATTTTTGAATATATATTATTAATTTCTTCTATAAAGAGCCACTGACCCCTAGACTGCCTGAATGCCCCCAAATGCTTCTGATCCCACTATAGCCCCCCTAGAAGGCTTCAGCGCCCACTGGGGGGGGGCGGTACCACCCACTTTGGGAACCTATGCTATAGACAGACACTCTTCAAAGAAGCTTCTTTCATTTCTGCAGTCAATATGAGCAAAGTAAAAGAAAAATTCACAAAATTATTGACTGAGAAAGAACAGCATGCCGAGCACTCATCCCACAACAAGGTCATGTATCTTCATCCTTTCTTTTAGGCTTACACGGTGATCTGAATGCATTTTTGAAAATTATGGAGACAACTACCGTGAACACGGTAGTTGTCTTCATGTATCTTCACATGTGCTTACAAATATTGAATTTAACATCTTGTTCCATGTGTAGTTATTGTGAACATGAAGTTGAAATTTAGAGGGCATATTGCAAAGTTAGTTAAAACAGCTCATCAGATTATGTAGTTATTAAGATCACACTGACAAACAGGAATAGAAAGGCTATTATTTCTCTTTTATAAGGCTTTAATAAGACCACACCTAGATTACCACACAGATCTAGTTATCTAGGAGATGGAGAGAATCTAGAGATGAATGACTAAGAATGTGAATGGTCTGTAGAATATTCCTTGTGAGTACAGATAAAAGGTCTGGGGTTACAAGGGCTAATTAATGGGAAGAAAATAGGGGATATGAAGTCATATAATTTATTGAAAGTGTTTTTATAGGATTGGAACAACTTTTTTCAATAGGCAGGAAGAGAACGTGGAATTTCCCCTAGATATCAGGTAAGAGTAACCACTCTTATATGCCTCAAATATCTCCCCTCCAACTCCTTCTCTTGATGTGGATTTACAAATTGCATTCCTTTGATATGTCTTCATACCCCACATTTCAAGGACCAAATACCACTGTACTCACTCTTCTCTGGACATATTGTGGTAAGAGTGGTTACTCTTACCTAATATCCAAAGTACAGTCTATTGACTGCACTAAGCCACCAGATCTTAGTCTTCCTCAGCATTTTTTTTTTTTTTTTTCATCCTGGATTCTTGTCTTTGTTCATATATTCTTGGATGCTGATAATGTTAAGTTCCTAATATATAATTTTATTATTATCATTTTCTCTGGTATCTTCATGATCAAAGACTCATCACAGGAAGTGTATACCAATGAAGCACTCACAACCTCTGACAATCCATTCCACCTTTTTGCCATTCTCCAAACTAAAAAAAAAAAAATGTAGTCCTCACACCCTTGCTAACCACTCTGGATATTAGGTAAGAGTGGTTGGTTACTCTTACCTAATATCCAGAGTGGTCATCATGTGTGTGGACTAGATTTTTTGTTTGGAGGGTGGAAAATGGTTGGACTGAACTGTCAGACAAGATTGTGAGTGCTTCATTGGTGAATAAGAAAAGTGAGTGAAGTGTGGATAGTATGCAGGAAATGTGACATGCGGATGGATTATAAGACATCTTTGAATGTGAGTACAAAACATGAAGTAGTTAGTGAAATTACAGGAAGAAAGAGAATGTAGAACTGGTAAGAAAGCATGAGAGACTGACAGTGACTAAGAGTGGGATCAATGGTAAGATAAAATGCAAGTTCAATAACAAAAAAAGAGAGTGTGATATCAAGGTAGAGAGAGTGAACGAGAGCCAGAAAATGATTCAAGGTTTGAAAGCAGAGTTAGTTGAAATGAAGCAAGAGATGGAGCATATTATTATTATTATCATCATCATCAACAGACCTCCACAGAGTCAAGAGACTCATTGTGGGAGGTCCCACTCTCACGTGCACAGCTAATAATCATACCTCAACTAAATGCATTCACTATCCATGCACTCACTACACTCTCAGGTAATGCATTTCAATTACCCACCACTCTCCATGCAAAAAATCTACTCTTAATCCCCTTACTCACACCCACCTTATACAGTTTCCAGGATGGCCTCTCATTCTCCCATTGTCTCTAGATATTCTATGAAAAATCTCATCCACATTAATTTGGTCATTATATGTCCTGATCATGTCCCTCCTTTTCCTTCTATCCACTAGGCTCTGTCATCATATTCCACATTTCAGAGACCAGAAACTAACTTAGTCAATTGTCTCTGAACCCTCTCTAACATCTCATCATCCTTTTGAAAACCTGGCAACCAAATCTCTACACAGTAATCCATATATGTTCTATTCTTGAGAGAGATACTTGTGACATTAAATGAAGAATTATAAACACATTAACACAAGAATATTTTAATGTTTGCCAAATATTTCAGTCTGAAACTAACAGACTATTCTCAGTGGCTTGATAGGAACAGTTTTTACAAGGTGGAATACAAACAATTGATCATTCAAAAGTAGAATGAGCCGCATGATGTTACATTGCTAAGCATTAAAGAGAGGTAAATTTCATCAGAGTGATGAATAAATTATAGATATTAATTTGCAATTTCATATAACAATCTTAATTTATAAATTCATTTAAAGATAACATTAGCCTAACGTAAGAATTAAAAGTCTCAATTAAAAAAAATAAACTTTTAGTGTGTTATCCAGATTAAACTTTCCCATATTTTTGACAAGGATATACAGTCATTTCGATTCAAGTTAGGGCATTTAAGTAAGGCCTCAGCACTCTCTTTGAATAGCCGTTCGAATTTATAGCAACATCTGTGTAGAAGGTGAGTCTTGAACCAGAGAATGTTTGTCTCAATCCCATGTTGTGCCAATCCAGACTTAAAGGATTTGTTGTGAAGAATGTATGATTGATGTTCTTGTATTCTTTTTTCTTTAGAGCATCCTGTTTGTCCATAGTAAGACAGATTGCAGTTACAAGGAACTTGATATACACCAAGCAAAGACATAGTTGAGTGTTTATCTTTAGAATGGATATAAGTGGCAGTTAAATCATATTTCTTTAGAATTCTTGAAATTGGTTCTGAAATTCCGGAAATATATGGAATTGGAACTCGATGTATTGATTCTTTGTTGTTCTGGATTGGATTGTAAGAATCAAACAGATGTAGTTTTTTTGGAGAAGCAATTTAATTTCATGTGATGTTTGATAGTTGAAAGTTCATTTAACTTTGATAATTCATGGGAGTTGAATTAAACATTTTATGATTCCTGTTTTTTGATAAAGATGATGGGCAGATTGTTTGCGAATGTAACATCCAGTAAAAGTTGGTTTTCTGTAAACTGTTGTCAGAATACCTGAAGGTGAGCAGATGAGGAAGATGTCTAAAAGGGATAACTTGTTGTCTTTTTCAATCTCCATGGTAAACTTAATACGAGGATGTAAGGAATTGATTTTGGCTAAATCTCTGTTGTGAGGGCACACTGAAAAGATGTTGTCTATATATCTAACTGAAAAGGATGGTCGAGAGAATATAGATGAAAACAGGATGTCTTCTAGATGTTCCAAATAAAAGTTGGCTAAAGCAGGTAAAAGTGGACTTCCCATGGCCATCCCTTCCACTTGGTTGTAGAATTTGTTTTGACACAAGAAATATCCAGTGCATCAAGAAATTGAATAATTTTACGATATCTTGTGGGAAGTAATTGTAAAGTCTCTTTGAGAGGTACATTAGTATATAGAGATTCTACATCGAAGCTCACCATAAGATCAGTAGGTTGTAATGTTTTTTTGTTTTTTTTTGTTCTTGTGTTAAAAATATTCTTGTGTTAACATTTATAATTCTTAATCCATATATGTGGCCTGATCAAAGCCTTGTACAATGGAATTAAAACATACTTACGTCTATATGTCAGTGTTCTCCACATCATTCCCATAATCCACTGTGTTGTCCTCACAATTTTAGCAAACTGATCACAAAATATCAAGTATCTATCCATCACAAACCCCAAATCCTTCATCTCCTTCACCTCTTTCACAATATCCCCACAATCCTATATTTTGCATCCCATCTTTTGCTTCCCATAATTTAAAACGTTAAATTTTGCAACATTAAACTGACATCCTCACATATTTTCCCATTTAGACAGTCTATTTAGGTCCTCTTGCATTTGCTCTACTTCTCATAACTCTTCCCAACTTTGCATCATCTGTAAACAACTATATAACACCATTCAAGCCGTTTCCAATGTCATTTACATACACATTAATAACAATAGCCCCAAATCAGACCCCTGGGGCATGCCACTAGTGACTCTCCTCTTCTGGGATATCACTCGCACATAAAAAACAGTTGCAAACGGGAATCGAACCTGCAGCCTCTTTTTAGACTGGAGAGCGAGCAGGTATGTTATGCCAACCTCTCTGCTGCAGATATTCAGAATGAAATGAATAGAATTTTAGATGTGTTTAATCTTACCTAATATCCAGAGTGCTGATATTAATGCACTCTGGGTATTATTATTATTATTCTTACATGACACCTGCAGGGAGTCCAAGGACTCATCGTGGGAGGGCTCACTACTCTACTTCACTAAATACATCGCTAAATATATAGTCACAAATAGTTTACAACTGGTGCTATATGGAGATTTGATTATTAGAAGTGTAGTGAATGAGAGGATGCCCAAGGTTTGTTTTCCTAGAGTTAAAATGAGCAAAGTGATTGAGGCATTGGATGAGAAGTGTGCAAGCAAAAGAGTTGGAAGTGGTAGTAGGAACAAATGATATGATTGGAAATAAAGAGAATGTAGGACTGGATATCAGGAGGTTGCTGAGAAGAATGCGGTTAGCCTAGTGGCTTTGCGCTTCGCAACCATATGCCTGGGGAAGGAGTGTCCCAGGTTCGATTCCTGTTGTAGACGTGAGGAATTTGAGGATCTTCCTCAGGCATAGCCAAGTTAGCCGGTCTTGGGCACGGTCAGTAGGGTTTTTTCTGCCAGTTTATCTGGCGTTTTTCATCCCACAAACAGGCAAACCGGCCCCGGGAACATACACCTCTACAGTCAGAAATATATCCCCCCCCCCCAGCGGCAGACCAGGCGACGGGTCGGTTGGGAGTAGTACTAACAAGAAGTCGCATCTAAAATTAACATGCAGACCCTGCATAGGAAGCGAGAATAACGCGTAGTAGAAGAAGAAGAAGCTGAGAAGAATAAAAGATAATAGTGTGATAGGAAAGGTGTGTTAAGAAAAGTGTGTTGCCCAGGTATGACAGTGATGAGATGAGTTGAGGTGGAGAGCAAGGATTATGAATGCTATGTTAGCAGAAATGTGTGAAGAGAAAGGAGTACAGTTTGTGAATGCATTGGAGAAGTTTGAATGACAAATGGAATTGTATAAGAGTGATGGGCTGCATTTGAATGGTTTTGGTGTGAGTCATCTGGAGAAGCTGTTGATGAAAGGAAGAGTAATGAATGTGGAGAACACATCTGCAGAGGTTAGAAGTGATGGGAAGAGCAGAAGAGTAAGGTAGGAGAGATTAAAGAAGTACAAATGGGGAGGTGAGTAGCATGCAGGAGGAGAATGTGAGAACAGTAGTGCATGAACTATAGGGAAATAGGCAATCAGGGTGGACAGGAAATGCGGCATGAGAAGGGGGATGCCTGAAGCAGAGGTCATTGTGTGCACAGAAGAATGGAATGGCCCTGGGATATAGGGAGAGTATCTGGGTCTGGAGAAGATCATGAGATTGGTAGAGAGAGAGAGAGAAAAGTGGGTGGTACTGTTATGTTTATATATGAAGGCCAAATACTTTTGGCATTCATATCCTTTCAGAAGGATAATAAATTAATCACATATATACTTCATGACATGACATACACCCTTGTATTTGTTGTGTCATGTCCTTATGTCAGGACAAATACAAGGGTTGTACAAAAAGTAATGGTCCAAATATTATTTTATGGCAATTTAAGGTTAAGTTGGCTTAGATTGACAAGAATTGTGTCCAAGGCGATGAGACTGGTGTATCATGTCTGTTAATTGAGTGTTTTCTCCGACTAGCTATTATTATTATTATATTATTTGGGGCCTCCTCATATTAGACTCATTGTGGGAAGCCTATATTAAACAACAGAAAGTCTGTCACACCATTCCTTAAACTGATTCACTGTTTGTGCTCTCACTATCCTATCAGGCGATGCATTCCTAGGTCCAACCACTCTCCATGTATAAAAGCCATTCCTCGCCCTCTTGCTCACCACTTCCATTCATAACCTCCAGGGATGCCCCATTGTCCTTTTGATCTATGATACAAAAGAATTCTCCAGTTTCAACCCTGTAAGACATTTAACCTCTACAGTTAAATGTCTCAATCATATCACCTCCTCTTTATGTCGATCAAACTCTGCAGTCTGCACGTCCTCAGCCTATCCTCATAGCTAAGATTGTTTAGTTTCGATATCATTTTTGTTATCTGCCTTTGCAATTAATTCAGCCAGCAAAAGAAATTTACATTTAGTAAACTGGCCAGTGTGAACAGTTTTTCACATTCTGGATGGAATTTTAAACCTTAGTTTTCCACTGAAAAGGGGAAATTTTGTCATTCTTGTAAATGGGTTCCAGTGGTGCTGCAAACCAGGATTCAGATACTGTATGCCCACAGATGCAAGACCCTTTGCCACTTCTGTGCATGTCACAAGAAGGAGAATCCATTCCAATAATAGGGTAATCAATCCTTCTTCTGGGATGAGTTTATTATTACAAGTCGGAAAATTTAACTTTTCTTTTACGAACATTGTAGTTTTTAAAGTGGTAACTATTTTGCTTGTATAACAGTTGGAAAAAATATACATATATTTTAACAAAATTAAAAAGATATAAAATAAAAATTTAACGAAATTTATTTTTAAGAAAGTTTTGTATAAAAAATAATAATTATCCAGAAAAACAGAAATTTTTTCAAATGAACTTAGATATTCAAAACTTACAGTTGAGAGAACTGAGACACTTTAATGTCATAAACCGATTAATTATGTATGACTTGGTGTGACTCTTTAACAAAACCCTGCAAAAAAGTTTGAAAAAAAAAATACCATTATTAAATCCTTTTAATCTTCATAGTCATCTGAAGCGGTGTCCGAATCACCATCACTTTCACTTACATTGATCACCAAAGGTTCGTATAATTTTTCGATAATTCCATCTCTATCCCAATACATATTTTCCAATGAGGTTACATGAGAGCAATACTTTCTCCAGTTTTGAACTGTAATACTTGCAATCGCCTGTTCTGAAATCTTAAAAAGATTCACTATATCAATATCCCCAGTTACATTGCAATAACGAATGAAATTTTTAACTTCTGCCCAAACATACTCAATAGCATTAATATCACAATGATATGGTGGTAGCCTCAAAGCTAGGAATCCATTCTCTTTGAGCATTGTGTCGAATTTAAATAGTTTAGTTTTGGGCGAGTTTCTTTTGACCAAGTTGAGTAATTCAATTTTTCACATATCTAGGGAATGAGAAATGTTATTTGTAGAGAGCCAATCCATAAGGACTTGCTTCTTATTAGAAGAATTTGGAACTTTGTTTAATTGAATGGAGTGATATGGAGCATTATCAATTATAACAACAGAATTTTTAGGAAGGTTTGGAATCAGTTTTTCTTCTCCCCACTTTTCGAAGATCGTAGAATTCATTTGCCCATGGTAATCTCCAGTAGTTGAATTGGCTTTATAGCAAGTTTGAATTCGGTAAAAAAAACCATTTCTCCACCCACCCACAAAATTATGCACCGCAGGGCATTTCTGGTTTGTAACACTCCACATTCTTAACTTCTTCTTTAGATTGCCAACATTTTCCATAAGTTAAATTACTGTCAATCCATGTTTCATCTATATACACAATTGGTCTTTTCTCCTCCCTGAAACATCGTATTGCTCTCAAATACTGTATTCTAGATAAAACAGTGTCACTTCGCTCCATGATAAGTTTCCTTTTATTCTGGGACTTTTTGAAGCAAAATCCAATTTCATGAAGTATGTTCTTTAAAGTTTCTCTTTTCCAAGGAAAATTAATTTTTTCTTCACACAGGAATCAATTTAGGAACAGTCGGCACTTTTTTTCTCGACCACGTAAAATTCGTGAATAGTTCTTCTTATAACGTCTACATCAAAATCATTCAAAGCTACGTTTTTGATGGTTTTCTTCCTCAGGCGCTTTTTAGGAGATTTAAATTTTGGCTTTCCTTCACCTTTTGATTCCATACAAATTCTTTTAACAGTCGACTCCGATAAGCCTGCAATTGCACTTGTACATTTTGTGACATGAGAAAGTGGAACAAGGAGACTGGCTGCTAACAATTCTTTTTTGCAGACTGTCAGCACATTATGCAATATTCTTTTGCAAGACCTACTGAAAGGTTTTACACCAGAACTTGTTCATTGTACGGGATCCATCATACAAATTAATAATAAAAAAAATGAATGCAAAAAAAGTGACAACAAAAATCAAGCTACTACTACTATAGCAATAGACAAGAAAGCACGTGATTTAGCGTGTTGGTGACCAATTCGTACATCCTTCATTTCTTTCTCCCTTTCAGCATGAATTGACTATTCCTGGCAGTTTGCCAAATTAGACTGCAAAGTGTGGGCATACAATATGAAGAACAACAATTATTGGCAACAACAGCATGATTTCTGTTTTCAACACAATCTGTAGAGCATTTCAAGTATTTCAGCCAATATTGCAATCTGCTTCAATAGATGTCTATTATGACACCATACAGTACTGTCTCAGTGATCATCACAGACCCAGATCAGTGCAGCATTATGAGGACTAAGTCTGAACAGTAGAAACGACTTGGAAGAGGGGGGGGGGGATTCCTAGCTTGTCCACTGCCATATAGGTATCAACAAGTTGTGTATGGGGGTGCAATATCCAGGAAAAGGAAAGTCACTAGTGGAGTGCCTCAGGGATCTGTTTTAGGGCCATTAATGATATTGGCAAAGATTTGGATGGAGATATTCAGTTGTTTGCAGATGATGCAAAGTTGGGACGAACCATAAAGAGTAGTGAAGATGTTGTGGCCTTGCAAGAAGACTTGAATAAATTGAGTGATTGGGCAAGCAAATGGGGATGTGAGTTCATTGTTGCAAAATGTAAGGTTTTAAAATTTGGAAAACAAAGATGGGATGCAGAATATATGCTTGGTGAGAATATATTGTTGGAAGTAGAGGAAATAAGAGATCTGGGGGTGATAGTGGATAAGGATCTAAAATTTAGGGGACACATCACCAAAATTGTGAAGACAACACAAAGACTTCTGGGAATGATGCGGAGGACACTGACGTGTAGAAGTAGGGAGATTCTTGTTCCATTGTATAAGGCTTTGATTAGGCCACACATGGACTATTGTGCCCAGATTTGGTCACCTGGTTTTCAGAATGATGAAGAGATGTTGGAAAGGGTCCAAAGGCGCTGACTAAGGTAGTTTCTGACCTCTGGAATGTCGAGTATGAGGAAAGATTGAAAAGATGTAATTTGCAGAGTCTAGTGGAGAGAAGGAAGAGGAGAGATATGATAGAGACCTACAAGTTGGTAAGGGGGTGTTATAGGATCAATGGTGGAGAAGTTCTACAGAGAATAGTGGGAGATCAGGGGAGAACCAGAGGTCATCCCTGGAAACTGTATAAAGAGGGTGTGAGTAGGGGAGTGAGGGGCAGGTTTTTTTTCGTGCAGAGTTGTGAGTGATTGGATTGCCTTGCCTGAGAGTGTGGTGTCTGCAAGGAGTTTGAATGTGTTTATGAAGAGATGTGTGTGAGATAAAAGGACCTCCTAGATGAGTCTTTGACTCCATGAGGTCTTGTTTAATAATAATAATAATAATAATAATAATAATAATAATAATAATAATAATATTGTAGGGAGTTGCCTTTCTTTATTGAGAAGTTTTTTATGAAGTGTACACATTCCTGTTTCCATCTGATATGGGTCTGTGATGATCACATGAGACACTACTGTATGGTGTCAGAATAAACATCTATTGAAGAGATTGCAATATTGTATCTACATATAGCAAGCAATACTGATAGTCCCATCTTTTTCACCTTATGCATCTCTGATTCTTTTTCATGACTATACCAGCAGATGCATTTTTCCGGCCTTCTTCTTCAGCAACATGCTAGTAATGATGCTGATTTACTGGTGAAGCTGCTTTCATTACAAATGAATGATATTGTTAAACAGTAAATCAGCGTCCTTGAAAGCATGTTATTGAAGAAACTGCATGGATGCATTCATTGTATCCTTCTGTTTATCTTTTGTAATGGGAAATGCAATTGCAGCAGACCATCTGATAACCCATAGTACTCATCATATCATTGCATGACATGGTGTTGTGTTAAGAAATCACAGCTTCCAGGGTTGAAGTTTTTCTTACTGCCATCCTCCAGTCTTATTTGATTATCTTGTTTCTGCAAGTTGTGTTTTGATGCAGAAGTTATTGCACAAAATGGCTATATCTGTATTTTCATCTTTAAAAAGTTTCCTTTATTTTCTCACTACTGCTGTCACTCTGAAGGAATTGCCATATGCATGATGAAGTTACGTATACACTTAGTGGCCATTTTATTAGAAACATCTCTCTCTATTTAGAAATATAGATCCTTCCTGAAGATGTTGAGTCACATGACTGCAGTTTGCTATATAAATCAGGCAGGCAGACATCCAACAGTTCTGTTTTTTGTATTTGATGTCAAAATGGGTAAAAGGCATGACTTAAGTGACTTTGAGCATAGTATGATCGACGTTGCCAGATGTATCCGTTTGCTATATAAATCAGGCAGACAGGCATCTGATGGTTCTGGTTTTTTTTTTTTTTTTTTTGTGTGTGTTTTATGCATCAGAATGGATAAAAGGCATGACTTAAGTGACTTTGAGCATAGTATGATTGTTGGTGCCAATGTGCTAGTATCTCATAAATATCTATTCTTCTGGGTTTTTCACACACAACAGTGTTTGAGGTGTACCAGAATTGTTGTAATAACTAAACAACTTCAAGCCAATGCCAGTCCTGTGGATGAAAATAGCTCATTGATGCAAGAGGCCAGAGGACAATTGCAAGTCCTTGCCATTGTTCTGTTTGAAATTGTTCTGTTATGTTGTTGAAATGTCAACAACATTTTGACAACCAGTCAAACCACAGCTCAGTATATTAGTCGAGGGCAGAGTTCGTTGTATGCTGTTATGGATGGAGTAGAGAAGCAGATGATCATCCTAGTTCCCAACTGTCAACTAGGAACAGGAAGATGTAGCTTAAATGGGCACATGATCGCTAATACTGAACAGCTAATGATGAAGAAAAATATTGCCTAGTCTGAGTCTCAGTTTGTACCATATCATGCTGATGGCACAAACAAGGTTTTGGTGTCAACAACAACATGTGGTTTTGGACCCTTCATGCCAAGTATGAGGGACATCCAGAAATAAGTTCCGATATGCTGTCAGAGAAACAAAAATATACAAAAAAACTTTATTGGAAATTAAAGTAGACATCTTTCACTACTTTTCTACATAATTTCCGCCATTGTTCAGGCACTTATCATAATGGGGCAACAAGAGTTGTACACCTTCATTATAGAAGGTTGTCACGTGTGATGCAAACCACGTATTGACTGTTTCTTTGATCTTGTCATTATCTTGAAACCACTGGCCACCAAGGAGAGATTTCAGATGTTTGAACAGGTGAAAGTCGCTTGGTGTGAGGTCAGGACTGTATGGGGGATGATGGAATTGTTTCCAGCTGAAGGTGGCAAGAAGTTATGTTATGCCAGCCATGTGTGGGCAGGCATTATCATGAATCAAAACAACATCCCTGGTAAGCATGCCACGTCATTTATTCTGGATCGCATGACACAGTTTTTAAGGATTTGGCAGTACATACTCACATTGATTGTGGAGCCTTGAACCAAGAAGTCTACCAGCAAAATTCCTTGTCTGTCTCAAAACACAGTGCATTTTCCGAGTGGAAACCATTGTCTTCAATTTCATCTTGACTGGTGATGAGGTGTGCCTCCACTCCATGGACTGTTGTTTGGATTCAGGGGTTACATGCGACACTCAAGCCTTGTCCCCAGTGACAAGTCTGCTCAGGAAAGCATCGCCATCCTCATGGTAGCGTGTCAAGAATTCCAATGCACTGCCCAGCTGATTCACTTCGTGTTGTTCTGTAAGTAACTTTGGCCCAGCATGCACACAATTTCTGATAATTCAGTTTCTCTGACACAATTTCATGAAGACATGAATGTGAAACTTCTGGAAATTGCAGTGAGAGTGACATCATAGTGAATCCCATATTCTGTTGAATCTTCTCTTCAACTGAACACACCAAATCGTCAGTCACTAAAGATGGTTGCACAGTCCGTTCATCATTGTGCACACCTGTCCTTCCTTCATTAAAAAGTCTTACCCATCTTCGTACCATTGAATCACTCATTGCATGTTCACCATAAACCTCAATAATTTGCTGATGAATTTCAGCTGCTTTAATGTTCCTCGCATTCAAGAAACGGATAACTGACCTAATTCACATGCGGCAAGCGATTTGATTTTCTTAGACATTATAAACACACACACACCAAGAAGCATTTGCACTGCAATAATGTCTGAAAATGGCACCAACACCTTGCCAAGGAATCAACAAAATCAGCATGCATGCACACCATTGTGATCGCAGCGCTGCAGTGAAAATATTTAAAAACAGAACTTACTTTCTGGACGTCCCTCATAGCAACAGTTCACACTGGTGGTGGTGAGGGTGTAACGGTATGGGGAATGTTTTCTTAGCACATTTCTGTGCCATGCCACAAAGCATGTAGCATGTTGAAGTGGTTTGAGGAACATAACAGCAAGTTTCCTTTACTTCAGTGGCTAGCTCATTCCCCAGACCTTAACTCAATAGAACATTTCTGGGATGAGGTGAAATGAGCAGTTTGTAGCAGCAACATGCCACTGTGCAGTCTACAACAACAACATGGACAAACATTCCAGAGGAACATTTTAGACAGTTGAATCAATGCCACAGAATATATGCTGTTCTTAAGACAAAAGGGGATACCACTCATTATTAAGTGCTGTGCTGTTCCTAATAAAGTTTCCGCTCAGTGTAAACATCTGAATTTCAGTTATTCTTCATCACTAGGAATTCAGTTCATAGCATGTTTACTGCCATCCACCAGTCTTATTTGATGATCTTGTTTTTGCAGGTTGCTTCCTGATGCAGAAGTTATCAGACAAAACTGGCTTTATTTATATTTTCATTTAAAAAGTTTCCCTCATATAACTACTCTACTGCTTACACTCTGCAGGTATTGCAATATTCATGAAGAATTTACATATAAATGTGTGAACTGAATTATTCTTCATCATCGGGAATTCAATCAGAGCATGTTCATGAAGCAACTTGATCATTATATTTCTATAAGATATTATTATTATTATTATTCAGGCCTCCATGGAGTCGAAAGACTCATCGTCGGAGGTCCTTTCTGAGAAACACAAGTCTATCAAGACTCATCGAGGGAGGTCCCTCCTAGGAAACACAAAGTCTATCATACCACTCCTTAAATGCATTGACTGTTCTCACTCTCACCACTCCATCAGGCAATGCATTCCATGGTTCAACCACCCTCCATGCAAAGAAACCACTCCTCACCCTCTTGCTCACAGTTTCCTTTCATAACTTCCAGGGATGGCCCCTTGTCATATCTCCTTCTTGCAGTTCAACCAAGCGAAAGAACTCCCCAGTGTCAATCTGTAACCACCTCTCAACAATTTAAAAGTCTCAATCATATCACCTCTCCTTCGTCTATCCACCAAACTCTGCAGTCCACACTCCCTCAGCTGATCTTCATAACTAACATTGTACAGTCCTGACACCATCTTTGTTATCCGCCTTTGTACCCTTTCCACAGTTAAGTTATTCCCTTCAAATCATGGGAACCAAATCTGTGAACAATAGTCTAAGTGTGGTCTGATCAGAGTCTTATACAACAGAATGATAACTCTTATCTCTGCTGGTCAGTGTCCTTCTCGTTATTGCAGCAATCCTCTGTGTTACCTTCATTACCTTTGCAATATGTCCCCTAAATTTCAGGTTTCTATCAATCATCAACCCCAGATCTCTTGTCTCCCCTACTTTCCCCTAGGTCCTTCAATACAGTATGCAGCGTCCCATCATGTGTCCCAAACCTCAAGACCTTACATTTTGCTGTATTAAACCGATAACCCCATTCATTTGGCCATCTATCTAGCTTATTCAAATCCTCTTGCAGGGCTACCACATCTGCACTATTACTAATAACCCTTCCTAGCTTCACATCATCCACAAACAACTGAATATCTCCTTGCAATCCACTGACAATATCATTGATATAGAGGTTAAACAGTATAGGTCCCAGTACTGAGCCCTGTGGGACCCCACTTGTAATCCTCTGCCTCCTTGAAACTGCCCCACCATACACAACTCTCTGATACCTATCGGACAGCCAATCCTGAATCCAGTTGACCAATCTGACATCCAGACTCATGTGCTGCAACTTGAATATCAGCTTATCATCTGGCACCTTGTCAAATGCCTTTGGTAAGTCTAGGAAAATGGCAGTATATGCCTCTCCCTCATCTAATGCTCTTTTAACTTTATCATAAAAGGCTAGCATATTGCTAAAACAAGAGCGCCCCTTCACGAATCCATGCTGACTCTCACTGATAACATTACCCTTATCTGCCCAGTGCTGTATATGGTCCCTCACTACTTTCTCCAAGATCTTACTAACTACTGATGACACACAAACTGGCCTATAATTAGACACTTCCAGTCTAATATGGCCCTTATGCAATGGCATTATCTTACCTTCCTTCCATTGACAATATCATTGATATAGAGGTTAATTATGTTCTTATATACATCCTTAAAAGGTGGGGGATTCCGGTAAACTGTCATAGTTCAATACAATCAAGATTTCATGGGCACCTTTCCCACAGCTATACTTTCATTGAAAAGCCAGGTCAAGGGCACTGTCATTTCCTTAGCACATTCTCTCAAAACTCGTGGTGAAATACAATCCAGTCCCACAGCTTTACTAACATCCAGAGTACTCAGTATGTGGAACACACTCTCCTCCTGCACCTCTAAACCTTGAACCTGCTCTATCCCTCTAATATTCAAATTGACTCTGCCAGGATGTAATACTCCAAGTTTTGGAGGATTAAGTAGGGGAAATGGTGCATAGTGTATAGTGGGGTAAAATACCCTCCTGTGACAAGTTCTTGGACTTCTTGGAGGTGTCACATAATAATAATCAATACAAACTTAATAATAATAATAATAGTAATAAATTTAGTACTACTGTGCTTAAAATAGCATATTTCTGAGATTGCTTTTAGGTAATGCATATACTGAATATATATGATCCTGAAAATGACTTTGATGAAAAGATTGAAACATAGTGTTGATAAGTCCTTGGACTTATTGGAAGGTGTCACATCATAATAATGAATGCATACTTAATAATAGTAATAATAATAATTTTAGTATGTAAGTTAATTGTTACATTTAATCCCTGACATACTGCACTTATAATAGCATACTGCTGAAATTGTAATTATTAATGTATATATGTAAATACCCCTGAAAATAACTGATGAAAAAGATCAAAACAGAGAGTGTAATTTTAATTTAAATTAATGTTAGTTTATTGAAAATGGTAGATGATTGAATCCTTGCATCTGGTATAATGAATTCCAACTTTTTAAAATTTTTTTATATTAGAGAATCACAATGGAGATTTTATTGATAGAAGAGATTCTACTGGATTTGTTGATTCTTCAGAAGCCTTTCAGGTAAGAGATTATTTTTTAAAATTGAATAATAATATCAAGAATAAAAAGAGACATATTCAATGTAAATTTTAAAATGATCTCATTATGTTCTTATATACATCCTCAAAAGGTGGGGGATTCCAGTAAACTAACTGTCATAGTTCAATACAATCAAGATTTCATTACTCATCTCTTCCTCTTCATGTAGCGTACTCAGTGAGAGGGTGCAGCACCATGTCCTTCCAGTTCTCTGTGTTGGTGGCGTTCCTTTTGTTTCTGCAGAGCTGTGTGATCTTGTCCATGATCTTATATCTTCAAGCCATGTCCTTCGTTTTTTGTCTCTTGATCCCTTTCCCATAATTTTTCCTTCTAAAACTGTTAGTATCCTCTGTCCTGCTGAACCTCTCAGTACATGTCCTGCCACAATCTCATCTTTCTCTGGATCATTTCCTGTAATAAAGATCTCTGTATTGTCATATTCTGTAGGAGATCTGTATTTGCCACATGTTCTGTCCATGAGATTTTCAGAGCTCAATACTCATCTAGAATCTATAATTTGTTTTTGTAAGTAAGATTGTCTCTGAAGTTCAATCTGGATTTGTAAGGAGGCAAGTCAACTTTAAGCATCTGCTCACTTTAAAAAAAATATAAATCAAAGTCATTTTATGTCTCTATATATATGGCTTTTAAATAAAAAAATATATCATTCACTTTTTTTTGTTCATTTATGAAACATAACTTATGGCATGAGTGTTGCTAAAGCAGACGACACAAGTATTGTGAATCGTAGAGTGATAATTTCATCAGAGGATGTGATTGTAAGTGGAGTGTCATATTTCCCTCTAGATAGTGATCATGAAGCGATTACTTGGGTGATGGTGTTTAGATAGATAAAAAATAAATAAATAAATAAAATAATAAAAAAAATAAAAAATTAAAAATAAATAAAAATAAAAAAATCAATACAATAAAAAGTTAGGAAAGATTAGTTGATTTGTAAAGTACTATCTCCCATAAAGGGGATAGACGTAAGCCATTGGATCTGTTTAAGTTAGGAGAATGAAGTAGAGAATGAAGTCAGTTTCTCATGGAATGCCTTTATAAAGAAACATGTGAAACTCTACTTCATTCTCCTAACTTAAACAGATCCGACGGCTTGCGTCTATCCCCTTTATGGGAGATAGTACTTTACAAATCAGGTAATCTTTCCTAACTTTTTATTGTATTGATTTTTTTAATTATTTTTTTAATTTTTTATTATTTTTTTATTTTTTATTTTTATTTTTATTTTTTTATTTTTTTTATTTTTATTTTTTTATTTTTAGGAAAGTTATTGACCTTTTTAGTTATCTTACACCAGCTACTTAGGTGGCGCTTTTTGGAATTGTCAGTTATTGTTTAATTTGAGCTTAATGTACTGAAGATGCCTGTGACATGCAGGCAAAAATTATACTATTAAATAATCTATGTACGTGAGTTTTTCCGTTATTAATTTTGTATCGTTAAAACTGACTCCACTAGGATGAAATACTCCAATGAAGTGTTCATTGAACAATTGTACTATGTCCACTGCGTCAATCACTCTATTCCCATTTTTATCCTACAATATCATTCTTCCACAGTCATTTCTCCTTCTACTGGCCACATATCTAAAAAATTCCCTAGGATTTTCTTTGGATCTTAGGGATAATATCCTCTCATATTCCAGTTTCGTCTTCCTTACCATACTAGTCACTCTTTTGGCCTGTGTCTTATACTCTTCATGCATCTTCTCTTTTCCTGTCTCCTTATATCTCTTCCACAGGCTCTTTTTCTCATGCAATTCCTGTTTAATATTGTTTGTTGTCCACTTTACTCCAAATTGTGTCCTCTTGATCACTCGTGGTATACAGCTTACCATTGCTGCTAACAAATATTCTTTCATAATTTCCCACGCACTAATGATATCCCGGCCTTCAAATTCCTCCCTCCATGAAACTTCCCTAAATTGACGTCTTAGACTATTATAATCACCTGACTTATAATTCCACATACGTTCCTGTCTCTTTGATACTCCTGCATGTCTATTCATTTTCCAAGTCAAAACCATATGGTCACTCTCTCCAACTGGTGGGAGAGATGTCATCTCAGTTATTATCAACTCTTCTGATGCTATAACCAAATCCAAAATTCTTGAACCGCTTGTTCCCTCTATTACATGTTGCCTAAGACATTTGTCCCTCAGGAATTCTAGAAATTTTATTCCCTTATTGCTACATGTATCTTCCTTTCCCCAGTTTATACTACTGTAGCTAAAATCCATAACAATCATTCTTCTTGCACTTGCCAAACTCAACTGTCTAAACATTTCCTGGTCACCACCCTCTATACTGCTGGGTCTGTAGCAACACCCCACTAAATATCCTGTCTTGCCCACCTCTACCTCATACCATATGCTTTCAAAATCATTAATGTCACTGCCTTCCAGAGTCTCCACTTTTAGAGGACATAGGTCGTCACTTATCATAAGCAGTACTCCACCCCCACACTTTCCCTTCCTATCCTGCCAAAAAATGCTGTACCCAGTGACTTCTATTCCTGTTATTATATTCTCTTCTGTCAACCACGTCTCAGTGATCCCAATAAATTTTGGCCAGGCTGATGCTATCTGTTCCACCAATTCCTCTCCCTTATTTTGGATACTCCTGGCATTAGTATATAGCATATAAATGCCGTTGTTTCTATACCCAGCATTATCCTCTCTAGACTTCACTGGGCTCAGTGTTACCTGATGTCGTTCCCCCTTCTCCCAAGTACCCATTCCCACAAGAGGCTACCCCCTGCTACCATCCTCCCTGGAACACACTGACTTTTTCAGAATAGCAATCGCCAGATGCCTACATCCTTCCTCATTCAAATGTAAGTGGTCTCTTGGATACAATTCCTCTCTGTCCTCAAACACACTCCAAGCATCCACATGTTCCAGTCCTCTTTTGTCACACATTCTAGCTATTATGTCACTCAATATTACCGCTCTTCTGCTCAGTTCATCATTATCATACCTAGGCAGCACACACACACTATCTTTCCTCTCTATGTCTTCTTTCGTACCACCTAAAGCAAGAATCTCATATCCCTTGCTGCCCTATTTACACCACCACTCAAGTCATTTGTTCCCACCATCACAATCATCTCATTCACCTGCCAAAGCCACTCTTTCTATCATTATTTGCTTTTGTTTAAATTTCATATTTGTTTAAATTTGAGTGACTAGGCAAATGTGACATAATTTGATTATAGTATATCCCAATGGTGGGCAAGTTCTTCGATAATAAGAGCCACATATAATACATTTTTTAATGTTCAAGGGTTGCAGAAAATATTGTTTTAAAATTATATTTATAAATAATACTCACCAAAGAAGAATATGTTTAATCTCTACTTGTTGATGGTTTGATTGATTCTTCATTTATGCAGTTAATAGTTTAAAATATGGCTGGTTGGATGTCAAACCTGTTCTAAGAAGCTCAGTGAGGTGGCTGTTAGTGAGGATAGCAGAATGTTTTGACTTGACAAATTTCATTACAGAGAAGAGAAATTCACAGCAGTAAGTTGTCCCAAAAACAGAGAGTAGTTGGGAGCCAGTTTTTTTGAAGATTGGGATACTTTGCTTCTGGGATTTGTTTCCAAAAATTCAGTTACAGTTGAGCTTTTATTTACTAGCTTCAAGCCCAGATCTTCCTGCAGCTCAATAAGCTCTGTCTCTATTGAAGCAATATCCGTGATAAAAGGTGATGCAACAACAGGACATCCATCGTTGATGACATCAATCACAAAAGGATTCACAAGAAATTCAAAATATGCCTTTAACTTTTTTAGTTTCTCAAACCTATTCTCAAAATCATTATAATGTGTTTCTAAGTTTCCTTTGTATTGTTTCAGTTTACTGAAACAATACTTCATATTGTTTCAGTTGTTCGTATTTCCGTTTTATACTCTTCTGTCTCAGTCATTTTAAATAAGGGTTTTATAACTTTCGCTAAAATCAATCTTAATTATTTATTAATTTTAGTGTAGAAAAGTACTTATCTACATTAAAATTCACTAGTTATGTTCCCCTACCACCACAAGTGCATAACTTGTGTGTACTGCATGAAGAGTGATGATGCAGAGTCCAGGCAACAGAGACAGTGGGTAATGCAGCGATCATAGTAGTCACTTTTGGAACTAATTTTGGTGGGAGTGACACAGGCCATAAAATGTCAAAACACATTTTACCAACCAAATACGATAATAAAATCCACATTAAAACCCTTTTGGCCGGTACCATTTAAAAGCTAAAAATGCAAAGTTTCAAAATATCTGTTTTTACTTATCTTTAAAGCATTTACGAAATAAAATATTCTAATATTGGTACATAGTATGCTACTATAGATTATTAATATAAAAGTTTAGAAAAAATGGCAATGAAAACCAATATTGTCTTGGGAGCTGCACAGAGTAGCTTTGGGAGCCGCAGTTTGCCCATCCCTGGTATATGCAGTATTAAGTAGCTGAAGGAATTAAGCAGCTTGGTTGCTCTTATAGAAATGGTTAGCATGCAACATACAAAATCTAACAAAGATGTTGTTGCCAATTTTGGGCATATCAAATTAAGAGTTTGTGGCTTCTGATTTTTGTTGTTGAGGCTAATGCTTGCTTTGAGTCTGAGACTAGAAACTTACAAAAATTAAAGGGATTATCATTTGCGGGTTGCAAATTTGATTTGATAAAGATGTAAATAAATCATGAGTAAAGTTTATGCTTAATTGACTAAGAGGATAAATTCCTTACTTGCTAGTGCTCAATCCTAACTCCTCTCTGATCCCCCACATATAAGTTACTAAAGGAATTTTATATTTTATACTGTAGGTGTAGAAGAAGTTTTATTTTTAAATATGCAGGAGGAGAACAAGGAATCATCCCTGAAAGTTGTGTAACAGGTTTATGTTTAAGCTTATGTGAATACTAGATTTTTTTTTTCAGTTGAAAAAAACATTTTGTCATAAAAACATACAGGACCAATAGTGACAAAGATATACTATTAAACTGAAGTGTAATGAGAAGTGCAGCACTAACTACCTGCATGAATGTGTGTGTGGGATCGGAGAGGAGTTAGGATTGAGCACTGGCAAGTAGGGAATTTATCCTCTTAGTCAATTAAGCATAAACTTTACTAATGATTTATGTATACTCTGATCATGGTTTAGGTGATAAATGAATTACATTGTTCAGGTGTGAGACCACTTTGAATTGATCTCATACTGAGATTGTAATTCATCTACCACCTGAAGTGGCTTAAAACTGATTCTAAGCAGAGTATATGGATTATATACCCCTTAGCCTACCCTGATGCATCATGTACAATAGGCCTGCGATCACCTGTCATGGGTGGAATTCTCATTTAAAAAAGAACAACAACAAAAAAAAACCCATAGTGTACTACTATATTACATCACAGGATTAGAAGGGATTTTTTGTCTGTCCACTGTATTATAGACTTAAGCATTTTTATATTAGATATATTTTTTTTCTATTTTGTATTTATTCTCAGTATTTTTTAATAAAAAAATAAAATTTAATCGCTAACCTTTTTTTAATGTATTTGAAGAGTTTTGAATGACTATATTGTTTATTTCTATATCTAAATTTAGGATGCCAGAGTAGTCATAGTAACAGATTTGGCCTTGGAAACTAGACCTTGTTTAAGTTCTGAACTAAAAGAAAGGAGTGAGAACTGTTTGATAGGTATTTTGAAATTTTATGTTTTAAATGTAAGGTGCATTCATCGCATATTTCTTTTGCATTCTCATAATTTTAAGGTCTGCTATCTTAAAAATTTAGTCTGTTTTAGATTCATCCTTTTTTAGAAATGTAGTTCATTCATTTTTTTGTCACAGATTGAAGTAGCTGAAGAATTTTTCTAGCATAATTAGTTGTGATACTAACATATCTCTAAAATCTAGCACTAGACCTTCAAATTTTGTGTTTGTTTTGTTTAACTGAGTTATTGTTATTAATTATCATTAAACCTTAAACCAGGAATCTTAACAAATATAATTTTTTTAAATATACATATGGAAAGTGTTGCATAACTGGAATCCATTATCGCAGGTAGTGAAGAAATGAATGAATTTAAGGTATGAGGATAAATTTTGGCATTTAAGGTGAACTTCCTGTTATAAGTCTTTTTGTTCTGAGGAGATACATGAGTATTATATCTACAAGCCAATTACCCTCATATCTCTGATCTACCACTCAAATTTATTACAATTTCCTCTGACTACAGTCCTTATCTCTCTTATACCATTCTATCAGTTATTGTACCCATCTTGAAACCTGACAGAAAGGCTGCAGAATGTCAAAGTTATAGACCTATCGCATTAACTAGCATACTTTGTAAAATTACTGAAAGAATCATACACTCCAGGCATATGCACTGGCTGACAAAAAATAAGAAAATCAACTACTACTAAACTGCCTATAGAACCCGTCATTCGACAACAGATCAATTATTCCACTTCTGCCAAACAATAATAGACTCATTTCAGGAAAAACCAACAAAAAAGACAACTGCCATATTCCTTGATATGACTGCTGCTTTCGATCGTGTTTGGATCAAAAAATTAATACAAATAGTACATGATATTGGAATTAGAGAAGACACAACCTACCTTACAGAAGACACAAAAGTAACTTGATATAGGCATCTGGCACACTAGTGCTAAAATCAAAGAATCAGAGGAGATTCTAAACAAATCCATGAGAAGATTAGAAAAATGGTCAGATGAACTTAAACTCAAAACCAACCCAGACAAAACAAAACTAAGCACCTTTAGTACAGACAGGAAAAATAGACATTTCTACAATCCCAAAGTCATGATCAACAACAAGCTAATTGAAAAAGTCACAAATTCAAAATACCTTGGTGTTACGCTTGATTAGGAATTACGTTTTGCACAACACATCTCTAACATTTCCAACAGAGCTCTAAAAAAATTAAATTTACTGAAAAGGCTTTGTGGAACAAATTGGGGCACAAAGCCAAAAAATCCAAAAAACTACTTACACTACACAAATAAGGCCAATAATGGAATATGCAGCACCTATCTGGTCACCTTGCCTCATCGGTAAAGAAAAAATTAGACAAAATACAAGCAGAAGCATCCAAGATTATCATTAGTGCAGTCTCATCCACTAACAACATCAGAGCCCAAGAGGAATGTGGGCTTGACCTGCTGGAGGACAGACGAAAATTTGCCTCCATAAAATTCATAAATAATGTCAGAAGCTACCAAAGCGATCATATCTCCCTAAAAACTTATGAAATATTGGAACCAAAAATGCAGACTTCACAGATCATCAACTTTACAATATGATGACACTATCAGGAAAGAAATAGGTCTTGATCAGCTAAATGCCCACATAAACAAAGAACCTCTATTTTCCAGTCCTTTAGCTTCAAATATACCTCCATAAATCTAAACCTTACCAAACTCTGTACAAAAAAAGGACCAAAAGAAATGCTCAAAGAAAAAGTCCTAACTACTATCAACCTTCTTTCATCCTCCAAGAGGTTATTTGTTATCATCAGTCAGATCATCAGATACCAATATGATTAATGGAGGCTGGTGTTCTCCTTCTACTCCCGAAAGGTGAAAAACTTTCAATAAAAGTTGGATTTGGGAGAATCGCTTCCAATTTTACCAGCAAACTCTACACAACAAATAGAGCACTCGAAGCTTACTTAAAACTATCATCATCTCAACAATCTGAAGGAATTATAATTTACAGTGACTCAAGATCAGCTATGGAGGCAATCAAAAATGGCAATACCAAGCTCACACAAGACATCCATAAACTCTTAAATCAACTAAAGTGTTTAGGAAAAAAGTTGTATTTTACAATGGATTCCTGCTCATGTAGGCATTGATTACAATGAAGCAGCTTATAAATTAGCAAAAGAGGCCAGAGAACTCAACCAAGAAACTCACATGATAACTCTTGCTGAATCCAGTGCACTAGCAAAAGCCAAACTAATTCCACTGAAATCAGTGACACAACACACAACATCAAATTCCCGAAATCAGTGCTGACAGAAAGACCTCCACCACGATAGCAAGACTACGAACAGGACATTATAGAGGAATGAAAATCAATACAGATGATACGAGAACATATAGAAACTGCAACAACTGCCCCAATACTGAACTGACACCTACTCACATCTTTACCTGTCCAGCAATTACAGCAGCCTTGAAAGAAATAGATCCTAATCCTGAACAACAGCTCTATTCAAACAAAATCATCGACATAACCAAAGCAGTTCAAGGAGCACATGGAAACATTTAAGACTCTTCAAAGGACAAGACAACAACAACCATTCTATCAAACATCTTTGCAAAATCTAAGAATGATATATTATACTATAACAAGGTGACAAATACCTTGGACAGGGGAGATGCATATATAATGGTGTAAATTATGCAAAAGCTTTTGATAGACTGCTGCATGACAAGCTGTTAAATAAACTGAAAGGGATGGGATTGGATAACAGAGGAGTGAGTTGGATTGGAGATTGGCTGTCAGATAAGTATCAGAATGTTGTATATGGGGATGCAGTATCCCGAGCAAGGAAAGTCACTAGTTGTGTGCTGTATAGGGGTCTGTATTGGGCCATTTGGTTCAATTTATATATTAATGATATTGGGATGGATTTAACAGGTGATATGCAGTTCTTTGCAGATGATGCAAACTGGGGAGTGCAATGCAGGGTCAAGCAGATGTTATGGCTTTATAGGACTTCAATAGATTGCATGAATGGGTGGGTAAGTGGAACCATTGGTTCAGTGTTGCAAAGTGTAAGGTTTTGAAATTTGGTAAGCAATGATGGTATTCAATATACACTTGGTGGGAAAACTTCAAAGGAAATAGAGGAAATGAGAGATTTTTGAGTGGTAATGGTGGACAAGAACCTGAAATTCAGTTACCACATTGCACAAGTTGTGAACATCACATTAGATAACGGCAATGATGTAGAGGACCCTGGCATGCAGAAATAAAGAGGTTATGATGCCATTATATAAGACCTTGATCAGGCCTCATGTGGATTATTGTGCACAGATTTGGTCGCTGGGTTTCATGGGGATGAGCAGAGCCGGCACTAGGGTCTTTGATGCCTGCATGCAATTTCTATCTAAGCGACCCTGTAATGATCCGGGAATGTGTGGTTCTTTTACGATAATAAAAATTTTAATTATTTGAAATTTCTTAAATAAATTTTGACAGAACAGCCACATGTTGGTTCGCTAAATGTAATGAACTGGGAGTGTTGACTAGGCAGGATAATTGTTAAAAACCCGTATATTCAAAAAATTCTCAAAAGTTAAAGCAAATTTTGATAAAGCCACTTCACTTTAATCGTTGAATATAATGACACAGGGATTATAGCCTTCTCACTGACCTGAATCGCTAACAAAATTAAAATGAATTTTAATTAAAGTTAAAATTTATTTGAACTAAAGTTAAAATTTATTTGAACTAAAGTTTAAAAAATTCTTGCATTTTACAAGTTACTAAATTCTTAGTAACTTGTAATAATTTTTATAAGTGGAACTATCTTTTAGGAAAATAAAAGAAACTCAAGATAGATGAGAAAATAAGAAAAGAATGCAGAAATAATTAGAACATTTAATATAAGTATTCAAAAAATGACATCTTTACAGAATAACAGAAAATAAATTAAATTACATAAATATACTTGAAATTTTTTTTATTAAAATTTTAAGGTTTTTGATTTCATATTCACAAAATTAGAAATAATGGTCTTAACGTCTAATTCCGCACATATATCCTTTTCAATAGCTATTAACGCCAAACTAACAAGCCTTTTTTCTGACATACTTGTTCTTAAGTAGGTTTTAATCAATTTCAACTTGGAAAAGGAAAGTTCACCGCTCGCTACACTAACAGTTAAGGTTAATAGTATTCTTAAAGCAATTGAAAAGTTAGGGAAAGATAAATTATCGAACACAATAAAATTAAGAATATCGAAAGGACTTTTGAATATTTAAATTATCCTTCCGAAAAATATCCTGGAAAGCATATAACTCTTCATATGGTTCTATTGCATTTACGTTTTTATTGTCGCAGTCCTTCAAGAGAATCTCTAAATCATCACAATTTTTTAGTAAATCTTCGTTATTAATTTGTAGTAATCTATACAAGAAATTGAAATTATCATAATATGTTTTTAGTTGTTCAAAACGTTCTATTAACGAACACATTGCAACGTCTAGAAGTGTATAAAACACATTCACTCTAAATTTATCTTCTGGCGATTATGGCATTTAGTCATGATGCTCGTAGTCAAATTGTTATGTGTTCTTTCGTCGTCGAACTTCTGTACCAGTTTTAAAATCTTGTTCTCCATCCACCTCTTCACTCAGTTATTTTGCCGTTTTTAGAACCTCTTTAAAATTTGTATCTGATCGATTCTCTTGTAAGAATATTTTTAAGTTTTCGATAGATTCTAAAGCAAGTGTAATGTTCATATTTTTGTCTTGAAGCATTTTACTCACAGGGGTTTATTCTGTTAAGTAAATCATACCAAGTTATAAGAGAGAGCAAATAAATTTGTAGTCCTTTATTTTAGCACATAATGTTTGTGCTTCATGCTGAGTTTCTTTATTAAAATTTTCATTATTTAAAATTTCAAAAAGTGCATCATAAATTTCTCCTAACTGATATCTTAGAGGGCGGATTGCATTAATTTTACTTTCACATCGCGTTTCTGATGGCTGTTTCAATTTTAATTTTTTTTTGCGAACTTTAAAAGGATTGCCCAACGTTTGTAAGAGAATGAAAAGAAATTGTATATTTCTTGAATAATTGCAGAGAAACTAATTATATCTGCATTCACTTTGGCTGCATTGTTTTAAATTTAGAGTGTGAGCAGCACATGGCACGTAAAAAGCTAGAGGATTTTTGTTCAAAAGCAAATTTTGGAGCCCATATTTGTCCCATTGTCATACCCTTGACCTCGCATGTCTTCGATGGGAGTGTTCCATTTTTCCACATGTTCCACATAAACCACGTCCTGTGGAATCTGATATATCTGCAAAACCTAAAACGTTTTCCCTGATCTTGACAATTCCATTGTCACAGGAAACAAAGCGAATAATAATGGTCATTTGTTATGTTTTACTTGCATCAGGTGTGCAGTCTAAAATTATGGAATAATATTTAGATTTTCTAATTGATAATAAAATTGTATCCCTGATTGCGTTTACTTAAAGTTTCCAGTATTTCATTTTGACTGTCTTTACTCAAATAGTGTACTCTATTGTTTCATTGTAGGGCCCTTTCAACATGATTTTCCATAATGGGATCAAACTTCCCAAACAGTTCGACTAATTTTAAAATATTGCCATTATTTCTTTCAGATAATTTATCAGATGATCCACAGAAAGCTAAATTTCGGCTACCAAGGAATTTTATAATTTCAATCAAGTGGTGTAAAACACTCGTCCAATGTTTCTTTTCCATTTCATACATGCTTTGAATCTGGAAATCAATAGTAGTTTTGTTTTTTTAAATTTTTATTAAGTTACTTCCATTTTAAGAAATTTTTCATGTGAGTTAAACTAGTCTCATGTCTATGTAAAGTTGTACTTACATTTCTCCAATCGTTATAACCTTCTACAAGACTCAGTGGGTGATTCAGTTGATTCAGTAGGTGCGACAAGTTTGCAACAAAAGCAAAAAACAGAATTTAAAGTTTCGGAATAAATGAGCTATGTTCTTGGCACGAGCTCCCGTTTTCCATTTTTTTTATTATAATACGTGTCGCCAAATTTACGACCATATGTATCTCTGGGATATATTATATTTTTATTTTGAACAGGCCCCATTTCAATTAAAACAACTCGTAATTTTTCATCAATAATTCCCCGTTCACCTGGATCTTCTAAATTCACAGAGACTAACAATGTGTTAGTTTCGTGGTCAACTACAACTAAATCTTGTTGTAGTTGACTAAATCCTAACTATTTTTCACTTAAATCATGTTCAATTATCTTGTTCAATAGTTGCAATAGTACCTTCATGCAAACTGGATGATGTGTACGGTTCTTCAACTCTGATTTCTGTTGTATCAAGTTGGTTACAATCTGCATCAGAATATTTTAATATTTTACCAAATTTATTAAGAGCCCCAGTTTGTTTCTTAATATCTGCTTCTTTCGCAGCATGATGCTTATGATTTTGTGCACCGGATAACTTTTTTAAAAATTTTTGATTCCATTTTTATTTTATACCCACAAGAAATTATTACACAACACGACACAGAGACGAAATAATAGTCTGCACTGCGCTACTGTCAGTAGCCTACTGAGATGCCTGGTTAACTAGCAACAAATGTTTTGTATGAAAATTCGTTTCTGCACATAAAAACTGTTCACCGTTTCACTTGAGATAGACTGCAGTAGATACAACATTCTGCAGGCAAGCATTTAGCCTGCTCTTGCTGCAAAATTGTAAACAGCCGGCTGATCAAAGAGGCAGCAATATACATTTTTTTTCAATTTTTATTCGGTGTATACAGCCTCATTTATTTTAATATTGATCATTCTAAGAATTTTTTTGATTTTATGATAAAAATTTTGTTTCTTAAAAATTAACTTATGAACTGTTCCCTGGTGGCGGTGCCCCTTCGTAGCAGCACCCGCATGCACCGCATGCTCTGCATGCCCACTTCCGCTGGCCCTGGTGATGAGTATGTTAGAAAAGGTCCAGAGAAGATTCACAAAGGTTGTGATCAGTGGTCTTTTGGATGTAGAGTACTAGGACATATTGAGAGAATGTAAATTGCAAAGCCTCATGAATAGGAGGAAGAGTGGGGGATATGATTGAGACATATAAGCTAGTCAGTGGTTGTTATCAGGTTGGCATAGAAGATATGTTTCATAGAATGAGAGAGGAGGGCAGAACAAGAGGCCATCTCTGGAAATTTTATAAGTAGGATGAGCAGAGGAGTGAGGAGAAGGTTCTTTGCATGGAGAGTGTTTGGTGAGTGGAATGCATTGCCTGAATACGTTGTGAATGTAGATACATTGAATGTTTAAGGCACAGTTGAATGAGCATTGTATGTGATAGTGTGTACGTCCTGCGATGAGTGTGACTCCATGGAGGTCAGATGTTAATAATAACAATAATATTTGCATCTGTCACTAATCAGTACAGGTGTCACCTTATTGTAAAAATTAATGGTTACTGAAACAAGATCCCTAGCAAATCCATGCTGTCCTCTATAGAGGATTCTCTTCTCATCCATAGTATTCTAGCAGCTTATCCGAAACTTAATAACCTGTCTAATCTTAAAAGCTTATCTAAAACCTAAAACCACCTGATAATTTGATACTGTGTTTTGTATCTTCTTTTACTTCATTTATTCCTTCTTCCCCACTTCGCAGGAATTCTTCTACCTTCCTTTGAAGATGGAAGAAATAGTTACTTCATGTCTTCCAACATAAAATACACAAAGAAACACTAAAAATTGGTTGGATTTCTTTTTCTTTTTTTTTATAATGCAATTTTTCTTTCCATACTCCCATACCACACTTTCTTATCATACCATCAGTTTTTGTGTGTGTGCTTTTAACTCCTCATTCAATTTCCTCAATAACATATATAGTTTCTGTTGGTTACATGAATTTATTTCTAATTTCATCATTCTTTCATTCTGTAGATATAGCACTCACTATATCTATCCTCTTTATTATTATTATTATTCAGGCTTCCATGAAGTCAAAAGACTCATCGTGGGAGGTCCTTCCTAAGAAACACAAAGTCTATCAAGACTCATCAAGGGGAAGTCGCCCCCCCCCTAAGAAACACAGAGTCTATCATACCACTCCTTAAACTCATTGACCATTCTTGCTCTCACCACACCATCAGGCAATGCATTCCATGGTTCAACCACCCTCCATGCAGAGAAACCACTCCTCACCCTCTTGCTCACAGTTTCCTTTCGTAACTTCCAGGGATGGCCTCTTGTCATCACTCCTTCCTGCTGTTCAACCAAGCAAAAGAATCTCTCAACAGTTTAAAAGTTTAACAGACATTGCAGGAGATACACACTATCACTTACAATGCTCATTCAACTGTTCCTTAAACTGATTCAGTGTATCTTGAAGTTAGGAATGTTATCTGACTACTTTTGCTTATGAATGGTTTAGCATCATCATCACAGATATGTTGATATTTTTGCAATATGGAATGGTCCATCATCAAAATTGGAACTATTTTTCTCAAAAATAAATGTGATTCATATTAGAATTCAAATTACCTTAGAGTAGAACAATCAACTAGCCTTTTTAGATATATCGATTCTTCATCAGCTGGATGGTAGTTTACAAATTTCAGTTTTTCAAAACGAAACACATACTGATCATTATATCCATGTTACTACTCATTATCATTCCAGGTAAAAAGTTGGAACCATTAAGACCTCATTACATCATGCTCATAATATATGTTCCACTGAAGACCTACAGCAAGAATTGAATTATATCAAATTTGCCTTTTTAAAAATGGTTTTATGAGTCATATATCAAGGAAACTTTTAACAGCTTTAGGCTACTGGTCTCTAGATCTCTTGCAGATATCTCAGATTTCACTTTTGTATATTAAAGGATTTGCTGAATGCCTTGCTAAAGTTCTAAGACCTCTTAACTGTCGTTGGGTCAGGAATATTTCTACCTTCCTTTACTCACCTCAGAGTGTACTAGATTGTCACTTAGTGACACGTCATTGAAAGTTGCTGTTGAAAAGATAAGTTTTATTTTTATAGTCAGGTAGCACTTTAGATTTTCATTTTGGTGTAGTTTTGTTTATCTTTCATAGCTTAGTGTGAGTGATTGTGGAGCTTTGTGTGTTAGAAATAGACATTTCATTTTACTATTTTTGAATATATCTATATATCTATATATATATATATATATGGAAGCTGGCCTGGTTGACAGATTGGTTAGTGTATCTGCTCTCCAGCCAAGAGGTTGCAGGTTCGAATCCCGCATAGGCATGGATGTTTGTGACACTCTCCCAATATGGACTGGGTCACCATGGGAGTAGTAGACCCAAAACCTCCCAAAATGGTGGGAGAGGCCTTCACTTTTCAGTGGGTAGAAATATAGGCTGTCAATTTTTTTTTTTTTTTTTTTTTTTTTTAAACACGTGGCAGAATGCGAAGAGTGTGTTAGTGAAGAGACTGAGCAGGAGATGAGAGCGGGTATGAATATGATGAAAGTGTAATATTCTGTTGGACTACAAGTTATTGGTAAATGCAAAACTAGCTCATGGAATGAAAGAGTGCATAATTTCTGGGCAAATGACTGCATAAATCACGGAACAGAAGTGAGCAAAACTGCAGGAGAAAATGATTGTATAAATCACAGGATGTTCGTGAGCAAGACTATGGAAACAAGATATGGCAGTAGTTGTTGGAACAAATGAAAGTGAGTGACATTGTGGTTGTGGAAGCAAAGGAAAGTTGGATTGAGGAAACGAAAAAAACAAATAATTGACTAACAGATAGTATAATTGCCAGAATGCAAGACTTGAAAGATGAGTTGACTGGAATGAGAAGTGAAATGAAATATATGCATAGCGAGAAGAGAAGTTTAGTGGGTAAGAATGGACGAGCGCAAAAGGTAAGGATGAAGGAAAGCAGAGAAAAAGAGGTGATGAATGACTTGAGAATAGTGATGTATGGAGATTCCATTGTTAGAGGTGTGGTAAATGAGGGATTCCATAAAATACGTTTTCCAGGAGAGAGATAGTAGGATAATTGTGGCATTAGATATAAGTAGCAGATGAGCCAATAATTTGTTGGTGGTTGTTGGAACAAATGACTTGGTTGGACATAAAGAGAATGTGAGGATGGATATTAGGGGGTTGTTGAGGAGAAGAAAAAGAAACAATGTCATTGGAAAGATAGTCAGTGTGTTGCCATGGTATGATAATAATGATTTGAGACAGAGAGCAGGGATCATGAATGGTATGTTGGCAGATCTGTGTGAGGAGAAGGGAGTGGAGCTTGTAAATGGTTGGGCATTACAGGTAAGGATAGATTTGTACAAAATTGGTTTGGTGTCAGTCAGCTAACGAGACTGTTGCTGCAGGGAGGAGCAATGAGTGTTGTGAGCAAGGGAGCAGAGGAAGTAAAAGGTGAATCAAAAGATGAGTAGTGAGGAACTGAAATGGTTTAAATGAGAATAGTAGTACTGTGAGTGATAATGATAGAACAAGAATGCAAGATAAACAGGGAAACAGGAGGAGTCAGGGTGAACAGCACAGTATAAGGAGAGTGGATGCTGGAAGTAATGGTGATTGTGTGTTTGAGAATGGTCAGTATGGGAATGGGATGTATGGATTGTAGTTGATTCTGAAGAGATAGATAGGGTAAATGGTGATAAAGTTAGTTGGGAATGGTTAGGAGTGGGGGAAATCACAGCCTACAAGCGGCATGGGTAGGACTGGTTATAGACATAAAAGTCAATTGCTATATTTATTTACAAATGCCAAGAGCATCAGAAATAAGGAAAATGAAAGGATTTCATTGATTGAGTTTATTTGTCCCAAAATTACTGGAATAAGTGAAAAATGAATGGATAAGGATGATATCCTGACGGGAATAGAAATGGAACGGTATGATGTTTTCCTTGAGGATAGAAATGACAAGAAGGGAGGATTGGGGTGCTGTCGATAAGAGCAGGCAAATTATCATCTCCAATTTGTGGAGACAAATTGGAGATGCAAAATATAGTGGCAGTGATTTTGAGTCAGTATGGTGTGAGGTGGAGGTTGACAGGAAGAGATATTTAGTCGAATGCTGCTGTAGGCAAGGGAATATGGAGGGTGGTAATGAAGAAATGTCTAAGCCACTTGATCAGTGAACAAGGGAAGGGAAGGAAAACTATCTTAGACAGTATGTAAAGGAGGGTGCATATGAGGATGGAGAGTTTTACATGTGATCATTTCATCAGAGGATGTGATTGTGAGTAGGGTTTCCCACTTTCCTCCATTTGGTGAGAATGATCATGAAGTGGTCACCTGGGTTATAATAGCCATATGAAGACTTCTGTGAGAAAAGGATATATGTTGAACTGCAAGGCTACTGATTGTGAAAAGCTTAGGAGTCAGCTTGAAGCTATAGCATGGAATGAGGTGTTAAGTAGGAGGGTGGTAAATGCTGTGTGAGAACTGACCAAAAGGTATTTAACAACATCAATGTGTAAATGTATTCCATAGGTCAAAAGATGGAATTAAGTATCTGTCAAATGAATGAATAAAGAGATTAAGCATGAAATTTGAAAGAAGAGGATACTGTGGAGGCAGCACAAGATGAATAATGGTCACAATCAATTCCATTGCATGAAAATATAAAGAGTAGGCCAGGAAGGTGACTCAGCTGGTAAGAACAGCAAAACCACAGTATGTGCAGAAAGTAGCAAATCAGTCCAAGAAAAACCCTAGAGAGTTTTTCGGATGTGTGACAAGTAGAGGGAAGAATGATTCCTGCAATATGATGTTAATGGATGAAAATGGTAGAATAGAAACTATTGCAGAAAACGTAGTTCTGGTATTTACTGAACAGTTGATAAGGATATTTCATCCTCATCAGGATGAAATCATTTCCTTTAATGTTACACGGTGATCAGCATTAATTTTACACAAATTATGGACTTTACAACCGTAAAGTCCATAATTTTCGATCTTCATATTAAGGTCATCATCTGAAGTGCGCGCGCGTGCACACACACACACACACACACACACACACACACACACACACACACACACACATATATATATATATATATATACAGAGACAAGCTAAATTACATTTCACACAGTATGCTGAAGAGACAATGTTTTGATCAACGGTTATTCTACTGGCCTGACCTGTAGTGAAAATAAAATAAAATTACAATAAATAAATGAAATAGAATAAATTAACTACATCAAAGCTATATTCTATTTAAGACAACATCAGAGAAACATTCTTTCATATAAATAGTTCTGTTACAGTAAAAATGATGTCCTAATTTAACATGACAATTGTTATATTAGATTTAGGATACTGGATTACATATGGTTCTATTTATAATTAACCCTTAGGGAGAAAGGTTAAGTGGGTAGAATATGTGCCCTCCATATTCTTGGGATTTTTAGACCATCATTATTGTTAAGATTAGGGTGATTGATAAGATTCTCACAGGCCTCCTTAAATTTACATTTATACCATGTTTTGGTGTGATGTAAACAGCAGGTGCTTTTCCAGTCAATTCTATGTAAAGTGTTCAGGGCATGATCAGAAAGACCAGCTTGACCATAGTTATTATATTTAATGTGTTGTTTATGTTCTTTTTTTCTGATAGGAATTGTGCATCCTGTTTCCCCTATATAGGGAAAATTACAGTGCAATGAATACGGTGTACTCTAGGGTGGGCCAGCAGAGGGAGTGGATCCTTGAATGCATTGAGTAAGTTCTTTAATTTTGCAGGTGGTTTAAAGGTGGCTTTAAGGTTGTATTTTTATAGTATTCTGTTTATTTTGTCTGATATCCCTTTAATGTATAGAATGGTTACAATTTTATTGTAGTCTTGTTTAAAATTGAGTTATTTTCTTTTGGGTTTATTAGTTGACAGTAAATATTAAAAGATATACACAATTGTCAACAAGTTTCACCAGCTATTCTGTCTGGCTTCTTCAGGACAAGAAAGTTAGTACAATAACTTTTACTAGTAAATAAAGAAGAATGGAGTAGAACAGTCAAATCATTTAAAATTAAAATAGACATGTAACATCATAAGCATGGAGCTTGGAGTCTCAGTCATTGTTCATTGAGTGTGTTATATAGTTTTTCGCGAAATGAAATTCTGGTAAGCTAAGTGAGTTTACTAGGCTTTTCCAGATGTCTTTCAGTATCATACCTTGATTTCTGTTTAGATTATCTCCTGTCCAGAATACAACTTTAGCTTCTTTGAAGTTTCTATCTAAAATCTTCTTCTTCTATATAAGGCATGGAGCTGTTATTCCAATCGATGGAGTGGTTGGAAATCGAGAAATGATGGGCTAATCCTGAAGTTTCTGTTCTGTTGTTGTTAACATCTCCTATACGTTCTTTTTTTTCGAATTTCTAGGCTTCTTGAAGTTTGGCCTATATAATTTAACCCATGGGAACATGGGATGTTGTATACATCTGCATATTTGTAAAAGGCATTACTGTCATTAAGAGTTCTTAAGATGTGTCGTATAGTTTTGACAGGTTTAAGAGCAACTCTGACATTGAAAGACCTCATGAATTTGGCTATTTTTGTTGAAACCGAGCCGGCATAAGGGATGGCGAGAGACGATGTATATTGCGTGACAGGAGGTTGTTGCTGTGGATTGTTCCTATGAAGAATCTTTTGGATTATATTTTTTGGATAACTGTTGTTTACCAGTATTTGAGATATGAGAGTGAGTTCATCAAGGAGATCATTTTCTTCTGAGATAATATTGGTTGTTCTATTTTTAAGCATATGTATAATGCTGAGTTTTCGTGCATAATGGTGAGCTGATTTGAATTGCAAGTAACGTCCAGTGTCTGTAGGTTTTCGGTATATTGTGAGTTGGATTTGTTCATTCTCTTGTTTCTTTATTATTGTATCTAGAAAAGGTAATTGATTATTCTTTTCCAGCTCTGACGTGAATTTTTTGGTGGAAGGAATTTATTTTTGTAAGAAACTCAAATAAGGTGTTTTCCGTGTCTTTCCAAATAATGAATATATCATCTACATATCTCCACCAAACCAACGGCTTTGGATTTACTTTGGAAAGGATGTTGGCTTCTAATCTTTCCATGAACAGATCAGCGCAGGGAGATGACAAGGGACTGCCTATGGCTAAGCCATCAAGTTGTTCATAAATAGTATTATTTACTTTAAAATAATTTGATTTGAGACAATGACGAAAGAGCTGAGCTGTGTCATGTGGATAGAGATTTTCTGTGATCTTGATAACTTCTTCAACAGGTATGTTTGTGAATAATGACACTATGTCTAGACTTGCAAGTATGTTTTGATTTAAGATGGTGATTCCTTTTAGTTTTACACTGAAATGCTTAGAGTTCTTTATGAAGGAATCTGATTTCTTTATATTATCTTTCAAAAGATCGACTAGATATTTAGCTAGTAGATATGTTGGAGAATTTCTACTGTCGACAATTGGATGGAGCGGAACACCAACTTTGTGCACTTTTGGTACACCATATAAGTGTGGCGTCAATGGGTGTAGAGATTTTAGACTTCGTTGTAATTCTGAAGGCAACCTCGTCATATTATGTATTAGGAAATTAGTCTCGTTTTGATTTTTTGCAGTTGGATTTACATCTAATATGCGATAGGGATTGGGATAACAGCTCCATGATTTATATAGAAGAAGATTTTAGATGTAGAAACTTCAAAGAAGCTGCAGTTGTACTCCAGACAGGAGATAATCTAAACAGAAATCAAGGTATGATACTGAAAGACATCTTGAAAAGCCTAATAAATTCACTTAGCTTACCAGAATTTCATTTCACGAAAAACTATACAACTATAAAGACACCGAAAACACCTTATTTGAGTTCCTTACAAAGATAAATTCTTTCCACCAAAAAATAAAGTTCACGTTAGTGCTGGAAAAGAACAATCAATTACCTTTTCTAGATACTCTAATAAAGAAACAAGAGAATGGACAAATCCAGCTCACAATATACCGAAAACCTGCAGCACTTGACATTACTTGCAATTCAAATCAGCTCATAATTATGCACAAAAACTCAGCATTATACATATGCTTAAAAATAGAGCAAAAAATGTTATCTCAGAAGAAAAGGATCTCCTTGATGAACTCACTCTCATATCCCAAACACTGGTAAACAACAGTTATCGAGTCTGCGTGGTTAGCCTAGTGGCTATGCGCTTCGCAACCATATGCCTGGGGAAGGAGTGTCCTAGGTTCGATTCCCGTCGACGACGCGAGGAGCTTAAGGATCTTCCTCAGCTATAGCCAAGTTAGCCAGTCTTGGGTGTGGACAGCAGGGTTTTTCCCACCAGTGTATCTGGGGTTTTTCATCCAACAAGCAGGCAAACCGGTCCAGTGAACACACACACGGATTACAGTTAAGAATACTGACCCAGCCATAGGTCTGATTCATCAGCTATGCCAGTTCCAGAGCACAGATAAAATTTGGGGGGACTGAGATGGTGCTGTACCTCCCCATAAAGGGGACTCACGGCCGGTATCATCATACGATTATTATTATTAACAGTTATCCAAAAAAAAATATAATCCAAAAGATTCTTCATAGGAACATCCACAACAAGAACCTGCTGTCACGCCATATGCATCGTCTATCGCCATACCTTATGCCAGCTCAGTTTCAACAAAAAATAGCCAAACTCATGAGGTCTTTCAACGTTAGAGTGGTCTTAAACCTGTCAAAACTATATCACACATCTTAAGATCTCCTAAGGACAGTAATGTCTTTTACAAATACGCAGGCGTATACAACATCCCATGGCCCTGTAGGTTAAATTATATAGGCCAAACTTCAAGAAGCCTAGAAATTCAAAAAAAGAACATGTAGGAGATGTTAACAACAACAAAACAGACACTTCAGGATTAGCCCATCATTTCGCAATTTCCAACCACTCCATCAATTGGGATAACAGCTCCATACCTTATATAGAAGAAGATTTTAAATGTAGAAACTCCAAAGAAGCTGCAGTTGTACTCCAGACAGGAGGTAATCTAAACAGTAATCAAGGTATGATACTGAAAGACATATGGAAAAGCCTAATAAATTCACTTAGCTTACCAGAATTTCATTTCGCGAAAAACTATACAACATGCTCAATGAACAATGACTGAGACTCCAAGCTCCATGCTTATGATGTTACGTGTCCGTTTTAATTGATTTGACTGTGCTACTCCATTCTTCTTTTTTACTAGTAAATGTTATTGTACCGACTTTCTTGTCATGAAGAAGCCAGACAGAATAGCTGGTGAAACTTGTTGACAATTGTGTATATCTTTTAATATTTATGGTCAACTAATAAACCAAAAGAAAATAACTCAATTTTAATGTTAAGTGACCAAATAAATTAACAATAATGTAGTCTTGTTTATTTTTGTTTTTAAGTGTTTTTTTGATAGTAGAGATTCGGTAGTGATGGAGATGGAGAGTTGTACAGTGGGTGTCCTCCCGTGATGAGTCTTCGGACTCCTTGGAGGTGTCACGAATAATAATAATAATAAAAGTGAGATCTTGCACAGAAGTTTGTTGAAAGTATTTTGGCTGTAACCATTTTTTAGGAAGGTATTGCTGATAACTTTTAATTCATCTTTAAGTGCTTGTTCATTTGAGCAAATCTTCAAAGCGCTGTTTTTTAGTGTATTAATGACCCCTAGTTTTGTGTTGGGTGCTGATAGGAGTTTATGTGAATATATTATTATTATTATTATTACGGTCAACTTCAAGGAGTCCTTAGACTCATCGATGGAGGCCCTAACATCATGTCAAGAACAACTATTCAACATTCACACAGTGTCTATCATACTTTGCTTTGAACTCATTCACAGTCATGGCACGCACAACAGACTCTGGCAGCTTATTCCACTCATTCACCAATCTCCAAGTAAAAAACCTAGTTCTAACACCTTTGCTAACCACACTCTTGCCCAGTTTCCATGGATGGCCCCTAGTCCTCCCACCACCAGTCCTGTTCTCAAAAATATCTTCTGAATTAATCCTATAGAAACCTTTCAGTAAATTGAATGTCTCAATCATATCACCCCTCTTCTGCCTATCAACCAATTTCTGCAACCCACAAATCTTCAACCTGTTCTCATAAGGTTCATTCCATAGACCTATCATCTTGTTCACTCGTCTCTGGATCCTCTCCACCTCCTCTCCATCAAGAAGAAACCCTGGCACCCAAATCTAGGACAATAGTCCAGATGGGGTCTTATCAAGGCTCGATACAGAGGAACAATAACTTGCTTGTCTCTGCTCATCAAAATGTTTTTCTGTAACCAAGTGATTTGATGAGCTGATTTAGCCACTTTTGCAATGTGCCCCCTAAACTTCAACTCCCTATCCACCAACACTCCCAAATCCATGGCTTCGTCAATCTCCTGGAGTGCAGTTCAACCAATGTGGTATACGGCTGCTAATCTTTTCACCCCAAAATGCATAACCTTACATTTTGCCACATTAAATTGACATCCAGTCTCCTTAGCCCAGTCCTCCAAAAACTATCCAAATCATCCTGCAAAATTTTGACATCCTGTGCATTCACTATTACTCTACCCAACTTTGCATCATCAGCAAACAAATGAACAGTTCCTCTCAGATCCTTTCCTATATCGTTAATGAACAGAAGTGGTCCAAGAACAGAACCCTGTGGCACACCACTAGTCACAGGCCATCTTTTGGACTCTACTCCTGAATAAACCACTCTGCTCTGATATCTCTCCATCAACCACCCTCCTATCCATCTCACCAACCCTATATCCATCCCCATATGCTGCAGTTTACTGATTAGAATTCTGTGTGGTATCCTGTCAAAGGCCTTAGCAAGGTCCAGTAGAATCACTGTAAACCCATTACCCTTATCCAGTTCAGCCGTCACTGTTATAAAACGTGAGCAAGTTACTGAGGCATGATCTACCCTTCACAGAACCATGCTGTCCCCCATACAGTATCCCATTTTCATCTATCCAATCCTGTATTTTCCTGTTGACTACTTTCTCCAAGACCTTGACAATGATTCCTGATATGCTGATCAGTCAGTAATTTTCAACAGCAGTCTTGGAACCTCCTTTATGCAGTGGAACTATTTTCCTCTCTTTCCACCTCCTCGGGACTAACCCAGACCCGAGACTCAATATTGGCCAATATATATCGGTTTCCGGTAAACAGTGAAGGAAAGACTGCCAGAAGGAAGACATGTGACAAGTGTATCTAGAAATGGAAGTGTGTGTGTGTTCTGCTTTCCAATCTCAATTGTGAATTGTTTGCATTTGTGTGTTTGTTTAGGTGGCTGAGGAAAGTGTCTAATGTCTGACAGCCATGAAGTCAGATAGCGATAACATCATCAACGTATCTAATCCAGACTTTAGGTTTTAAAGGAGAGGAATCTAGCGCAAGTTGCTCAAAATGTTCTATGTAAGCGTTAGCAATGGGCGGGGGGGAATAAAGGTAAGCGCTTCGCTGTGCCTTCTTTTTGTAGGTAGAAAGTGTTTTGCCACACAAAGTAGCCAGAACTTAGTACATGCGCAAAGAGTGCTGTGATACAGGAGGGAATTTGTCCTGTAATAGAAGGATTGTGTCATTGAGTGGGACATTTATGAAGAGGGCAGAGACATCAAAACTGACTAATAAATCATCGTTTTTCCAATGTCATGTCTTTGATTTTGTTTTAAAAGTGTTGTGTGTGTTTTTAATATAGGAGTGGGAATGACCTACCAATTCTTTCAGTGTAGTACACAGAAATGGTTGATAACAGCAGTATTCAACCATTTCTGTGTGAATAACAGCAGTGTGATTGTCAGCACCAGTTTGTTATAGGGAGATCATGTTTCACTAATTACTTATGAACTATAACAAGGTGATAAATGTCTTGTACAAGGGAGATATATATATATATACAGTGGTATACTTTAATTTTTCAAGAGCTTTTGATAGATTGCAGCACAAGCTGTTATAAACTGAATGGGATGGGATTGGATAAGAGGAGTGAGTTGGATTGATGACTGGCTGTCAGATAGGTATCAAAAAGTTGTATATTGGGATGCAGTATCCTGGTTGAATGATATTGGCATGGATTTAACTGGTGATATGCAGCTCTTTGCAGATGATGCAAAATTGGGAACTGCAATGCTGAGTCAAGCAGATGTTATGGTTTTAGAGGAGGACATGAAGAAATTGCATGAATGGGTGGGTAAGTGGAACCATTGGTTCAATGTTGCGTAGTGTAAGGTTTTGAAATTTTGTAAGCAATGATGGAATGCAGTATATACACGGTGGGGAAGCTTAAAAGGAAGTAGAGGAGATGAGTGATCTGGGAGTGGTGGTGACGGTGACAAGAACCTGAAATTCATGAGACACATTGTAAAAGATATGAAATCATCACATCAGATGATGGCAATGATGTAGAGGATCTTGACATGCAAAAATAAAGAGGTTATGATTCCTTGATCAGGTCTTATATGGATTATTGTGCACATATTTGGTCACTGGAATATGTTGGGAAGGGTTCAGAGAAGATTCACCAAGGTAGTAACTGGTCTTTGAAATGTGGACTATGAAGACAAATTGAGGGAATACAGTTTGTAAGGCCTCATGAATAGGAGAGGGAAGGGAATGTGATTGAGACAAGGGTGTGAGCAAAGGAATAAGGAGCAGGTCTTTGCATGGAGAGTGGTTGTTGAGCGGAATACATTGGCTGACTGTGTTGTGAATGTAACACATTGATTGAATCAGTGTAAGGCATGGTTGGATGAGCTTCGTGTGTGATATTGTGTTGCTCCTACAGTGACTCAGTAGAGGCCAGAATAAAAATAAATAAATCAGCTAATGCCTTTTATTCCCTTATAGGGAATGGGCAAGGCTTTTTAATCCTATTAGGCTTTTGGAAAATGAGCAGACAGTTCAGTCTCTACTGGTAGCAATCAGATAATGAGACTTGCAATCATGTGCTGCCCCCCCCCTCTTGGTACCTAACCCTAACACAATATGATATTGTCTGATATGGTGTGGGTTCTACTGTCGATTTTCTTGAGTGTTTTGGGACAAAAAACCCAAGTTTCCATGAGAAAAAAACCCCGCTCTTAATAATAATAATAAGCTTCTTCCACTCAGCTTTCCATATGTCTGTCTGACTTTTTGCTCCTGTGGTTTGTCTTACTTCAGACAGTGTGGTAGATCTCCTGTCATGAACTATGTTCATGACAGGAGATCTACCACAGTAGGAACATAGTTAATACATCCAGTATCATGAACTGGAACAGTATGGCCTAGCAGAACATGCAATCTCAAATAAACATAGGTTTCCTTTCTTTGGAAGAAAACTAATGTTTTACATAAAAAGTAGATTCCTTGTAGGATGGTTATACAAAGAGAGCTGTGAGGCCTTTCTACAGCACCCAAATTTAAACATGTCTGATGGTCTTTGGTTATCCCCTTTATGGGAAATATTATTCTATCAATCTTTTGTAAATTCCTGATTATTATCTTATTATATTAATATTTTTTATTTATTTTAAAATTAATTAATTTTAAAATTAGTTCTTTTATTGCATTTTATTTTGTGTTCCATTGTTAATGTACTTAGAATTATTTTTATACTTTTGAAATTTTACACAAAATTACTTCTGCATTTTGAGTATTTAATTTTTAATTATTTTTGAGTATTTAATCTGTATTTAATTTTTACGAACATGGCAGCTTATGTACCTATTTGAAAATAAAATGAAATCCAGCAGTAACATCATGTAATCATTGCTTTATCCAACTTAGCCATCATCCTATTATAAAAAATTTAGTAAATTACTAAGACATGACCTGCTGTTTGCAAGCTATGCTGCTCCCCCACCCCCATACACACAGAGTATCACATCCTATCCAACCATTCCTGATTTCTCTCTTTGACCAGTTTTTCCAATATTTTTACCACCACTATAGAGATACTGATTGGTCTATAATTTGCTGTTACAGTTTTGAAGCAACAGCACTGTTTTGCTATTCTTCCACTCTCTTGGAGCTTTTTCAGAGTTGATACTTAAGTTAAATAGCCTAGTCAGAGGCAGTGACAATTCCTTTGCATATTCTTTTAATATGAGAACTGATATTTTATCTAATCCAATGGCAGTATTTGTATTGATATTCTGTAATATCTTAAGTACATTCAGTTCATAAACCTCTATTCACAGATCATTTCTTGTCACCTCTGGTGTTGGGTTTATGATTTTTTTTTTTTAAATTGTGGATTTACAGATTGCCCAAAATTCATAAACCAGTAACTCTCAGTGTTTTCCATAATAGATGCTACTGACTCTTCCTCTTTTACATTTACAGATCATTCTTCATCATATATAAAAAATTGCACTCATTTCAAATCTTAAATCCAAAATTTAGTTTTAGATAATAACAATATCATGGTAAGCTTTGATGTCACTTCTCTTTTTATCAATATCCATCTTCCTGACACATTAAATTTACTAAAATGTATCCCTCCAATATCATTGATCTTTTAATTTTACTATTTGTTCTGGCTACTTGGAAGATACCATTTATAAACAGGTTGAGGGTACAGTCATGGGCTCTCTCCCCTTGAGCCAGTTATCATATGGAGCATTTTGAGAAACATGCTCTTGATACTGATGTTTTCAACCTTATATCTGGCTAAGATACATTGATGATGTATTCTCTATTTGGCCATATGGCGCAGACATTAGACATATTAGACTCTTTCCTCCATCTCAACATACAGCAACTACACAAACACAAATATACACAAACTTTCCCATCCCCCACCTCAATAATTATGGTGTTATTAAAACCCTTGTTAATAGAGCCTCCAATCTATGTTCTACCCAGGAAGAACTTACATCTGAATTCTCCTTTATTCTCTTGACCTTTTTTATCCAATGGTTATAATGCCAAAAAGATCAACAGATTAATTGTTCTTCCCAACTCCTCACATCCCTCTGAACATGCTGACTATAGTAATGCTATTATTGTTCCTTATATCCTGGGCACTTCAGAAAAAATAGCCAGAACTCTAAAAAAGTACATTCTCTGCACTGCATTCAAACCTCATCTGAAGCTGGCTGCCCTCATCTGCTCTCCCAGGGATCCCATAACTCCTCTCTTTGTTCCAGGTGTTTACAAAAGTTCCTTTTTCTTGTAACTTATCATATTATTGTCAGACTCGGAGATCTGCAAATATCCACCTAGAAGAACATAAGAAATACATCTGCTGCCATAAGTATGGTCAGTCAGGTCTAGCTGACCATGCCTTGGATATGTTGCACAGAATCAAATGGAAGGAAACTGCTGTGTTTCGCCACAACAAATACAAATTTGAAAGACTTATTTTAGATTCAGCAAAAGATTTAAAAAAACCAATCTAATCTTAATAAATCTTCTTCTTCTCTTTGGCACATGGCAGGTTGAGTTCCTCAAAGATGAATTTTTGCCATCTTTTTATGTAGTTCTATTATGGTGTTTAAGTGAGTGCTTTCTTTAATGTTGTCAATCCATTTCTTTCTTGGTCTTTCTCTGATGGACTGTCTTTCAATTCTACCATTTAATAATATGTTTGGTAGTCTTTCTGGGTTCATTCTTGAAACATGTCCAAACCAGCTTAGTTGGCTCTTTGCTGTAATTATTGTTTCTTGAAAGTTAAGTTCTTCTCTGACTTTTTCATTTGTTTTTCTTTCTGACCAGTTTGTTCTATTGATTTTTCTTAGGCAATTCATTTCAAAAGCATTGAGTTTATCCATTTCTTTGTTTCTTAAGATCCAGCATTCTGAGCCATAGAATACTGTGGGAATTATCATTGTTTTATATATCTTTAATTTAAGTTCTTTGCTTAATCTTTTATTGTTCCATATTTTTTGTAGTCTGCCCATTGTTATCCATCCATTATTGATTCTGTGTTTTATGGTTTCGAAATAGTCTAGTTCTTTAGTGATCATTGATCCTAGGTAATTTAATTACTTTACTTGTTCTATATTATTGTTTCCTATTTTCTTTTGGATTGCTTCCCCATTTCTTCCTATTACCATTAGTTTGGTTTGACTAAAATTGATTTTCATATCATATTTGTTACTTGTTTGATGCAGCTTGGTCTAATTTTTCTTGACTGTCTGTATTGATAACTACGTTGTCAGCAATCTTAATCTTAATAAATATGATTTTTAATAAATCTTAATAAATATGGTTGTATTAATGTTCCCAAGATTTGGGAAATGTTAACTCTTAGGCCTTCTGCCCAACAACTAAGGCTAACTAACAGTATCCATAAACATGTGGACAGACTTATGTGTTCGTCGAACATGTTGTTTATTATTTTAACGGTATAATAGAACACAGAAACTAAGTAAATAATTAATTTATTAACTTGATGCTGATATTTCACTGGTATTATAACCAGCATCTTCAGAGCACAAAAACACTGTTTGTCACAATACGTGAGACTAAAACAACATGGTGTACATTAACAAAATTGTAGCAGCAACACAAAGACTAGAGTCCTGATTTTGGCGCCCTCTATCTGAAAAAAAAAAAAAAAAAAAAAAAAAAAAAAACGCTATCATATATTGCTAGAGTCCTAGAAAAGTGCTAGTTTTTCCTTAATATGACTGTCTCCCAGATCTTCGGCAAGTTAATACAGCCATATTTGTTGAGATTTGGGGTGTGTTTTAGGGCTTCTGTCGCCTCTAAGAACAATCTCTCTGATTTATATGGGTTTCTGTGTAGTACTTTTGTGTTTTTCCAGTTGATCCTGTGTGCAGGGGTATCCAGAGCATGGTCTGCTAGGCCCGACTTCCCATAATGATATTTCCGGACGTATCGTTTATGTTCGCTGATGCGGATATTCACAGTTCTTCCTGTTTGACCGTAGTAGGCTTGATTGCATGAGCAGGGTACTTGGTAGACTCCTTACATAAAAGGCACATCCGAAAAGATCTCAAGAATTCTCATTAAACATAAACTACGCACTACATTCAGACCATGTAGCAAATTAGCCACCCTCTTCCGCTCACCCAAGGACAGCATTCCTCCTTTATCACATCCAGGAGTCTACCAAGTACCCTGCTCATGCAATCAAGCCTACTACGGTCAAACAGGAAGAACTGTGAATATCCGCATCAGCGAACATAAACGATACGTCCGGAAATATCATTATGGGAAGTCGGGCCTAGCAGACCATGCTCTGGATACCCCTGCACACAGGATCAACTGGAAAAACACAAAAGTACTACACAGAAACCCATATAAATCAGAGAGATTGTTCTTAGAGGCGACAGAAGCCCTAAAACACACCCCAAATCTCAACAAATATGGCTGTATTAACTTGCCGAAGATCTGGGAGACAGTCATATTAAGGAAAAACTAGCACTTTTCTAGGACTCTAGCAATATATGATAGCGTTTTTTTTTTTTTTTTTTTTTTTTTTTTTTTTCAGATAGAGGGCGCCAAAATCAGGACTCTAGTCTTTGTGTTGCTGCTACAATTTTGTTAATGTACACCATGTTGTTTTAGTCTCACGTATTGTGACAAACAGTGTTTTTGTGCTCTGAAGATGCTGGTTATAATACCAGCGAAATATCAGCATCAAGTTAATAAATTAATTATTTACTTAGTTTCTGTGTTCTATTATACCGTTAAAATAATAAACAACAGTATCCATAAAGGCGTCCCTGTCCTAGAACTTCAGACTTTAAATTTAATTTTTTCCACTTATTGTTTTTTTGCAATTTTGGTATTGTTTCCCTGATGATGTCTTATTGACTAAGATGTAATATAGGAATGATAATGTGTGTTTAATTATTTATTCCATTTAACTTTATAATAACTTCTCCTTATAAACTCTGTATTTTTTTTTATTTTTTAAAACTCCTGGTTAATTATACTACTCATCTATAATACTCATATACTAACTCCTGCCTATCTGATGTATCTATAGGCAGTTATATATCCAAGGTCAGGATATATTACACTATATATCCTGACCTTGGATATATAGTGTAATAATATTGCTTCTTTCAGACATCCCTTGATCATTTCCCATGCATGACTAATATTCTTTCCTTACAGATTTTTATGCCATGACATTGCTTAGTCTCATAACCTTGTCATAATTGCCTGCATTGTTGTTCCATATATATATATATATATATATATATATATATTTTCATATTTTTATAAACTGACTTAGATCCGAGAGTTAGAACAAACAATTAGATTTATTCACAACGCAACATGTTTCGTCGGAAGGTCGACTTCTTCAGGTGTTAAGAAACGCAGAAAGCAAATAAAAAACACTATAAAGAAACATTGTGTCACTGAAATTCGACTATTATAAACTACAGTTAACTTTGAACTGGAGCTACAGTCCGTGTTAAAGTTCTATTGTTAGGTATCTGTGTGCGTGCGACTTCACGAGTGCACCAGAATCTGATAGCAGATTCTGGCGCACCTACATTCGTTGTGCTAATTTACTGATACATGTCTTCCACATCATCCATTGAAACCCCTGATCTATAGTAGTAACCAACTGTATGTTATGTCCTTTTGGCCTCTATCTCACATTTAAAACACAGTGTCTCAAATGAACTGCCTTCCACAGTTTTGTGTCTATCTGATTTGGCTCCAGTTTGTCTGCTATCATCAGCATGTATATATGCCTGCTTTTACAAACCCCTATCCTATTCTTTCTTTTCTCTCTCCTCCCTCCCAAAAAAAACTATACCTCTCAAATTCTATCGATCTAACTACAGAATCTGCGCCCATCCTAATAATTTTCGGTGAGTTTGCACCAATAATTGCCATAAAGTCATCCCTCTAATACTTGATACTTCTAGCATTAGCATAGATAAATATCATTATTTAATGATATTTATAGTCCCTTAGTCCCTTCCAACACCGTTATACCTTATGTTGGTTATGCCATATGATTGTGTTGCTTGAGAGACTATATTTTTGCATTTTGTGACTATTCTCACACTCCTTGTGGGTTCCTGTACTCTCTTTCTCTCTCTTTCACTATAATAACTTTATTATTATTTTTTTTTACAAAGCTTTATACCTATGTTTTTTTTTTGTTGTTGTTTCCCAACCACAAAATGTTGTAATCTTAACACTACTGATACCGTGGATTTTATTATTTATATTAAAATAATATAAATTTTTAGATTATTTTTATTTATTTTTTTACACAATCCAGAAACCCTACTCTGCAGTCTAAACATGAAACTTTCCCAAGACACTTCAAGCTTCCAATAAGAGAGACTGCAGTCTTGCATCACATGATGAAATTCATCTCCCACATAAGGACATTCACATACATTCATACCCATGGTGGCAATCAAACCATAGCCTGTTGGTTGAATTGGAAAGCAGGTACTCTAACTTCTTGGTCGAGCAGACTAGCCTGCTAACCTTTAATTTACATGAAATATTTCTTACCAGCCATTAGTATGCATCCAAACATTGTTACTCATATACTTATGGGCCAGGCAGCATTGAACTCCTTTCCACTCAATTCCTCATTTAAATGTATTGCTTTTATTATCTGAATTTTCTGTAGCTGTACCTCTCCTGTAATTCCACATATATCCTTTCATTACAGAAATTATTATTTGGTCTGCCACCTCCCATTAGAGTACCTGATGGAATTTTCAACATCTGAAAGCAGATTCAGCCCTTATTCACAATAAGATTGTCTAATAACAATAGGAAAATTCACGATTCTCAGGCTTCATGTGCCTTCTTTCACATGATCTAAGATAGCTGTTCCACAGAAGCTCATTAAATTTTTCACGAAGTCTGCTTTTATTATTATTATTATTATTATTATTCAAGCCTCCATGGAGTCAAAAGACTCATCACAGGAGGGTCCTTCTTAGGAAACACAAAGTCTATCATACCACTCCTTAAACTCATTGACATTTCTAGCTCTCACCACTCCATCAGGCAAGGCATTCCATTGTTCAACCACCCTCCATGCAAAGAAACCACTCCTCACCCTCTTACTCACAGTTTCTTTTCGTAACTTCCAGGGATGGCCTCTTGTAATCACTCCTTCCCGCTGTTCAATCAAGCGAAAGAACTCCCCAGTGTCAACCCTGTAACCACCTCTCAACAATTTAAAAGTCTCAATCATATCACCTCTCCTTCTTCTATCCACCAAACTCTGCAGTCCACACTCCCTCAGCCGATCTTATTAACTAACATTGTACAGTCCTGACACCATCTTTGTTATCCGGCTTTGTACCCTTTCCACAGTTAAGTTATCCCCTTCAAATCATGAGAACCAAATCTGTGAACAGTAGTCGAAGTGTGGTCTGATCAGAGACTTATACAACGGAATGATAACCCTCTTATCTCTGCAGGTCAGTGTCCTTCTCATAATTGCAGCAATCCACTGTGTTACCTTCACCACCTTTGCAATATGTCCCCTAAATTTCAGGTTTCTCTCAATCATCAACCCTAGATCTCTTGTCTCCCCTACTTCCTCCAGTATAGCTCTTCCAATACAGTATGCAGCATCCCATCATGTGTCCCAAACCTCAAGACCTTACATTTTGCTGCATTAAACCGACATCCAAATTCATTTTCCCATCTGTCTAGCTTATTCAAATCCTCTTGCAGGGCTACCACATCTGCACTATTACTAATAACCCTTCCCAGCTTTACATCATCCACAAACAACTGAATATATCCCCTTACAATCCACTGATAGTATCATTGATATAAAGGTTAAACAATATAGGTCCCAGTAATGAACCCTGTGGAACCCCACTTATAACCCTCTGCCTCCTTGAAACTGCCCCACCATACACAACTCTCTAATACCTATCGGACAGCCAATCCTGAATCCAGTTAACCAACCTGATATCCAGACCCATGTGCTGCAACTTAAATATCAGCTTATCATGTGGCACCCTGTCAAATGCCTTCGCTAAATCCAAGAAAGTGGCAGCATATGCCTTTCCTACATTTACTGCTCTTGTAACTGTATTATAAAAGGTTAGCATATTACTAAAACAAGAGTGTCCCCTTCACAAATCCATGTTGACTCTCACAGATAACATTACTCTCATCTGCCCAATGCTGTATACGGTCCCTCACTAATTTCTCTATGATCTTAACAACTACTGATGACACACAAACTGGCCTATATTGGTGGTAGCAAACACTCCCTGTCTGCTACCACCCTTATGCAATAGCACTATCTTACCTTCCGTCCATTCCCTGGGCACCTTTCCCATAGCTAGACTTTCACTGAAAAGCCAGGTCAAAGGAGCTGTCAGTTCTTTAGCACATTCTCTCAAAACCCGTGGTGAAATACCATCCAGTCCCACAGCTTTACTGACATCCAGAGTACTCTGCATCTGGAACACACTCTCCTCCTGCACTTCTAAACCTCGAACCTGCCCTATCCCTCTAGTATTAAAATTTAATCCTCCAGGATGAAATACACCAATGAAGTATTCATTGAACAATTCCACTATGTTCTCTGCATCAGTCACACTATTTCCGTTTTTATCCCGCAATGTCAGTCTTCCACAGTCATTTCTCCTCCTACTGGCCACATAGCTAAAAAATTCCCTAGGATTTTCTTTGGATCTTAGGGCCAATCTCTTCTCATATTCCAGATTTGCCTTCCTTACCATACTAGTCACTCTCCTGGCCTGTGTCTTATATTCTTCATGCATCTGCTCTTCACCTGTCTTCTTATATCTCTTCCATAGCCTCTTTTTCGCTTGCAGTTCCTGTTTAATATTGTTTGCAATCCACATCTCCAAATTGTGTCCTCTTCTTCACTCATGGAATATAGCTTACTATTGCTGCTAACAAATATTCCTTCACAATTTCCCAAGCACTAATGATATCCCGTCCTGCCAATTCCTCCCTCCATGAAACTTCCCCAAGTTGACGACTATTACTATTATAATCACCTGCCTTATAATTCCACATATGTTCCCGTCTCTTTGATACTCCTGCATGTCTATTTATCTTCCAAGTCAAAGCCACATGGTCACTCTCTCCAACTGGTGGGAGAGATGTCATCTCAGTTATTATCAACTCTTCTGATGCTATAACCAAATTTAAAACTCTTGAACCTCTTGTTTCTGGTATTACATGCTGCCTAAGACATTTGTCCCTCAAGAATTCTAGAAATTTCATTCTCTTATTGCTACATGCATCTTTCTGCCCCAATTTATACTGCTGTAGTTAAAATCTCCCATAACAATCATTCTTCTTGCAGTTTCCAAGCTCAACTGTCTAAACATCTCCTGGTCCCCACCCTCTGTGCTCCTTGGTCTGTAGCAACACCCCACTAAATATCCTGTTCTTCCTACCTCTACCTCACACCATATGCTTTCAAAATCCTTAGTGTCACTGCCTTCCAAAGTCTCCACTCTTAGAGGACAATACGTTGTCACTTATCATAAGCAGTACTTCACCCACTGTCGGTGCCAGGTTATTTTGCGCCCTAGGCAAAGTTTACAAGTGTGCCCCTTATTTCACAAGTTGGATATTTTTTAAAATGAAATTTTAAATATAAAAATTATTTTGGCATGCTTTATTAATAATATACAAAGTAATATACAATATGTGTAATATATGAAAATCAAATTTTAATTTTTCTTGCCTTCAATTTTGCAAAATTTTGAAAGTTTTGCACCCTTCATGGCATGCACCCTATGCGGATGGCTAGTTTGGCCCTGACTCCACCACCACGCTTTCCCTTCCTATCCTGCCAAAAAATGCTCTACCCTGCTACTTCTATTCCTGTTATTATATCCTCTTCTGTCAACCACGTCTCAGTGATCCCAGTAATCTTTGGCCAGACTGATGCCATCAGTGCCATCAATTCCTCTCCTTTATTCCAGATACTCCTGGCATTGGTGTAAAGCATAAAATGCCATTGTTTCTATATTGAGCATTATCCCCTCTAGACTCTACTGAGCTCAGAATTACCTGATGTCGTCCCTTTTCTCCCAAGTAGCCATTCCCACAAGAGGCCACTGCTGCTACCATCCACCCTGGGATGCACCGACTCGTTCAGAATAGCGATCTCTCCAGATGCCTACGTCCATCCTCATTCAAATGCAAGCGGTCTGATGCATACAATTCTTCTCTGTCCTCAAACATCTTCCAAGCATCCACATATTCCAATCCTCTCTTCTGACACATTCTAGCTATTATGTTATTCAATATTACTGCTCATCTGCTCGGCTCCTCACTATCATACCTAGGCAACACACACTATCTTTCCTCTCTCTCTCTTCTTTCGCACAACCTCAAGCAAGAATCTTATATCTCTCGCTGCCCAATTTACATTACCTGTCAAGTCATTTGGTCCAACCATCACAATCATCTCATCCACCCTTTCACCCTTCTTAATTGCCATAGCCACACTTTCTATCATTCCTCCTGGCAAACACTCCTCACCCATCCTATCTTTAACACCACGGATCATTGAGACCCTATATATCACACCCCTCACCACCCTGTTCCTCGATTGCTCACATGCATCCCTCACTCTCTCTCTCCTCTAACACTTTCTCTCTGTGTTCCCCTACTTACCTGCCTTCCTGACATCACCCTATCCCTGGTTCCAGTGCTCTTTTGCATTCCTCTCATTCTCTCTCTCCTACTGTTTCCATTCTCTCCTCTTCTCTCATTCCCTCTCTTCCACTGTTCCTATTCTCTCCTCTTCCATCATTCACATAACTCTCTCTCATTCCCTCTCTTCCACTGTTCCTATTCTCTCCTCTTCTACCATTCTCATAACTCTCTCTCATTCCTTCTCCTCTACTGTTCCTATTCTCTCTTCTACCATTCTCATAACTCTCTCTCATTCCCTCTCCTCTACTGTTCCTATTCTCTCTTCTATCATTCCCATAACTCTCGCATTCTCTCTCTCTTACACTGTTGCTGTTCTCTTCTCTTCTACCATTCCCATAACTCTCTCTCATTCCTACTCTGATTCACCTTGCATTCGTCTCTTCCATTCGCCTAATCTCTTCTTTCACCCTTCTCATCTCATTCTCTAAACATTCCACCTGCTCTTTCAGCTCATCTATCTTTCTCTGCAAGTCAGCCACTCTCATTTGCCATTCATCCTTTCAATTCAGGCCATCTCCAAATATTTCACTATAATTCAACCTTTCCTTACTCCTCACTCTCATTATTTCTCTCGCCCTCTATCATACCGCTCATCTCTCTACGTGGAGAATCTCCTATCTCTGACTCAATGAGGTCAGTTATAGTCTCAACTAGGTCAGTTATAAATTAAAAAATAAATAAATTTTAGCCTATTTTTTCTACCCACTACCAGGTGAAGGCCTCTCCAATTGTGGGAAGTTTTGGGTCTGCTGCTCCCATGGTGACCCAGTCCATATTGGGAGAGAACGTAACAAACATCCATGCCTACGTGGGATTCGAACCCACAGCCTGTTGGCTGGGAAGCGGATATGCTAACCACTCGGCCAGCCTGGCTGGCCAGGTCGGTTATAGTATTCTCTAATTCACCAAGTTCCTCCCATTGCCTGCATTTTGCGCACATATGTATTCCCCTTCTCTCACCTGCCACATATACAACCGCACTATAATATCCCGCACTATATTGCCTCACAATCACTGCTACCTCCCCGACACAAACACACATGCACTTGTAACTCTCTGTCTTGAGCAAACACAATTTCTTCTTTCTCTATAGTTTAATTCATATTTGACCTGCTCATTTGTTTTGTGTTCTGACTAGTGAGTCGTATTTATTTTTCTTAAGCCTTTCATTTTTGAATGCTCTGATTTTCTGCATTTCTTTCTGATTGAGTGTCCATCATAATCATCTCATCATATTTCCCTTATAGTAATAATTTTAGAACAAATCACCTCTATTAATGCTGTAAAATGCTCCTTTTTTATACCTGATATTCCTAATATTTTTATATAAATATATTAACTTAATTTTGAACTGTAACTATCCCAAAATGTGTCTACCTCACATCTGTGACTCCTGTGTACTAGTACATGTCCATTTTCCTTTATCATAACTTCTTGGCTTGCCTTCCCTAGATGACTGATCTGATCACTGTCTATCCCAAACCATCTAATCTTCCTATTTACCGGAAGATTAGATGGCTTGGGATAGCCATCTAATCTTCCGGATGGCTATCTTGGGATAGCCATCTCAAGATAGGTTAACACACTATCTTGGGATGGTGTGTTAACACCTTCCCAAGGTTTTAACACACACACACACACACGCTCTCTCTCTCTCTCTCTCTACACTTGTTTTCTTGTCTTGCACATTTGTTCTCTCATTCTAACCTATCACTTCTTCCACTGTTCTCTCTCCCCCTCTATGTGGGGGGCACCTGTTTATGGTGGAATGGGACCTCCCAGTGATGGTACTGCCCTTTTCATTTCCCTTCTTCTGCCCTTCCTCTTTTTCTTTACTTGTTTTCCCATATTCTTTGCTCTACTTCTCCAGAGTCTTTTTTTACTATCATTTTTTTACAGACCACCATCAGTGGGATCTAATGCCCTGCTGCTGTGTTTGCCATGTGGTGCAACCTGTGGACATCCGGAAAGGGGAATCCTGGTAGTCTTGCACTACTTTGGCCTCTGCTTCGGCAAAACAGGAAGTCCTGGATGGCCCGGCCAGGATCATTTGGCTAGTGGGCTTGCCTGCAAGGGTCAACAGTGTTGCAGTAAGTCTCTCATCCCATGGTCCAGAGTCAATATTCAAGGTTTGCTGTAGTGCCGGTATAGCATCCATGGAGTCCACGAAGTGGAATGCAAGGGCTACTCTTGCATTCCACTCCTGAGTGCAGTCATTGCTTGCCGGTCAGTGAGCATCCAGGTGTGGTTCTGTGTGTGTGTGTGGGGGGGGGGGAGTTCTGGTGCCAAACCAAAAACTCTTTGAGCATGAATTCTTCATCCTTAAATGTTTCAGGGGCCCTAACAAAGTCCCAACCAAGTGCTGATTATTGATACCATAGATACAGCATTTAGTAACAGAAGTAAAAAAAGAAAATATATATATATGATAACAATATAAACGTGCTAGTGTTTTTGATCATCCATGCAACAGGTGAAGAGCTAATTAGGAAATGTCACCCTTCTTAATTCAAAAGGGTTTAGAAGGACTGGCAGGACCTCCCAAAACTGTTAAGAAATGTTCTATTGATATCCTTGCAGAAACATTGCATCAGCAACATTCCGAGAAACTACTGGGAGCAACATCAGTGGGTAGAATACCAATCACAGTAATGTCTCGTAAAACACTCAATTCCTCTAGAGGAGTGATATCAGAATGAGGAGATATGTTCAGAACTTAAAGATCAGGGAATGATGGGTATGAGGCACATCCTGATACATAGAGATGGTCACCTGGATTGAACCAGGACTATTGTCCTTACTTTTGATACACGTAAGCCTTTAACATCTGTAAAAGCAGGTATCTCAGCTATTCTGTTAGAGTGTTCATTCCTAATCCACTAAGATGTTTTAAATATCAGAAATATGGGCATGACCAAACTGCCTGTCATGGTTCTGCCATCTGTGCCTGATGTGATAGCAAAGAGCATGCTAACAAATCTTGCTCTGCAAAAAAGCTAAATGTGTCAACTTACAGCTTACTCTCATGCATGTCAGAAGTGGAAAGATGAAAAGGGGATACAAAAAATTAAAACAGAACAACACATCATATCAGGATGAAAAAAGAAAGCTAGCCACCACCATACCTGCTCTGATATCCTTGTATGCTGAAAAGGTAACAATTAAGAAAATGTCAGTAGCAACTCAAACTTGTATGTCTATTTTACCATACCAGAACTTTATGATTGCGAGTGCTTCTCTGTTGAGTGCATCAATCAAATGACCTATGGCCTTACTCCAGAGACAACTCCAAAAATGGTCCCATTTTTTGAGAGCCCACTTTTCAAAAAAATAATGGCAAAGATATCACTTAAAGATAAACCACCAGACATCCTCCCCAGAAAAAATGGATACTTGGGTATCCACTGAAAGTAAATTAAACTTGCCAACTGACCCTAACACATCAGATGTATTGAATATTTTATGAGAGGATGATATGGACATTGGCTGTCATTACTTCCCAAAAAACAGCTGATAAATATAAACCTGACAACGGTAAGTCCTTATCCTTCTGAAAACCAGACAAGTCAAAACAATAGGAAAATTTTTACAATCGAACTGTCATGGATTTCACAGAAACACAAATCTTTCTGTTTCTGTCTACAGGATAAATACTTAAAACCTAATGAGAACCCTACCTTAAGGAATTTCATTGTTGTATGCAAGGACAGAACTTGGGGTGGTTCTACTCATGGAGGAGTAGCTATACTAGTGGGCAGTCATATTCCTTTTCATCATGTCCAACTTAATGCTGCTCTGGAAGCAGTAGTGATTCATCTCTCCATGGGATATCTTATTATAGTATGCTTACTTTATTTACCACCTAGTGCTGATTTAAATGAAATTGATTTTGATAACCTTATCTTGCAACTGCATGAACCATTCTGATGGGTGACTTTAATGGTCACAGTACTCTGTGGGGGTTGCACCAACACAAATAGATGAGGTTGGATTATTGAAAGAATCCTTGACAATAATGACCTCTCCCATTTGAATAATAGATTCGATACTTTCTTCCATATTCGTACCCACTCATATTCTGCAACTGATCTTACAATCTGCTCCCCTTCCATTCTTCCACTGCTCACATGGGATGTTGAAGAGAATATATATGGAAGCGACCACTTTCCAGTTCTTTTCACAATGTCTTCACAGGAACCATGTTCACCTATGGATGTCCATATTGAAAATGGACCAGGCTGACTTGAAAAAATTTTCCCATCTTGCAAAATTTAATGCTGATACAGCCAGTCAGTAGCAGCAGCCTGCATCCTGAGAACATCATCTCAATTTCGACTCTATCCAAAGCCTTGGTTGAAAATCCAGAATGTCAGACAGCTAAAAAGGATCAACACAGAGCTTGGGGTATATTTCGTAGATACCCCACCACATCAAACTGAATAGCTTTTAAGTGTACTCAGGCCAAAGCATGTTATGTGGGACATCAGAGTCAAGAACAGTCATGGATCCAATTTATCACATCAATTAATGAAATGACCAGTACAAAAATTTCATGCTATAAAATCCGATAAATGAAAGTTAGATATAGAACACACCGTGTTTTATATCTACCTTTGTGTTATTGCAAGCAGTTTGGGAGAAAATTTTGCCAGAATCTCAGCAACAGCTTCATATATACTCCTGAATTTTTAATACTGAAAGAGCAATAAGAGAAACAAAGGCTAAATTTTTCTACCAATGGGCTTGAGGCATACAATCATCCATTTGTTAAGGAGGAACTAAAAGTTCCTCCTTAACAAATGGCTAAGTTAAGTAGAAAAAGAGCTCTTCTACTGAAATATTATGAAATGATAAAACATCTACCATCATTTTCTATGGATCTCCTTCTCTTAATATACAATATAATACCTGCTGAGGAAGAGTTTCCAGATTCTTGGCATAAGTCAGCTGTCATTGCTATCCCAAAACCAGGAAAGGATCCTACACAAGCAAATAATTATCAACCTATTGCTCTGACAAGCTGTCTTTGTAAGATACTAGAGAAAATGGTTATTGCCAGACTTCTCGTATTTAGAAAGAAACAGTCTTCTCTCCAATACACAGTGTGGGTTCTGTAGACATCATTCAACTTTAGACCATTTGGTTCATTTAGAAACTTGTATAAGAGATGCATTTCTGAAGCAAGAACATCTTATTTCAGTTTTCTTTGACATGGAAAAAGCTTATGATACAGTCTGGAAAGACCTCTATATTAAAAGACCTCTATAACCTGGGTCTCAGAGGACACCTTCCTGTATTTGTTAAAAACTTTCCAAGTCAGAGTGGGAAGTATGCTGTCTTGGCCATATAATAAAGAACAGGGTGTTCCCCAAGGCTCTGTCTTGAGTGTGACAGTTTTTACTATCAAAGTTAACTCGATCACTGAACAGCTTCCTCCCACTGTAGACAGTGCTCTATATGTTGATGACTTCATAACTTACTGTCACTTTTGTAACATAAGGGTAATTGAAAGACAACTTCAGCAAGCAATTGATCATGTTTCTCTGTGGGTGCTTAGTAATGGGTTCAGGTTTTCAACAGAAAACAGTATCTGTGTACACTTCTGTCAAAAATGCACTCTTCATCCAGATCCTGAATTAAGAATGGGACGAACTATTATTCCAGTAGCTACAGAAGCTGAGTTCTTGGGGCTCATCTTTGACAGAAAACTTACATTCCTTGCACACATTCGTCAACTAAGAGAAAAGTGCAAAAGAACATTAAACCTCCTTTGCCCTCTATTGTCTACTGAGTGGGATGCTGATTGATCTTCATTGCTTAATTTTTATTGTGCATGTATACGTTCAAAGCTGGATTATGTGTCTCAAGTATATGGTTCTACAAGACAGAACCATATACTTGAGACAAATATGGATAGCTATTGGTGCCTTTCTCACATCATCCACTCAAAGTCTTTACGTTGAAGCAAACGAACTGGCTCTATCACTCAGATGGAAACAGTTGTCTCTTAATTATGCCCTAGAGATAAAGTCTCTTTCAGATCATCCTACATAGACTAGTCTCTTTTCTCTGCATTGGGAAGTTCAGTATCACACACTTCAGACCGCTGTATGCCCTTTTGATATGCATGTTAGAGACTGTGCAGGCTGTTGGCATGAATTTTGACAACATTGCCTACACCAAACATAACAGCATCCCTCCGTTGCAAGTTTGCAACCTCTCACTTTGTCAGCTACAGCAGTCTCATATTAAACCATCTGTCTACCTGCAATTGTTTAATGCACAGAGAGAAGCCCACTCTGATTTCTTGCCCATCCCTACTGATAGTTCAAGAACTGATACCTGTGTTGAAAGTTTTTCATTTGGTTATATGATAAATTAAAGATACCAAGAAATTATATACTTGGTTTAATCCATTATCCAAGTGTAAGCAAACAAAGTTTGTGCTTGAAGTATCTTTCAGGACTGGGGCAACTCATGGCAAAGGTGGTATGGCTTCACATCACTTGCCTTAGTATCCCATAATGCAAAGCACATCTCCTTGCAGACATATATAATGCTATGCATTATGGGAAGGGTCACTACCCAGACCGGTTTTGACCTTTATTGAGGTCTCGTCAGTGGGAGCCAGACCCAGAGGTAAGACCCAGACACCTCCGGGTCTGGCTCCCACCTCAGGCGCAAACTTTGTTTGCTTACACTTGGATAATGGATTAAACCAAGTGTATAATTTCTTGGTATCTTTAATTTAAAACTGACACCTATGTTGGCTGTGCTGCTGTGTTTCCTGACATTATTATGTCCAACCAAATCCCACCACCTGGTTGGACATAATTAAATGCATTTTTGGAAATTATGGAGACAACTACCATGTTTGAATAAAAACTTTAGTTTAATATTACTAAAATTTTACAATTCAACGTTTAGACCTTTATGTCAAGGTCATCTTCTGGAGCGTACAAATATACACAAGAAACAAGCTATACTACAATCATACTGGTTCATTAAAGACACTGACTAACCGCTACCACAATTGTTGGCCTGACCTCTGGTGAAAAAAAAAAAAAAAAAAAAAAAAAAAAAAAAATTATACATCAACTCTAGAGTCCTATTATTTATGTTGTCTACTATATACATATATTAACATCATTCCAGCCAGTTGGAGTGGAATGGTTGCTAATACTAGCAGATTGGCTAGAGTCCTGACTTATGTTGAATCTTTCATATTAGGTTGGCTGAATGTGTGCCATCCAGATCCTTGGAATTTTCATACCATCTTCATTGTTGATATTTGGGTGGTTTATCAGGATTTCGCAGGATTCTTTAAATTTTCTTTCGTACCATGTTTTTGTGCGGTGTAAGGAGCAGGTGCTTTTCCAGTTGATTTGGTGTAAGGTGTTAAGTGCATGGTCTGAGAGGCCTGCTTCACCATAATGGTTATATTTAATGTGTCTAATGTGTTCTTTCTTGCGTATAGGGATTGTCCGTCCTGTTTCACCAATGTACGGTAAGTTACAGGTGCAGCGGATGCAATAGACTCCAGGATGTGCTAATGGGAGGAGAGGATCCTTAGAGGAGCTAAATATGGTTTTAAGTTTAGTGGGTGGTTTAAAGGTGGCATTGAGGTTATAATGTTGTAGGATTCTGTTGATTTTTTCTGATAACCCTTTAATGTATGGGATGGCTATGGTTTACTGTAATCTAGATTCGTTTTTGTTGTGGTTTTATAGAGTATTTTATTGACAGTATTTTTGTTATAGCCATTGTTTATGAATGTGTCACTAATGATTTTTAGTTCTTGTTTCAGATCTTGCTGGTTAGAGCAAATAGTTGTGGCTCTGTTTTTAAGGGTGTTTATGACTCCATATTTTTGTGCTGGGTGGTGGTATGAATTCGCATGTATGTATTGGCCCGTGTGTGTCGGTTTTCGGTAGACCGTGAAGGATAGACTGTCTGAAGGAAGATGTGTAACTAGTGTGTCTAGGAACAGGAGTGAATTTTTTTTTCCGATTTCGATGGTAAATTGTATGCGTTCGTGTTGTTTGTTTAGGTGGCTGAAAAATGTGTTTAGCGTTTGTCGCCCGTGCGGCCAGATTGTCGGTCGAAGCATGGCGGAATCAAGAGCCCTCAAAGGTTTCCATGTAGTTCACGATTGGGGGGGATAATGGTGAGCCCATGGCTGTACCTTCCTTTTGTAGGTAGGATTTGTTTTGCCACACGAAGTAACCGGACTTTAGTACGTGGGCAAAGAGACTACAGAACAAATTTCCGCCCGACATTATGGCCCCCTTTGCCCATGTACTAAAGTCCGGTTACTTCGTGTGGCAAAACAAATTCTACCTACAAAAGGAAGGTACAGCCATGGGCTGTACCTTCCTTTATCCCCCCCCCCACTATCCCCCCCAATCGCGAACTTCTACATGGAAACCTTTGAGCAAAGGGCTATTGATTCCGCCATGCGTCGACCGACAATCTGGCTCAGATACGTTGACGACGTGTTTGCAATCTGGCCACACGGGCGACAAACGCTAAACACTTTCCTCAGCCACCTAAACAAACAACATGAACGCATACAATTTACCATCGAAATCGAAAACCAAAATTCGCTCCCGTTCCTAGACACACTAGTTACACGTCTTCCTTCAGACAGTCTATCCTTCATGGTCTACCGAAAACCGACACACACGGGCCAATACATACATGCGAATTCATACCACCACCCAGCACAAAAATATGGAGTCATAAACACCCTTAAAAACAGAGCCACAACTATTTGCTCTAACCAGCAAGCCCTGAAACAAGAACTAAAAATCATTAGTGACACATTCATAAACAATGGCTATAACAAAAATACTGTCAATAAAATACTCTATAAAACCACAACAAAAACGAATCTAGATTACAGTAAAACCATAGCCATCCCATACATTAAAGGGTTATCAGAATCATATCAATGCCACCTTTAAACCATCCACGAAACTTAAAACCATATTCAGCTCCTCTAAGGATCCTCTCCTCCCATTAGCACATCCTGGAGTCTATTGCATCCGCTGCACCTGTAACTTACCGTACATTGGTGAAACAGGACGGACAATCCCTATACGCAAGAAAGAACACATTAGACACATTAAATATAACCATTATGGTGAAGCAGGCCTCTCAGACCATGCACTTAACACCTTACACCAAATCAACTGGAAAAGCACCTGCTCCTTACACCGCACAAAAACATGGTACGAAAGAAAATTTAAAGAATCCTGCGAAATCCTGATAAACCACCCAAATTTCAACAATAAAGATGGTATGAAAATTCCAAGGATCTGGATGGCACACATTCAGCCAACCTAATATGAAAGATTCAACATAAGTCAGGACTCTAGCCAATCCGCTAGTATTAGCAACCATTCCACTCCAACTGGCTGGAATGATGTTAATATATGTATATAGTAGACAACACAAATAATAGGACTCTAGCATTGATGTATAATTTTTTTTTTTTCACCAGAGGTCAGGCCAACAATTGTGGTAGCGGTTAGTCAGTGTCTTTAACGAACCAGTATGATTGTAGTATAGCTTGTTTCTTGTGTATATTTGTATGCTCCAGAAGATGACCTTGACATAAAGGTCGAAACGTCGAATTGTAAAATTTTAGTAATATTAAACTAAAGTTTTTATTCAAACACGGTAGTTGTCTCCATAATTTCCAAAAATGCATTCGGATCACCGTGCAAGCCTAAAAGAAAGGACATAATTAAAGATACCAAGCAGAGTTGCACGCCATCTGCTTGCATTTGTGCATATAAAAGAAAAAGCTACCAAAAAGTGTGTAATTTATATAGACTCATTGGGCTCTTTACAGGCTATCTCCTCGTTTATGTATACTCCACATCCAGTTCTGTATGAGGTGTTACACCTGTTGTACAAAATAAAAACCCTTAATTTTGATGTTCAGTTGTGCTAGATTCCCAGCTACATTAGAATTAAGGGAAATGAGACTACAGATGCAGGTTCTAGATCATCTCATACTTTGTCCACATACTGTTTGTCAGTACCATATATAGACTACAGACAGTTTATAAGATCACAGCTAATTGCTCAATGCAGTCATCATGGCAGGAAGCATTGACAAACAAATTATATTACATTAAGCCTGAAATTAAGCATTGGCATTGTAGTCAGTGTATAAACAGAAGAGAGGAAGTTGTTCTTGCTATGCTCCAGATAGGTCACAGTCATCTTGCACAGTCTTATTTACTGAGGGCTGATGACCCTCCCATGTGTGAAAAATGCAATACATGTCTGACTGTTTTTCATGTTCTGGCAGAGTGCCAGCACTTTACACGAGAGAGAGAGAGAGAGAGAGAGAGAGAGGAATGAAATTTTCACCAATCTAGCCAAGTCATATATTCTCAAGCAGATTGCATAATGTTTTTAACTTTCTACAAAGAATTAATTTGTACAAACACATTTGACTGTAATTTTGTTTATATGTAGATACTGCATTGCTTAACTAACTTTTGTACATACATAGTATTAATTAGAGGTTTAACAGAATCTTAACAGCACTGAGAAAGGATTAAAACTAATTTTAATACTTCTGGGGGGGGGGACGAGAACAGAATGGTTTGAGTTTTTTTGTAATGTCAGAAGGCCAGGAAGAAACTTCTTTAAGTAGATTTTTTAACTTGAGTTTTTGTGGGATTGTGTTCCAGTGGTATGTAGGTAGTGCGATCATGGAGAATAATATCCATTTTCCGATTATATTCTGAGGCATTGAAAATAACAGTGGCATTACCCTTATCAGCTCTGGTGATGACAATACTTTTTTATTTTCATAATTTTTTGAGGGCAGCGAGTTGACTGGAAGATAAATTAACTTTAGGAGGTGAAAAACGGGAGAGAATGTTCTGTTCTCGTCCCCCCCCCCAGATATATGGTTTACCCAAAATCCACAAACCTGATTCTCCCCTAAGATCTATAGTAGATGCCACCAATGCACCTTGCTATAAATTATCAAAGCAGCTAGCTAACTCTTTGACCCCCTTCACTGGTCTTACCTTATCTTATGTAAAAAACTCTGCCCATTTTAAAAATTTAATTGAAAATCTTACTTTAAATAATACAGATATATTGGTCAGCTTTGACATCATTGTTTTTGTTTACAAATATTCCCCTAATTGACACCTTAACACTCTTAAAAAACTTTTTTCCTTCTTATCGTAGAGCTCTTTTCCTTTGCCATCAACTCTGGTTATTTCTCTTGGAAGAACAAAATCTACAAACAGATAGAGGGAACTGCCATGGGTTCCCTCCTCTCATCCCCTCTTGCCAGTTATTACATGGAAAATTTTGAAAAATGAGTCATTGACTCTTCCCCTCTAGAACCTTCTATCTGGCTAAGATATGTAGATGATGTGTTCTCTATTTGGCCTCATGGCCCAGACCCATTAGATTCCTTCTTCAGTCACCTCAATAGTCTACATCCAAGAATCCAGTTTACGATGGAAAAGGAAAATAACAATAGTTTACCCTTCCTAGACACCTTAGTAACCTGCCTTCCTAATGGTGACCTTTCTTTCTTTGTATATAGAAAACCTACTCATACAGGCAGATACATTCACAAACTCTCCCACCACCACCACCCCTCCCAGCAATATGGCATTATTAAAACTCTGACCAATAGGGCCCACAATCTTTGTTCCAGTAAAACTGCCCTTTCAACCGAACTCAAGCACATACACAACACCTTCCTTTCCAATGGCTATAATGACAACAGAATTAAAAAAATTAATCAAGTCCTTCCCCATTCCCCAACCATCTCTTCAGAAGGCCTTCAGAAATGCCATCACCATTCCTTACATCCGTGGTACTTCAGAAAAAATAGCCAATCATTAAAAAAGTACAACCTCCATACAGTTTTTAAGTCCCACCATAAACTTGCTACCCTTATCTGCTCCACTAAAGACCAGCTCCCTCCTCTTTCAGTGCCTGGTGTATATAGAGTATCTTGTTCCTGTAAACTTGCCTACTTCGGACAAACAGGCAGGTCAGCATCCATCCGGTTAGAAGATCACAGTTCTTACATCTGCAAACACGATTATCAATCTGGCCTTGCAGACCATGTTTTGGATACATCCCACAGGATCTCCTGGAAAAAAACTACCATGTCTTGAATTTACTCCACCATAGTAAATTCAAAAAAGAAAGACTATTTTTTGAATCTGCATCTGCACCTGCACTCAGGAATCAACCTAATTTAAACAAATACGGTTGCATTAAACTTCCCAAAGTTTGGGAAACTTTAATTATCAGATATCCCTTTTTACATCCCAGGCTACCTGCAAATTCCCATAGAGGATGCACCACCTAGATAGGACTTTAGTTTCACTTTGTATTGTATTTGTGTGTGTGTTGTTACAAAAAGTTTTTGTAATCCCTGTCTCATCTGTAATCCCCATCTGACAGAGATGAAATATTGGAAGTATTAAAATTAGTTTTAATCCTTTCTCAGTGCTGTTAATATTCCATTAAACCTCTAACATGAATTCTTCACAGCACTTAAGCCTCAACACACATACATAGTATTAGTATTTATTAGTTTATTTTTGACTATTTATGTATTGCTGTAACTTTTGACCTTGTGTGTTGCTGTGATCTTTTGCAGTAATTTTGTTTACATATAGATAGATGCTGCATTGTGGAACTTCATTTTGTGCTGTATATGTGCTTCTGTAATCTTTGTTGTAATTTTTTTGATATGTATATCTGCATTGCTTGGGCTAGGTTTTTGTAGATGTGTATTGTTTTCAATTTTTCTTTGACTGTTTATGTATTGCTGTAACCTTGACTATGGCATTGTATGACCTTTGCTGTTTTTGTGCCAGTAAACTATAAACCATCAAACCAACCAACTATTCTCTCTCTCTATTCTTCTTCTCCTATTCACTTCATAAGCACTTCTTAACTTTCACTACTGTCTTTCTCTCTCTCTCTCTTTTTTTTTTTTCTTTACCTCATACCCATGCTTCATTTTATAAATGAATTTATAACTTCATTCATTTACTGTTGCTTATAATAAGTATCATTTGACTACCAAATTAATTTTATGATTTATTATTGTTATTTCAATTTTTTTGTATTGTGTTGAAGCTGAAGCAGTGGTTATCACTCCAGGATCACAAAAAGTAGCTTTTCATCCTTTTGCTAGCAGTACAAGTGGAAGTGATGGGCCAGAGATACGTACTGATTTTCCTGAAACATGGCTATGGGAGTTGCAGACTGTGAGGTAAAACATCATATTATTTTTTAAAAATATTTAAAAGTATTTAACTTACAAATATTTAAATAGTTATTAATTTTTTAGAAAAAAATTATTTTGAGAATTTATCATGATTTGTTTCTTTAACCTAAATAAAAGGATCATCTTAATTAAATAACAGATTCTATTTAGCTACATTAAGCTACAATAGAGGATGTTTCTGAAAAGACATATTAGTTTTAATTATACTTTACCAAAATACATGATGTGCTTCTTGATGTTTGGAGTCTGGCTACTCATCAGTTTCTTTAATGCTCTGCTTCAAACAAATATTATTCATGAAAAAAATGAAAGAGTTTGAAAACAACCTTGGAGATTTGTTTGAAATCCTGAAGAAACCATTGATTGATTCAGCCAGAGAAGCATATAGGGATATTGTCTATAAGGATAGAAAAATCAAAACTCCATGGTGGACTCAGGAAGTTAAAGAGGCAGCCAAGGAAAAGAAAAAAAAAGTGTTCTTGGCAAGTAAATCATCATGTAATCTGAGAGAATACAGAGAAAAATGTAAGAAAGTGAAGCAGTGCATTAAAATAGATAAACAAAAGTTAATAGATAAACAAACGAAAATGGATAAACAAAAGTCACAAGATGACTTTGGTAAGAACATAGAACATGAATATCAGGAAGGTGAATCTGGATGCTATTCAAGAATCTTAGAAATGGAGGAAAGAGTTATTAATTATTAATTATATGAAGAGCCAAAGGAGGAAAGAATATTGTCAAATGAATCAAATGATAAGGTGACATGAAAAAAAAAAAAAGAAAAAGAAAAATTGAAGATAAAGATATTCTAGACATTTGGAGTAATAACCTTGAAAGATTGCTAAATGAAACAAGCAGTGATAGAAATTCCATAGAGAAAGCCAGTCAGGAGTACATATCAATACACGAAGTAGAAAAAAACATCAAAAAACTTAAATGTTAAAATATGGAGGTACAAAAGTTTTACAGTGGCTATGTTGCATAATTCAGAAAGTGCAGTCAGAAGATTGAATTCTGGATGATTGGAGTAGAGCTCTCATAATATCCATGAATAAAAAGGGAAATAACACTCAATGTGAAAATTACAGAGGAATTTCGCTACTGAGTGTTTGTTCCAGGCACAATTTTTGCAAGCATACTTCAGAAAAAGCTTTAAAAAAAAAAAAAAAATCCTGATTTTTGCAAAGGCATTTGACAGAATACAAAAGTTGGAGCAAATGGGAATGGATATGAGACTAGTATTATGTAGGGGGGGGGGGGCTGATAGACAGACACCAGAGAGTAGTATATGGTAGAGTGGAATCCAGGAGATTGAGGGTGACTAGTGGAGCTCTTCAGGGTTCTGTGCTAGGGCCACTACTCTTTGTAATTTGTATATCAATGATATAAGGAAAGATTTAAGAAGGTTATTCAGTTCTTTGCTGATGATGCAAAATTAGGGAGAGCAATAGGTAGATAAGTGTGATGTAAATATCCTGCAGGACGATTTAAGTAAATTAGCATTGTGGGCTAAGGATAATGATTGTTGATTTAATGTTGTAAAATTTAAGGTTATGCAACCTTTTCAATCCACTTTGGGTTGAAAAGGTTGCATATGGTGTATCATATTAATGGTATTCATGCAATTCCAATGCCATTGGAATTGCATGAAATTGGTGAGGCTAGTGACTTTGGGATAAAGGTGGACAAAGAGTTGAAGTTCAGAGGGCATATTGCAAAAGTTGGTAAAATATCTCAAAATATTACTTGGATGTTGAAAAACACACTAACAAGTAAAGACAGGGAAGTTATTATGATTTGGCCACATCTTGACTACTGTGCACAGATTTGGTCACCTAGGTTTTTGGGGACCAGATGTTAGAGAAGATTCAGAGATGAGTGATAGGTCTGTGGAATGCTCCAAAATTTGTAGCCCACAAACCTTCAACCTATCCTAATGGATAGGTTGAAGGTTTGTGGGCTACACATTTTAATTGATAGGTGGAAAACAGGGGGCATGTTAGAAACTTTTAAATTTTAAAATTTAAATTGTAGTCAGAGAACTAGGGACCATCCATGGAAGTTGTACAACAACATGGTTAGTAGGGATGTGCAGACCAGATTTTTTGCATGGAGATAGTGGAATGGATTGCAAGAGTTAGTTGTGAGTTCCCTGACATGAGTTTAAAGAGAGATGTGATATTTTGTGTGTATAATAGTTTGTTTTGGCCTCCCATGATGAGTCTCTGAATTCCATGGAGATACCATATAATAATAATAATAACAATTTTGACATATGCCAAAAACTATTATTCATATTTTTGGTATGTCTGATACACTTATTCCTCTAAGGAATGTTAAATATTACTTTGCAATATGTCATATTAAATAATACATTTAACATTCTGGTGTTAATTGCTTTAACAGCAAAGATGGAGAACTTATTTTGAAGAATGATTTGCCAGACACAATAACAGAATGGATTGGAAATACAATCTGTATAAGTGAAGCTTCAGGACTTGGAATTTCTGATTCTACTTCAATTACCACCTTCCAGCCCTTCTTTGTCTCACTTACTCTTCCTTATTCCATCATCAGAGGTGAAACTGCACTAATCACTGTTACTTTATTCAGCTACTTGAAAGACTGCTTATCAGTAGGTGGATTTGATTTAATTATTAATTATTGATGATTTTAATTATTTTTAAAGGTGACTTTTTAATCACATCTGTTAAAATTTTGATAATTAAAAAAAAAAATAATAAATATATGAACAGCAGATCTGGAAAGTTCTGATAAAACCTAGAACAAAAATGATATTAAAGAAACTGATATAACCACAAGAAAGAACATATCTTAAAATCCTTTAACCCCCATATTTCATCAAATTTTAATAACTTTTCTTTTTCTTATATATAGGATATATAAGAAGAAGAAGACATATAAAATTAATTAATTTTTGTTCTAAGCATTTGTCAGAACTTTCAAGACCTCTCCCCCCCCCCCTGCGTAAATCCCCTAACCCCTTGGAATTACCCATTGGAACTAAAGAGAAAGGTAGAACTGCTTTAGTCCTAAATTTTTTGAAATCAGAAAGCAGATTTTCTTCCCCTGGTCATTACTCATAGCTGAGTTCGTGGCTACTGATAATGTGAGGACTTGCATTCATAGCTGAGTTCATGGCTACTGATAATGTGAGGACTTACCATACTCTCTTGGGACAATACTATTACTACCACTACTACTACTGTTAATAATAATAATAATCATTATTATTATTACCACTCTCAATGTAAAAAAAAATCCTTCTCTTTTTCACCCACACTGTTATATAATTCTGATGGATGACTTCTTATTAATTCAAGTGCATATGTGTGTATGTGTGTGTGCGTGTGCGCGTGCTGTTTTGTAAATTGCTCTGATATCCTCCTTGTCACTGTTCTCATTATTATATCAGTAATAATAATAATTATTATTATTATTATTATGCAGGCACCTCCATGTGTAATGTGCTATTTTCTTTGACTGTTGCAAAGTGTCAACTTTGCAAGATAAAGTTTTACTATCAACTATAATCTGTCACTCTGTTCCAAATTTTATCTGCCCAACAGAACACAGTTTCTACTTATTAACATGAAAATGGTAGTCCCAATCATATGTCCAGGATAATAGTTTCCATTTAACTGTTTAAATCTTCTTGAAGGTAGTTGATATCTATTTAAATCTTTGTGAAGATTTAAATTACACATTGATATCTGAAACATTTTTATAACTTATTATTCCAACTTAGCATCATCTGAATATCAACTATCAGTCTGAATGAAATATCACTAGCAAATAAGTTGAATAGTAATTGGTCCACAAAAATGATTCTGTTTTATTTTTTTATGGAAAGTCCCTCTCATTGCCCTCCCTACACAACTTGTTATCCTTTCAAAAGTTAGACTTCTAATTGTCTGATTAATCTATCCATCTATATTTCCCTCAACTTGTGTAATAATAAGTTATGTAGCAGTCTGTCAAATGTCTTTGTAAAGTACAAAAATATCACCATCTGCTGGCTCTTGGTTGAGTGAGTGAATAGCAATTCTATTCTTCATCCAATAGGTTGCACTTTCAATATACATGAGCATGTATGTATATCTTTAGATACAAGACCACCAAAATGAGTTTGCTTGTCAGAAGCTTAAAGTGGTTTGAAAAAGAGTATTATGTTTCATTTTTGTAACAGGGTATCTGGAAAAATATATATATGATGAGAGTAGTGGTGGTCTTTCATTTGCCATAGTTGAAATGCAGTAGACATGATAAGTGTAGCTGAGATTTTCATTAAAGCAAACAACAAGGTTAAGAATAATTTCTGTGGATTTTAATGTCGTGCTCACAAGCTCATTATATTGTCTATAGAGAATCTTCGATTTATCCCATTTGTTAGATTTCTGGTGGATTGGTCATCATTGGGATCAGCAGAGTTAAGAACATGACTGGATACAACTGCTTGAATGTACCATATGATTTCTCTAATATGCTCTTCCAAATGAAGTTCTATAGATATTTTTGTTTGCCCATAATAAAGAACATTACAGTCACACTGAGGGTGGTATGTACCTCGGTACTTTAAATAGTTGTTTTGGTTTCATTGGATCAAGCAAAGAGCATAGTTTGGATAGCTGTGTGAAAGGTTCAGATTTTATACGTCTTAATGCATTTATGTCAGAGTGATTGATACTCTTTCTCACTGTCATCCTGACCATCTGACAGAGTGAGAGAAAACACTGTACTCTGCTGCAAATTTATGCTTGTATTTCAGTGGATGTGCCAGATATTTTGACAGTTCTTTGATTGTAACCAAATCTGCATGGGGGGGGATGTTAAAGTATTTGTTTTCATATATATTAGAAAACAATAATTAAGAAGAATGCTATATTTTGTCAGTATATTTGAATTACTTAAAGATATAAATATGTGAACCATTTAAAAAGCTATGTGAGGATGGGAAATTGTTGTGTCATCCCCCTTGTGTTTTAAGGCCCTTTCTATCTCTTGTAAGCATAAATCACACTAATGTATCTTTCTTTAAATAATTCCTACTTATTACTTTCTTATCACCCTTTTAATATCATTTATCTTTTAACTTCTATCTCAATATACTCATTACTTAGGCCGAAATCCCTGACGAGAGTGAAGTTGTTGTTCTGTGAGACAAAGAAATCCAAATGGCGGATGTCTATTTCTTTGTCTCAGCACTGGTTCTATCTCCCTTTTCAAATTCAGAGAAAATTTATTTGTTTATGCTGCACCACCCTGAATCCTAGGATATACTAAACATGTAAGACTAAGGAGTTAAAATCCAGTCAGCATTCACTCTTGTCATTTATAAATTTTAAACTTGCAGTCATGACCTGATAATATTTAATTTTCCCACCTTTCGAGGTTCGCTATATTTTATGAGCAAGTGCAGTAGGATCTAAGTACAGGCAAGACAACATTTATATTTAAACAAAACATTTTTATTACAAGTAGAATACATATAATACACTTTGAAGCACTGAGTTAATCATTCAATAAAATTTTAGTACAGCATTAGCACTCTTACATACAGTTATTTATTCTTTCCATAAATTTCTATCTGAGAAACCTAATTAATAATATTTTATCACTTAGTCTCATTGTATCACTCTACTCGATCAAATCTCATTCTTAATCTATATCAAATTCCATTCACAATCTTCTCTGACAAATCTTAATCAATTTACATATATCTCAGGCCTAATTAAGAACTCTTGCATATCTCTTTCTCTCAAAGTACATTCATGAGACAATGTTCTATTTCTTTCTTAAATCTATCACTTAATAGTTCAAAGAGTCTCTGGTAGCACATACAATAAAATCTTCTTATTCAATTCCATTAGTTAAAAGACATAAAGTTTTCACCTTAACAATTTGCTGGTTATGCTACTTTAACTGCTTCAGTATCTCGTCAGATATCTACCTATGTTGACCGCTTCACTTCACACTTCACTGGATACTCTTTACGAATTTTCTCTATACTTAATATCGGAAGATTTCTGTAGTTTTCCACTATCATGATCTGCTGGGCTTTTGCTTCTGACTGGTAAGTTCCCTTGGTCATTCGGTCGTAACTTCCTCGAACAAAGGAAACCCATGTGGAGGCTCCATACCAGCTGGACTTCCGAGGCACAGGAATACAGCAGCAGGAAAACATCTAAAAGCCTTGCGCGTAGTGTTACCGCTCCTTTTAAATGCTGCGCCACTCTTCTCTTTTGTCATCTGATATCTACGTCATACATTCTTTACGGCACTAAGCGCCGCTCACAGAATTCTTCTCATAACTTTCGTAGTGTCATGGTGGAAGGGGGAAGGCACCTTGCTACATAACAGATGTACCTGTACTCTTACTACATGTTTTTGAAGTCGGTCATTTCACATTTTGGTTATTATCTCTCACCCAGCAAATGGTTAGTTATTTACATAGTATCTGAGACTAAGCAGCTATACCAAAATTATAATGAAATTTTGCATTACAAAATAAGATAAGATATAAAACTAAAGGTAAAATTTCTATACAAGTGCTTCTACATTTCTGATAAATCATTAATTCTTTTAAGAGAGTGATAACATAATTTAATGTTAAGTCCGAGTGAAACATAATTTTCTTTAATATTCTGTTTCACTCCGACGAAAATATAAGGGAGAGAAAGAATAGGTATGAAGTCTTTTTGTTGAGGTACGTCAAACACCACTTGTTATTCATCTTCAATCTCTTTAACAGTGTCAAATTGCCATCCCCTTCAGGTTCAGTTTCATTTTTGGAAACAAAAAGAAGTCACAAGGGGTTAAATCTGGTGAGTAAGGAGGATATGGGACGACTGCCATGCTGTTGGCTGCCAAAAACTCTTGCAATGTTAAGGTGCTGTGAGAGGGAGCATTGTCATGGTGGAGGAGTCAGTTGTGGCTTTGCCACAGTTCTGGTCTTTTGCAATGAATTTCTCCTCTAAACCACCTTAAAACATTGCAGTAGAATTCTGCATTGACCATCTGACCAGGCAAGACAAATTCTCAGTGCACAATTCCCTTAATGTTGAAAAAGATGATCAACATGCTTTTTGTTGCGCTCCTGACTTGCCTTGCCTTCTTCAGACTTGGGGAAGCCAAGGCTGAAGGTGATCCCTTCCACTATGATGATTGCTGTTTTATGTCTGTATTGTAGCCATAAATTCAAGTCTTGTCCAATATGATGACCTTTGAGATGATGGTTGTAATCAATGGCCTTTTGATGAAGATCTTGACAGGCATCAAGGTGCTCCATCTGGTTAGAAGTCAAGAGATGGGGATGAACTTGGCAGCAATGCGATGCATGTCCAAATCTCTCGTGATGATCACTTAAGCTGCTCCATATGAAATCCCAAATCTGTCAGGATCTTTTTGGATGGTGATGCATTTTGATCTGCAAGGATGATTTATTGAATTTTTTTGATGTTTTTGTGATTTGTGCCAGGGGATGGTCATCCCAGCTTCTTGTCATCCTCCAAGGTGGCTCTACTCTTCTTAAAACACGAGTGCCACTCAGAATGCTGAGTTATGCTCATGGCTTCGTTTTTATGTGACTCATGAAGTAATTTAAGGGTTTCTGTGGCAGATTTCCCTAGTTTTACTCAAAAATTTTACATTTGCCCTTTGTTCTAATTTCGAGTTTATGGGAAAAAATCACAGAATGGCACAAACACATGATAAGAATAATGTGCATTACATGAGTTCTGGTGCACAAAGCTCAACATCACATTGCATGCTGACTCAACAATGCCTACGCCACTGACATCTTTTACGTCACTTGTAAACATGACCTCACTGACCTTTGCCCTGCCATTTTCTCATTTTTCAGTTCCCCACTGTCATTCTTTTTAATTCTTCTGTTCTGCACTTCTTGCATTTGCTCTGAAAACAGGTTCAACACATGCACTTGTTAATTTCACTCTTTTTTTTCAACTTTTTGAAAAGTGTTTAGTTGATTACTCATGATAGGCTGTTGTACAAGGTGCAAAGGATGGGAATGGATAGTATATTAGTTAGATGGATTGAACATTGGCTCTCTGAATGATACTAGCAAGTGGTGTATGATAGAGCAGTGTCTCAAAAAAAAAAAAAAAAAAAGGGAAAGTAACCAGTGGGGGTGCCACAGGGTTCTGTTCTTGGTTCTTTGCTTCTAATGATATTTCATGTGGGTTGACTGGAGATTTTCAGTTGTTTGCTGAAGCAAACAGTGCAAAGTTGGGAAGAATTCTAAGAACCACTGCTGAGGTTACTTCCCTTCACAAAGATTTAAATAGACTTTTAGCTTAGACAACTGAGTGAGATTGTAGTTTTAATATTAATAAGTACAAGGTGTTGCATCTTGGAGTGCAGAGATATAAGGCTGTGTACTATATTGATCAAACTGTGCTTCAGGAAGTGGATGAGATTTGGATTGATGGCTGACAATAGACTGAAGTTTAGAGGGTACATTGCAACTGTTGCAATGACTGCACGTCACATTGCTGGTAAGGAATACACTGACATGTAGGGATAAGGAGGCAGTTGTGCCACTATATGAAGTGCTTGTTGGACTACACTTGGAGTGTTGTGCTCAGATTTGGTCACCTAGTATGCATTGTGATGTGGAAACAGTGGAGAAGGTCCAGAGACAAGTGAAAAAAAGCAATATCAGGATGCTGAAATGGTGGCTATGTAGAAAAAAAAAAAAGGTTAAAGGAATATAAATTACAGAGTTTAGTGGATAGGAGGAAAACAGGTGATGTGATAAAATCCCTGGAAGTTGTGTAAGAGTGTAGTGAAGAAGGCTTCACTACATTCTTACACAGAAGGAGAGTCAACTTTTTACATGGAGACTTGTGGGTGAGTGGAACACATTACCAGTACAGGAATGTTAAGAATTTTAAGGTTCAGTATGATAAAATATTGTTGGTTCAGTGAACCTTCCACGATGAGTCTGTTGACAACATGGAGGATGTAATGATGATAATAATAATGATAGCTCTGTGAATCAAACAAACAATCCTTACAAGAAAACAAAATCTCATAAAGATAGTAATCCATCAAAAATGAATCAAATATCACCAATTATTTTCAAAAACACCATCTTTCAGCTGCTAAAATCAATCTTTTACTCAATACATCCTTTATATTTCAGATCTCAACTTAAAACTGTGTGAAAACACCTTTCTTACAGTGCTTTCTTTAATTACATTGTCTAATGTAGAATATCTGTAATAAAATTCAGACATTCCACAATTAAAAATATAAAGGTAATTTAAAGCTAAATAATAATAATGGTTAATATTATTTTATAAAATTAACATGGTAGTTGTTTCCATAATTTTTGAAGATGTATTATTTTATAAAGTTATTTAACCTTGTTTCATTTTGTATTTTGTTAGTAAGACATTTTGAGATGTTATTTTTGATTACTGCAGTCTAGGTTTAGATATGAACTAAATGTATTTGAATTAAATATTGTTGGATTAGTTGGGATATCAGCTCGGGTTTTGCAAGAATGTGCAAGGGAACTGGCAATGCCTATGACTGGGTTCTTTAATTTAAGTCTCAGATCTGGTAGGTTCCAAGGGAATGGAAAGAGGGAAAAGTAATTTCCTTGCATAAGGCAGGTTCTAAGCCTGCAGCAGCAAATTATTGACCAATCAGTATCTTAGAAGTAGTGGTACTGGAAAAATTGGTCAAAAAGAGAATTCAATAATGAGTGGATAAGAATTTGATACTGCACGAGGGGCAGTGTGGCTTTGTTAAGGGTCAGTCATGCCTTAGTAATGTACAAACTTTTTATAATAGAGAGACAGCTGAGTTGGATAAAAGAAATGACTACACGATGATTCTGCTGGATTTTGCAAAGGCATTCGACAGAATACCACATGGAACTCTGTATGCAAATTTGAACAAATGGGGATGAACATGACACCTGTTATGTGGATAAGAGGATGGCTTTTAGACATATATCAAAGAGTGGTATATGAGGAGCAGAATCCAGGCAGAAGCAGGTGACTAGTAGTGTGCCACAAGATTCAATGCTAAGCCAATTGCTGTTCAATTTGTATACATAAATGATATAGAAAATAATCTGATATGAAATATTCAGTTGTTTTATGATGATGTGAAATTAGGTAGAGTAGTAGTTAATCAAGGCGATATGGAGAGCTTGCGGGATGATTTAAATAGTCTGTCAGTATGGGCAAAAGATAATGGGTGTCAGTTTAATGTGGAGAAATGTAATGTTATGCTTTTGGGATAAATATATTACAGATGTGTGCCACATAGATGTAACTGCACTCCAGGAAATATATGAAGCTAGAGATTTAGGACTGGTGGTAGAAAGAGAGTTTAGAGGACATATTGCTAAGATTGCTAAGACAGCTCATAAGATTACTTGGCTATTGATGAACACACTAACAAGTAGAAATAAGGATTCTTTTAGTCCTCTTTATAAGACCTATAGAGAGGTATGATATATTCACATCTGGATTGCTGTGCTCATGTCTGGTCTCCTGGGTTTCTTGATGATGAGAAAGTGGTGGTGAAGATCCAGAGGCAAGTTACTAAGATGATAAGTAGTCTGCAGAATGTTCCCTGTGAGGATAGATTGAGGGTGTATGGATTGTAAAAGTTGGTTGATAGGAGAAAAAGATGGGATATGATAAATTGAAGTTACTTAAAGGGCTTTATAGGATTGATGTTGGGCAAATGTTTCATTACTTGCAATAGGCCACAACAAGAGGTCATCCCTGGAAGTTGGTGTAGTTAGTAGGGATGTGAGGACTAGATTTTTTATTATTATTATTATATTATTATTCTTGATACCTCCAAGGAGTCCGAAGGCTCATCGCTGGAGGACACCTACAACTGTCTCACCCACTACACCAAACCTCTACTACGAATCATCTCCATCAACGCCATCTACCGCCCACCTCCACCACAACTAGTATTTTTTGTCTGTAAATTGCGTGTGGTCTGAAGGGCCAATTTGTCTGTATTCGGGATGAAAAACCTGAGTTTCCGGGAGAAAAAACCCTGCTACCTGCGTATGAGATCGGCTAACTCACCTTCGATTGAAATCGTCCAGATAAAGATTCCTCCCGTCGCGACGAGAATCGAACTTAGGCCTATTCCAATCGAAGGGCACAATGTACCATCATTCTTCCAATTGCGCTACGGAGGCGCTATTGCTGGGAGAATTGTGAATGAGTGGAGTACAGTATGTTGCCAGAGTCAGTTGTGAGTGTGTTATCTGTTAATGGATTCAAGGAGAGGTATGATAGATTCTGTGGATAGTTTGGGCCTCCTGTGATAAGTCTTTGGACTCTGTGGAGGTGCCTGTACCATACACTAATAATATTACAGCTTAACTGTAATTTTGTAGGAACTGTCAGATGTTAAAATGTTGGTACTTCATTATGAAATTATAATTAACTTTCTGCACTATGAAATAACTTTTCATCATTTCAAGTAAAGCACAGACACTAGTAAGCAGTGTGGCACACAATGATGAACTGGAGTGGAAGTTGCTCTACTGTATTTTTGAGTATGCATAAGGGAAATAGACTGTTGATGATTATCGCTAAGTGTTCAGCTATTCAGAAGTCAGGAAAAAAAAACAGGAACACAGCAGGATGAGATTGTGTGGTTTCTTTGTCCTCAGTATGTGGAGATGAAACAGAAATTAGAAATGAGTTACAAATTGAAGACTGAGAGAGGAGATAAGTGTAGAAACTTATCTGTTTCTACACTTATCTGTAGAAACAGATAAGTGTAAAATTTTTTGTAGTCATTAAACTATCGGATTTATTTAGTGAAAACTGAAAGAAACTTTATTGCTTGCCAGTTCATATAGAAATGAGGCCAATAAATCTTGTGTTGCTTTGTTTAGGATTCTCAGCCTGAAAGGTGATTCATTAAGGTTCATTAAGAGGTTAAGTTTATATGTATGATATCTTGGGATATGAATCTGCACGGAGGGTTAATTTGTACTTTGGTTCAAATTTTTTATTTTGAAATTAAGAGTTAAACCACTCGGAATGGAAGGAATAATTTCAGTCTTTATCTGTTTTGGAAAAAATTCTAAGATTCTAGTCTTTGTTCAAGAACTTTTTTTTTCATTATATGCACATAGGAGGTAAATTGATACAAGAACTGTAACAGCAACATAAGTCAGTTAAATTCTTCCTGCATGACTAACACTATATCGAGTTTAAAATCACCTATAAGACTGAGCATCTTATGAACAAGTTGTGAACTTGCTGTTCATAACTCACAAACTTTACTTGGTTCATTTCTATATGAACTGGGAAGCAATGAAGTTTCTTTTAGTTTTAACTCAATAAATCCTATATGGGCTAATGACTAGAATAAACTTCACACTTATTTATTTTTTAAAGGATTTCTTTCTTTCTTTTCTTTTTTTTTGTCATAAAGATATCTGGAGACTCAATCTCTTAATGAGCTAAACACTTAATAGATGCTAATAGGATAAGTTGTAATATCTTCGGATTGGGATATAAATAGTTTATGTTGATTTGTACTTTGGTTTCAGATATAATTTTTTTTTTTTTTTAAGTTAAGAGGTGAACTACTTGCAGTGAAAGAGTAATTTGCAGATGATGCAACTGAAAGGATTCCATGTACCATGCACAAGTTAAATCTCCTTAACAAAATGGGGTTGTCAGCATTTCACTAGCAAATTTGATTAGTATAATAGTTATTAGTTGAAGAGCCTCTGCAGTTGCCAGTTTTGAGGATGCCCTTTGGTCAGAAAAACCTGTCTAAGATGCAAACCTGTCTAAGTCCTTATAAAGAACCTTTATAAGGACTTTTCTGAAATTGAGTTGAATTAGCTGGTCTCATATGAAGGATTTTTTTTAATATAACTTAGGAGGTTTTTCATTCAGATGTACAAACAAACTGACCAGAGGGTATGTGCAATTTATAATTTGTAAACTGCAAATGGCAATTTTACAATTGCAAACTGCAAATTTTACAAATTTAATGATAAAGTCAGTAACACAAAAACATGTACTTTTCTGATATCGAATTTTATTCTTATGTTGTCCACTTCATTAAATTTATTACTAACAATGATTTATGTATATATTTTCAGGTAAAAATTGAACTACATGTAACTTCTGACTTTCTACTCCTGAATGATACGGCACTTCAAAAATTTTGCATCTGTGGAAAGAAGAGTGAATCACATAAATTTATGATTCAACCATTAGTTTTAGGTGATATTAATGTCACTGTTACTGCACAGACTGTTGAAGATGAAGATGTTTGTAGAAATTTTGATGCAGCTTACATAAAAGCCTCTGATGGTATAAGCAGACAGTTGACTGTTGAAGTAAGTACTAAGAATAATTTGAAAAACAATCAGAAAATAGTATTTTCACTATTATTATAACAGGTTTTTATAACTGTTATCTATCATAATGTAGTTTAAATTTAATCATTGACTATGGATATTCGTTACCTTCTGGCAATGTATAAAGCTTATCATTACCCTCCATGTGAAAACTGTTTTTTGGCATGAAGAGCAAATACTCTTGTTTACTTCTTTTTCACTACACATTTATGCAAATGCCTGTGTGTACAAAGTTTTGAAGATTATTATTTTTTTTCCCCCAGTTTATTCTCACTCCTCACAGTTAACATTCCAAAATCCTGATATTCCTTTAGTCCATTTGTCCTGCCTTTGTATCATTTGAATTTATTTAGGTAAATGTAGAACAGTTTTACAGTACTTCCTCTCCTTTGAGATTCTTCTCATTGCAAAATGCTTGTTAAATTATTATTATTATCATTATCTTAAGAACCCATGGAATCAAAGACTCATTTAGGACCTTTTGTCATACACATAGCTCATCATACTGCACCTTGAACACTCAAATTCTCTACACACACCACGCTCTCAGGCAAAGCATTCCAATCATTCACAAATGCAAGCAACCTGCTTCTCACTCCTCTATTCACAGCCTCCTTATGCAGCTTCCAGGGATGACCTCTTGTTCTCCCCTGATCCCCCACCATTTTCTGTAAAATCTCTTCAACATTGCTCCTACAACAACCTCTTACTAACTTGTAGGTCTCTATCATATCACCCCTCTTCCTCTTATTCACTATAAATTGCATCTTCTCAACCTTTCATCTTATTTGACATTCCAGAGATCAGAAACTACCTTAGTCAGTTGCCTCTTCATCCTTTTGAAAACCAGGTGAAAAAAATCTGTGCACAGTAGTCCATGCATGGACTAATCAGAGCCTTATGCAATGGAACAATAATCTCCTTACTTCTACACGTCAGTGTCCTCTGCATCATTCCCAGAATTCTTTGTGTTGTTCTCACAATTTTGGCAATGTGTCCCCTAAATTTTAGATCCTTATCCACTATCACCCCCAGATCTCTTATTTCCTATACCTCCAACAATATATTCTCACCAAGCATAAATTCTGCATCCTATCTTTGTTTTCCAAATTTTAAAACCTTACATTTTGCAACATTGAACTCACATCCCCATTCCTGTGCCCAATCACTCAATTTATTCAAGTCTTCTTGTAAGGTCACAACATCTTCACTACTTTTTATGGTTCGTCCCAACTTTGCATCATCTGCAAACAACTGAATATCTCCATCCAAATCGTTACCAATATCATTAATATACAAGTTAAACAGTAATGGCCCTAAAACAGAACCCTGAGGCACTCCATTAGTGACTTTCCTTTTCCTGAATATCGCATCCCCATATACAACTTGTTGATACCTATCAGATAGCCCTCCAATCCAATGCACTAATTTAATATGCAACCCCATCTGCTCTAGTTTGACTATTCGCTTATCATGTGGTAATCTATTAAAAGCCTTTGCAAAATCTAAAAGTATAGGTATTATTTCTGGGAAATTCCCTCTAAAAGTATACTACTGTATAACCTTCTCCTCTGTCTAATGCAGCCATCACCTTATTGTTCTCACCAGCTTCTTCAACAGCTTAACCACAACACTTGACACTGATAGACCTATAATTTGATGCATGAGTTCTATCACCTCCCTTATGAAGCAGCACAATCTTGTACTCTTTCTACTCCTTTGGAACTCAACCCAGTACAAGACTCATATTAAAAAAAATATATCAAGGCAAATGCCAACTCCCTTGCACATTTCTTCAAAATACGTGGTTATATATTATTATGTCCCACAACCTTATTAACAAGTTTGCTCAATTCCCCATATATATCTTACTCACTTACAGTCAATCTCTCTCCTGCTCCTCATCAAATGCTCCTAAACTTTCCAAGATGTCACATTCACAAGAATGAAAGACCTTTATGAACTGTTCATTAAATATCTCCACTATATCTTCCACAGCAGTTATTCTAATGCCATTTTCTCCAATCAGTGTCATTTGTCCATAATCATTATTTTTTTTTACTAAAATAAAGAGCCAAAAGGCTTCAGTTTGGTGATGCAAAATTACATAAATTATATAAATCCACTTGATCAATGCCTTTTTCCTCTGTATCGCATACTTAATCTCTTCATTCGTCCATTTCACACCTACCTTATTTAACCCTCTGACCTTTGGAATACATTTAGACATTTCTTCTACTAGATAGATCTTGAATATCCTCCAAGCTGCATTGATCTCCTTTTCAGCTAACTCCTCATTCCATGCTGCACCTGCAAACTGTCTCCTGAGCTCCTCATAATCACTAGCCTTGTATTTCCACATATACCCTTTCCTCACAGAGGTCCTCAATGCTGGTAACCAGATAACCCAGATAATCACTTTGTGATCACTCTCACCAGCTGGAGGATAATTTGACACCTCATTTATAATTACGTCCTCTGATGAGATGATCAAATCCAAGGCCATCAATCCTCGTGTGCCCTCTGTTAAATACTGTCTAAGGTAGTTGTCCCTCAAAAACTCAAAAAACTTATTTTCTTTACTTCCAGTTGCTAACTCATCATCCCAGTCTATGTTGCCATAATTAAAATCACCCATAACGATCATCCTTTTCTTATTTGCTTTTATAATTTGATTATACATTTCATAGTCACTACCATCCACATTACCAGATCCATAACAACATCTGACTAAGTATTTCATTCTATTCATCTCTATCTCACGCCATGCTGCCTCAAAACCACTGACAATATTTCCCTCTTGCATCTCTACTTTTTATGGACATAACTCTTTCTCTATCATCAATAGTACTCCCCCTCCCTTTTTTTAAGTTTTCTGTCTTCATGAAACACATCATACCCAATTGATCTCTATTGCTGTCAACATGTCATCCTCATCCAACCATGTCTCACGTATTCTAACAATTCTTGGGTGAACAGACTCAATTAATGCAACCATTTCCTTTGCCTTGTTTCTTACACTTTTAGCATTTGTGTACAAACATAGCAGCTCATTCCTGAAAATATAGCTAGTTTCACTGATATTTGATGTGACTTCTCCATACTTGAGCCATTTCTTTTTCTCCTTATTCATCTTAGAACCTTCTTCACATCCAACTGTTTTCTCTTGATCCCAGGTCTTGACCCCTTCCCTTTTTTTCTACACACTCATTCACATTCTCTTAGTGAATCAGCCTTTCTCATGTTATATTCCCTTGTCCACCCTGAGCCTCCCCCATTTCCCTGTCTGTCTTGCACACCTGTTCTCTCATTCTCTATACTCACATCGCTCACTTCTTCATTCATAACCACCTCTTCAATCTCTCCTGTCTTACTCCTCTGTTCTTCCACATCACTTTCCACTTGATCAGATTCATTCTCTGCAGTCACTTCTCTTCTTTCCAGCAGCAGTCTCTCCAAGTGACTTGTACCAAAACCATTCAAATGCAGTTCATCACTCTTATAGAGTTCACTTCATCCTTCAAACTCATTCCACACATTTACAAATGCACTCCTTTCTCCTCATGGAGCATCAGCCTTGGAGCCTCAATGAGTATGATTAACAACTATGTTTCATGTACAACTTCCATAAGGAAATTATTCATTCACAAACATTTTAATAGCACTTTAGCAAGTGTTCTTAAATTCTTTAAGGGCACATGCTAATTTACTTATTTCCAATGGATCTTCTCTACAATTTCTTTCTTTTTGTGGACTGTTTCTTTTAATTTCTTGAATTCACTGCAGACTGCTTCTTTTTTTAGTCCTTTCCTTCCAGTTTGTCCAATTTCAAGAGTAAGAGTTCTTGTTTGCAAACTTTTACCTTCAAAGCCTGTAGTTCATATCTTAAAAATTTTCAGTTTTGATTCTTTTTAAAACTTTCTTACATATTTTTCTTTTAATACAATACTGATTTTATATCCTATATATGAGTATAACCAGATAGTAATCTCTTATTTCATTTCTTATTTCAAATTTACTATACAATTCTATTCTTGATAGCCTGAAAGAATCTCTATCTATAGTAATCTACCTAGTGTGACTTTTCCTGTTTCATTTACAAATGACTATTATTTTTATATTCTGAGGTATTGTTTTTTTTTTTTTTAACTTCAATTTTTATATTTTTCTAAGGCATTTCTGCAAGTCTGGAAAATTCATTTTCTAATTCTAAAACCAGTTTTGCTTTTTTTTTTATGTCAGTTGCTTTTCCTGATTATCCAAATTCCTCTCTTATTTCACCAATGGTAATTCCAAGGGCCATATGCACAAGTAAGTAACATGATAATTTCCATTTTGAAATTTGCACACATAACTCCACTTGAAATTGTCTTTTATTCAAGATTTTATCAGCATGCTTAGTATTAAATGCTTTACCTACTCCTGTCTTTCTCTTCAGTCTGATTCCTTGTCTGAACAAATCACCTTACAGTCTTTACTTGGAAGGAATATTTCCTGTTTTGATCCTCTTTTATGTTATCATTGTATTTCTTATTTTCTATATTCTTTATTTTATATTATTTAATTTTTGTATTTCCTATTGATGGAGATGGTATATGTTTTCAGTTCTGTAGAGACTGACTCAGAGTTGCAGGCATCTCGGAGGCAACTGCAAGGATTCTAAGATATAGTTTAGTCACTAACAGCCCCCCCTTTTTCTTCCTGGTAACACCAGGAAGAGAAAGAGGAGGTTCAATACAATTGTTCCTGTTTGTCCAGAATGTCCTGTTTGTCCAATCTGTCAAAAAATAACTATAAGCCCACCAGCCTTATATCAATAATAATAAACCTAAAAAAATCTGGCATTGCACAGCATCGAGTGGACACTAACCACAATATCCTCTGGTCCAATACTTGCCATTTACATCAGTGCTAGTTTAGGTTTGAGAGTTTATTTAAAGAGAGTGCTGAAGCACTTCTACATTACCCCAACTCAAATCAGAATGGCTGTCTATCCATTGTCAAGATTTGAGAAAGAGAGAGTGACTCATGCTTGTAAATGGTAAGCAATAACATGCTTCCTCCCTCCCTTTTAATATATATTATTATTATTATTATTACCCCAAGACCTCATGGAGTCAAAGACTCATCTGGGAGGTCCTTTTATCACACACACATCTCATCATACCATGTCTTAAACACACTCAAACTCCTTGCAGACACCACACTCTCAGGCAAGGCATTCCAATCATTCACACTGCACTAAAAAAACCTGTCTCTCACTCCCCTACTCACACCCTCTTTATACAGTTTCCAGGGATGACCTCTGGTTCTCCCCTGATCTCCTACTATTCTCTGTAGAATTTCTCCGCCATTGATCCTATAACAACCCCTTACCAACTTGTAGGTCTCTATCATATCTCCCCTCATCCTCCTGTCCACCAGACTCTGCAAATTATATCTTCTCAATCTTTTCTCATACTCGACATTCCAGAGGTCAGAAACTACCTTAGTCAGTCACCTTTGGACCCTTTCCAAGGATCCTAAGATATAGAAATTTGTAATATATTAATATCATATTATATATTAAATTGTAATTAAATGTAATTGTAAATGTAATTTAATTGTAATTATAAAAATGCTATGTCATTCAATCATTTTATTAATTAATTTTTATTATTTTGTTGTATTTCAAAGGTTAATTTTAATTTTCGTTTTAGCATTAATTGAAATCTCATTTTATTTTGCAACCATCCTTATTGGTGGCACTCCAGCACATGACTCAGCTCTGTAAATAGGATTAATATTCTTTGTCCTAGCTTCACCTTGTGATTATGTTGATGCATTGATGATGGCTTGTTAATTTCTGGTCAAACTATTTGCAATAATAAAATTATTATTATTCTTTATTTTTGTGAATAAGTGTGTCTATAATTGTCACTGTGTCACAAGTGCCATTAAAAAAGAATAATGAAAGCCTCATGTTTGCCAAAATATAAATACTTATATATCATCAAAGTAGAATAAAGGTAAAATGAATATTCATCCCCATGTGGAGAAAGGGAGTTTTGATCATGTTGCAAAAATCAAGGCAACTCATAGTGAAGTTAAGCTGAGATTATCATAGGCAGTATAATTTTCAAAAATTGGAATTCCTATTTGTCATTTAATTGATCTGAAAAGAATGTTCCTGTTTTGCTGAAATACGTAATTTTGTTTTGAAATGCAATGATGACTATTCCTTATTCTTTATGATGGATATTCTAATGTTTCTTCTTGAACTATTTAGAGAAAAGTGGCTGAACTAGTTGAACTCATCAGAATTTACTGATAAAAATTAAATAAATATATAAGTGGTGTACAGCATCTTGGCATGTTTTAATTTCATTGTGTAATTTTCAGGCTGAAGGATATCCAGTGGAACTAACTGTGAACTCTTTTTTTTGCCTTAAAGGTAAATTTTAATTGTTTTTTAATAGTATTTAGTACTTAACTTTTCTTTTGGTATTTTCCTAAATTTAAATTAGTAAGTCAGATATGAATAAATAAAATATTTAGTATGGAAGTGATCAGGAAAAAGAGAGAGAGTTGGCCTTAAATTTGGTTCAAATTGTTTCATGAAATCAAAATCGAACTTGATATCAAACTTCAAGAATATCCTTCCAGTAAGAGTGATGTTTTTATCTGTTGGATGGATAGATATTGTGATGTTAACATATGTTTGTTTGAAATGTACTTGATAGATAAAAATATACAAAAATAAGTATTGCAGATGAACTCAACACAAAGGAAAGATTTAATGAAAGCATTAGAAGATATGGTTGTAAATGAAGTGTCCACTTTCCTTTTATGGGAAGGGAAATGATTAAGTGAGTGTGATCTGAAAATTAGTCAGGCACCTAAAACATTTTCTGTTAAGAAAGGATATTGTTAAAACTAAAAAGCAGGAAATTAAGACAGAAGAGGTAATCAAGTCATTATCTCTACTAATCAGTATTTTTCTATATTTCAATCCTTACAGGAAAACGGGAACAGGAAAAAGTCTCGGGTGAGGTCAGGTGAATGGGGGGGGAGGGAATGACTGTCATGATTTTTGGAAGCCAGGAACTATTGAGCAATGAGTTATGGTGGAAAATTTAGTTATTATTCTTATTATTATTTGACCTCCATGGAGTCAAAGGCTTATTGTGGATCTTCCACTTATCTGGATGTTTGCATTAAGTGCCCTCCATTAGCTTCTTCAAAACCTCACATTAAAAACTTGCTGTTGACAGTTTGATCAAGGGGGGGAGGAATTCCTTGTGGACAATGCCTTGGATGTCAAAAAAAAAAAAAAAAAAAAAACATTGACTTGACATGCTTTTTTTTGCCAGAGTAAATTTGGTGACTTCCTTAAGCATTTGATGGATTTCTGCAACAGTTTTTTTGAGTTTACAGCAAAATTTGACAGCTTCTTTGCTGCTTAAAATCTTTCATTTCAGTTGGAGAAGAGAACATGGTGTTACAAAAATGCACATAACCCAAGAACACAGTCTCTCAGCTTGCCAGCTGTTGGCATACTGATTCACAAAGAGTTTTGCTTGCCGCTTATATATGATGCACCTTTTGATACATGTGCTCATTTCAAAAGATAATTAAAGCTGAAACAGCTGATTCTGCTTATGAAAGAAAAAGTGGAGAAAATAAAAGTTTATTCAGTATCCCGTCAATCCCGTAAGTATAAAAGCATACGTAATTGTAAGAAAACTAACAAACAGTATAGATATTCCTTATGGATATGTAATAACTGCGCTGATGTCCAAAACCTAAGGACAAACACTACATGATCCCTTTGTGCACGATTCGAAAATCTCAATGTTATTCAGATTTTTGAATCATGTACAAAGGATCATGTAGTAGCACTCAACAGGAAAAAAGGCAAAAGGCTGCACTAAGTGAATTGTGTTTGAAGACAGCTCATTTCATGAAGGAATTGTGCTCATGCAAGTGAAAAATAGGGACAGTGGTTTTGAGACAGTAATGTATGAGGTATAGGTGGATAGAATGAAATACTTAATTAATCCTATAGATCTGGTAATGTGAAGGGCAATGACAATAAAATGTAAAAGCAAATTACTAAACAAAACAGTGATCATTCTGGGTGATTTTAATTATGATAATCTTTGAAGACAGAAGGGAATTATATGCAAGAGACAGCTTGCATTTGAATGAGGAAAGATGTAGGTATCTGGAGAGGAATGCTGTTCTCTGAACGAGTCAGTGTGTTACTGCAGGAAAACTAGAATTATCAGGGTGGATGGTAGCAGGAGTGGAACAGCACTCCACCTCCCTTTTTGCATTTTCTATCTTCATGAAAAACATCATGAAGACATCATGTAGAGAACCAATTCAACAATATTATTCCCCTCATTTCTGATACTTATAGCATTTGTATGCAAACATAACTGTTTATTTCTCTCTCTCTCTTATTACCCATATGAGAATCCTGTGCATACCAAAATGCTTTACCTGCATCCCAGACCATCCACTCCTTTCTTGGATACTCGCATATTCACTTCTTCTACGAGCATCACTTTTTTCCCTTGACCTTGACTTTCCCCATTTCCCTGTCTATCTTACACTACTCTCATTATTCTCATTTCTGCTACTCTTTTCTCTATTCATAAGCAGTCTTTCAATACCTTCCTTCTTGCTGTTTTAAGGATGCTTGTGTCATAATGTTTCTTAAAATTCTCATGATAACAGAAGAAAAGGAGGAATAAATGGATTAAAAAGTCATATATTTCAAGCTGAAAATTACACCTCATCATCAGTTGCATTAAGTAGTGGAATACAAGGTAGAACCAGAACAATGGACAAATTGAAAACAGTGAGAGCCATATGATGTTATGCATAAAACAGTGCAAAGCAAAAACTGAGGAGACATAGTATTATTAGTTATTACTTAATTGCATTATTAATTATGTGTGATTAGAATAAGACTCCCATATTTTTGAAAGTGAGAGGCAGACATTCCGATTCAAGTTCAGATGATGGATTAAGGCTTCAATACTTTCATTAAATAAATGTTCAAACTTATGGTAACACTAATGGAATAAGCATGGTTCAGACCATAGGGTATTGTGGTCAGTATCTATTCCATGATGTGCAAAGCCAAATTTCTCAGGTTTCTCATGAATGATGTTGGACTGGTGTTCTTGCATTCTTTTCTCCACTGAATGTCTAATTTGTCCAAAATAAGAGAGATGACAGTCACATGGGATTTGGTAGATGCCAAGAAGAGCCAGAGGGAAGTATTTATCTTTAGACAATGGGAACCATGATGACATTTTGTTGTATAGAATAAACATTGCCAGTAGATTATATTTATTAAGAAATACTGTGCAGTATGTATTAAGCATATAAAGTAATAGATATATATGTTAAACAATATATATATATATATATATATAGCCAGAGGGAAGTATTTATCTTTAGACAATGGGAACCACGATGACAGTTTGTTGTATAGAATAAACATTGCCAGTAGATTATATTTATTAAGACATACTGTGCAGTATGTATTAAGCATATAAAGTAATATATATATATATATATATATATATATATTCATTTTTTTAAATTAACTGACTTAAACCCGAGAATTATAACACAATGACATTTATTTGAAAAAAACGCAACATGTTTCGTCAAAAATGACTTCTTCAGGCGATAAGAACATAGAAAGATAATAAAAGACACTTAAATTAACATTGACACACTCTAAAGCTATACAATTATAAAGCCATAATATTCGACTGTAAATTACAGTTATTATGAGCTTGAACTACAGTCCGAGTTAAAGTTCTATTGTTGTACACCTGTGCGTGTGTGGAATCACGCAATCTCCAGTATCTAATAGTAGAGTTGAAAGAGTCTGCCAAATTATAGCTAAGATTATTATTCAAATGAAAAGGGTCTAAGGTGATTTCCCTTGACTCGACAATGCGGCGCTCTATTTCATCATGGCTGATGTGTAGGTTTGAAGTCAATGTCCAATTTATTTCATGTTGGTGGCCTTCGTTGTTCGTGTTTATTGAAAGCAGGACATGGCCCGACAGAGCAGTTGCTCTGGTTCTCTTATAAGCAATGTCTCTCTGATACTCTTCGAGACGTAGTAAGATAGATTTCTCTGTCTGCCCATAGTAAGGCTTTCCGCATTCACAAGTGACCTTGTATACACCTGGGAATTGTAGAAGGTTGTGAGGTTGTTTATAGTTGTTGAAGCGTGATATTATTTTTGGCAGAGTCGAGAAGCACGTTTTTATGTTAAATTTCTTTAGAATTCTGCTCAGCTTTTTGGATAGTGTGCTGATATATGGCAAGACGATATGACCTTTGGAGTCGTCCTGTGTCTCTACGTTGTTACGTTGGCGGCGGGATAATTGGTTGTTAATACTTTTTAGAGAGTAGCCATTGTTTTTAAAGGTCCATTTAAGATGTTGTAGTTCCTTTTTCAGTTCTTCTTCATCTGACAGCGAATCTAGCGAATCGTGCAAGATCTGTACTGTCAGATGAAGAAGAACTGAAAAAGGAACTACAACATCTTATATAATTCTCGGGTTTAAGTCAGTTAATTTAAAAAAATGAACATATCCCAACCCCGAGTTAATAGTACGTTTCATATATATATATATATATATATATATATATATAGTTATATAATTGTATATTAAGTAATAGCTAATAATACTATGTTTCTTTAGTTTTTGTTTTGCACTGTTTTATGTATAACATCAGTGATTCATTTGGGAAGGGTTGCTGCTGGAAGGAGGTGTAATGTGATGCAACAAGGTATCAATGGAAGTCAAAGATCATGTGAATGAGCAGGAAAGTGGACTGGGTAAGACTGATGTGGTTGTAAATAAAGAAGAGAATGTGAGAACAGGAATGCAAATTGGACAGGGAAATTGGGTGGGCCAGCGACAGGGATAATACACAATGTAAGGAGTGTGGATTCTGAAATTAGTAATGAATGCATGCATGTGAGTGGTCAGCATAGGAATGGGATGGCCAGGAATACATCGAGGGTTGAATTGGGGAGGGGGGTTATATATGGGGAAGAAGGCGAGCATACAGGATCAGGTGAGGAGGAGTTGCAGATGGAAGAGGGCATTATTATTATTATGTGACCCCCCCCCAGGGAGTCCAAAGACTCATTGTGGGAACTCTACTTCTCTAAATACATCTCATCCACTCCACTACTGCTTAATTCTACTACTACGAACTACATCACCCATCATCATCACTAACAACAGTATTTTTTGTCCGTAAATTGTGTGTGTTGAAGGCTGATTTGTCTGTGCATGTGATGATAAACCTGAGTTTCCGGGAGAAAAAAATCCTGCTACCTCCGTATGAGATTGGCTAACTCACCTTCAATTGAAAAAGCCCATATAAGGATTCCCCTCTTCATGACGAGAATCGAACCCAGGTCTTTTCCAATTGAAGGGTGCAGTGTTCTAGTGTTCTTCCAATTGCACTATAGAGGCTTTTTTCATCATCATAGGAGGTGATTGTGAATGGAGTATCTAATCTTCCCCCAGTTGGTGAGAGAAGTGACCATGAAGCAATCACCTGGAGTGTAGCCAGTCACATGAGAACCCTTAAAAAAGGGATATATGTGGAACCACAAGGCTTGTGATTATAGAAAGCTTATGAGATAACTGGAAGCTGTAGCATAGAAAGAGGAGTTGAGTGGGAAGAATATAGACACTGCATGGGTATTGCTATTTAATAGCAGCAATCTCTGAGGGCATTCCAAAGGTGAAAAGGCTAAACAAAGCTGGAGCAAAATGGATGAAAAGAGATAAAGTGAGAAATCTGGAAGAAGGCACTGTGTAAACAACACAAGATGAATGTTGGTAATGATCAGGCTAAGAAGGTGACTTGATTGGTAAAGACAGCAAAAGTGCAGTATTAGAAGACATTAGTCAATTAAGGCTTAGAAAAATCCTAGTGAATTCTTTCAACATGTGGCAAGTAGAAGGAAAAATTACTATTAGGATGATGCTGATCGATGACACTGGCAGATTGGTAACCAGGTAATGGAGGATATTGTCATATGTGTCTTGAAGAATGCTCTATGGAATTAATGACACATTTTGCATACCTGCTTAACATGAGTCTTGCAACAGGGCAATGGCCAAAGGAATGGAAGGTGGGAAAAATTGTTCCACTTCACAAAGGGTGGGGCAAGGCTGAGTCTACAAATTATAGGCCAATCTGTGTGTGTGTCTGGGGTTGTTATGGTTTTAGAGAAGTTGGTGAAGACTAGGATTCAAAAATGGTTTGATAACAGCAGTATCCTTTATGATGGTCAAGCGTTATGTTTGTTTTAGCAATCTGCTTAATTACAAGAAAGTGACAAATTCACTTGATGCAAGATGCATATATGGTGGTATACTTGGATTTTTTAGAGGCTTTTGATAGACTGCCATATACAAGATAGTTACTAAATTGAAACAGATGGGATTAGATAACAGACTAATAAGTTCAATATCTGATTGACTGTCAGACAGGTATCAGCAGGTTGTGTATAGAGGAGTATTATCCCAAAAAAAGAAGATCACTAGTGGAATTCCACAAGGATCTGTTTTGGGATCATTATTGTTAAACTTGCAAATCAACAACATTGGAATTTGCTTAACTGGAGATGTGCAGCTGTTTGCCAATGATGCAAAGTGGGCAAGAGCTAAGTGAAATATAGCAGATGTTGTGGCCTCGTAGCACGATCAGAATAGACTATGTGAGTGGACAAATAAGTGGAGTTACCAAGTTATCAGTTTAATGTTGCAAAGTGCAAGATCTTGAAAGAGGTTAGGCAAGGTTGGGATGCAGAGTATACACTTAATGGAGAAATTTTGAAGGAAGTGGAGGATGTGAGAAATTTAGGAGTGATTGTGGACAGAGACTTGAAGTTTACAGGTCACATTGCTAAAATTGAAAGAATATTTCAACAGATTAAAGACAGTACTGAAGAGGACACTGACATGCAGAATCAACAGTTATGGTTCTCTTGTATGAGGGGCATTGATCAGCTCACATATGAACTACTGTGCACAGATCTGGTTGCGAAGGTTTACTAAGTCAATGTCAGGTCTGTGGAATGTCAGATATGAGGCGAGATTGAAGGAATGCAACTTACAGAGCCTTGTAAATAGAAGAAGAGGGGGATATGACTGAGACATATAAGTTGAGGAGGGGTTGTTACCAGATTAATGTGGAGAAGATATTTCATAGAGTAGAGGGAGGGAAGAGTAGAATTAGAGGCCATCCCTGGAAGCTGTATAAGGAAGGTGTGAGCAGGGAAGTAAGAAGCAGGTTCTTTGCATGGATGATGATTGGTGAATGGAATACACTGCATGAAAGTGTGGTGAGTGTGAAAACTGTGAATGGGTTTAAGGCACATTGAAACAATTAGTTGATTTTTTGCATTTGTGAGAGAGAGTATAGACCTTCTGCAATAAGTCCTTTGATTCCGTGGAGATCAGATATTATTAATAATAATCATGCAGCTCTCACTGTTTTAATTTGTCCATTGTTCTAATTCTACCTTCTATTCTATTACCTCATGCCATAATGATCTATAATTTTCAAATTGAAATATATGGCTTTATGATCAAATAATTCATCCCTGTCTTCCTTACTTTTCCATATTGTTTTTGACTTGCTCTCATTCTCTGCAGTCATTATTCTTCCTTTCAGTAGCATTCTATCACTCTTATACGGTTCTATTTATCTCTCAAACTCATCTCACCCTGCATTTCATTTTCTTCTGCATTTCCTCTAACCTACCATTCATGATGGTAGGTTAGTGAAAGTAGAGTATCTTTACTGTCATATGAGGGCAATATGTTGACTACCTTTCTTACTAGATGATGTTTTTTATTCTTAACAACTTTCTGATATCCAATCTTACATTCTTTTTTGTTTCAAACCAAATCATTAATTCTTACTACACTGCAATTGTTTTGCTTGCTTACTTCTCATATTCAATGCCTCAATCACCCTACTCATTCCACCTCCCAAAAGCAAACCATGTGTATTTTTTATCATTTACCACACCTCTAATAATAATCCCCACACAACATCATGTGTGAGTCTTTCGTAACCTCTTTCATTTGGATATCATTCATTTCAGTCTTCTTCACTCTTCCATACACATCTACATTTCTTTTCATTTCACTTCATGCTTCATATCTTGTCTCATCTTCACCAACTCTGCTTTCAAATCTTGCATCAACTTTTGGCTCTCGTTCACTCTCACTATCTTATCATCAGTTGCACACACTTTTTTGTCATCAAATGTGCTCATTATCTTTCTGTTGATGACAAAAAAGTGTCATCAACATTCACATGTTTTCTTAACAGTTGCCCACTCTTTCCTATCATCTTCTATTTCCTTTAATGTGCTGTCTCTTCTCTAGTCTGATTTAAATAAGCCCCATGGTCCCTCAGCCTGTCACATCTCACATCTTAAAAATCTACATCCTGCCATGCATACATTACATTCACAGTATACATAAGGCGATGTGGCTTAGTTGGTTAAAGCACCTGTATAGTAAACAGGAGATCATTGGTTCGATTCCCACCAGTGCTTTTGTTGTGGGGGGGGGGGGGTGTAGCTCAGATGGTAGAGTGCTCGCTTAGCATGCGAGAGGTACTGGGATCGATTCCCGGCACCTCCAACTTGTTGCCGGCCTGGTTGGCCGAGTGTTTAGTGTATCCACTCTCCAGCGAAAAGGTTGTGGGTTCAAATCCCACCTTGACATGGATGTTTGTGATTGTCTCTGGAAATACTAGTGATGGTGGGTGGTAGATGGCATTGGTGGATTGAGTGGTGGAGACAAAGAGTTTTAAAGTAGGTGCCCTCCCTCGATGAGTCTTTGAACTCCCTGGAGGGGCACATATAATAATAATACATAAATGTAACATTTTTTAGTCCTTGCATCTTTTAATGATATCTCATTAAAATATTTCAGACCAAAAGACTATATTTAGCATACTTTGATATGATATTCCCGTTCTCATAGACCTCAAGGGTGCTTTGTATACCTGCTCATATTTTGTCTCCCCCCCCATTAACACTAGTTTCCCTGATTCTGCACTTCTATTCTTTCTTTTACTGAGCAGTTTTTCCTAAACATTATTCACTCAGGCTTGTGTTTTATCCTTTAAGAAGCTTGCTCTCTTTTGTTATTATTTTACCTTCTTATGTTCTGCCAGTTATTTTCTTATATATGACAATAAATCAGCAAATGCCATTGTTATTATTAACATCTGACTTCTATGGAGTCAGAAACTCATTGAAGGAGGTACACACTATCACACACAAAGTTCATACAGCTGTGCCTTAAACTGATTCAGTGCCTCCTTATACAGTTTCCAGGGATGGCCTATTGTTCTACTTTTCTCTTCCATTTTATGAAGAATTAATTCCACGTCAATCTGATAACAACCCCTGACTAACTTATATGGCTTAATCATATCTCCCCCTCCTCCTCCTATTCACGAGGCTTTGCAATTTACATTCTTTCAATCTGTCTTCTACATACCACTGAACACCTTTGTGAATCTTCTCTGGACTCTTTCTAACATATCCTCATTGCCATGTAAACTAAGTGACCAAATCTGTGTATAGTAATCCATATGACCTGATCAAGGCCTTATACAGTGGAATCATAACCTCTTTATTTCTGCATGTCAGGGTCTTCTGCATCATTGCCATGATCCAGTGTGTGATGTCTTCACAACTTGTGCAATGTGGCCCCTGAATTTCAGGTCCTTATCAACCACCACTTCAAGAACTCTCATCTCCTCTACCTACTTTCAAGTTTCTCCACCAAGTGTATATTTTGCATCTCATCATTGCTTACCAAATTTCAAAATCTTGCACTTTGCATCATTGAACTTCCACTTACCTGTCCATTCATACAATCTATTCAAGTCCTCCTGTAATGCCATATTATCTGCTTGACTCTGCATTTCTCTTCCCAATTTTGCATCATTTGCAAACAGCTGATATCAGCAGTTAAACCCATACCAAATCATAAATAAGCTAGTAAAACATGACTTTCATTTAACAAATTCATGCTGACAACCACAGAGAATACTGCTGTTATCAACCCATTTTTGTACCCTAGTTCTCACCAATCTCTCTAGTATATTCACTAGAATCCCAGTTATACAGATTGGCCTATAATTTGTAGACACAGCCTTATCACTCACTACCTTTATGCTGTGGAACAATTTTACCCCTTGGAACCTGTGCTGTTGTAAGATTCTTATTAAACTGTCATGCTAGTGCTACTGCCATTTCTCTGGAACATTGCCCCTTAAGACACTTGTTGAAATGTCATAAAATCCTATTGCCTTATTGACATCAAGCTTATTTATTTCCTCAAATACTTCCTGCTCACTCACAATTAAGCTATCCTCTCCTATGTCCTCTACACTTGAGTTTCTCATGATTTTACCCTGATGAGTATGAAATACCTTTATCAATTGTTCAGTGAATACCTCAACTATGTCTTCTACAGTAGTTAGCATTCTACCATTTTCACCCATTAACATCATCTTGCCTGAATCATTCTTTCCCTCCTACTTGTTACATGTCTGCAAAACTCTCAACAGTTTTTGCTTGGCTTGATTTGCTAATTTCTGCACCATCATTTTGCTGTTCTTATCAATTTCATGCTTAATCTGTTTATTCATCCATTTGACACCTGTTTTATTCAGTCTTTTGACCTTCAGACATTTGCACATCAATGTTGTTAAATATCTTTTGGTCAATTCCTGCTCAGCATTTATCTCCCTTCTAATTAACACCTCATTCTATGCTATATCTCCAAGCTGCCTCCCGTGATTGTCATAATCACCAGCCTTGCACTCACACATATATCCTTTTCTCACAGAAGTCTTCATATGACTAGCCATAATCCAGGTGATAACTTCATGATCCCTGTCACCAAGTGGAGGGAGGTGTGAACCCGTACTCACAATCACATCCTTTGATGAAATGATCACATTTAAAACTCTCCATCCTCACATGCCCTCCTTCACTACCTGAGATAGTTTTCTGTAAAGAACTTGAGAAATTAGAAATTAATTTTCCTTATTCTCAAATGCTATCTCTTCATTCCAATCATAGTGCCATAATTAAAATCACCCTTCCCTTGTTCACTGACTCAAGTGGCTTAGACATTTCTTCATCACCACCATCCACACTCCCTTGCCTATAGCAGTATCTGACTAAATATCTCTTCCCATCAGCCTCCATCTCTGTGTGTCAACCCTCACACAAAACTGACTCAAAACCATTGCAACTATTTATATCTTGCTATTTACATTATGCTTACCTCTTTCTTGTACACAAAGCTGATTTGCTATAATGTACCAGTGAATTTTATTAATATTCTCATCATCAAAGGTGTATAATGATCCTTGAATTAAGTTGTTTTCTTTTGTAGTTGACCCACTGATGCCGCTTGCTGTAATTTTGTATTTTGCCAAAATCAGGTTTACCTGATCAGTTTGTTTTTTATAAAATACTTAATTTTGATGAATACTATTTTCTGGTTAAGGCCACCTGGTTTTCATAAGTAATTCAGTAACAAAAGAACATCTCAATTATTTGTGTTCGGTCAACCAAAAATCTAATCCTATATGATAATATTTTTAAAATTCATTTGTATTCATAAATTATTGGCCCTTCTAGTACTGCTAAATAATATAATAATAATAATAATAATAACATTATAAATAAACCTTAATGAATATATTATTTATTGTATCTAACAGTTAATAAAACACACAATCTAATTAACAACAAAATTTTGTTTTCTAAGCTTCAGAAGATGAAATGTTCAATTCTACTCATGATTTGACTTTACCTGAAAATGTTGTTAATGGTTCTGCAAGAGCATATGTTTCTGTGTCAGGTATGATGATTTATTTACAATATTCAGTTACACATTAAATAAATTAATATAGTAAAAATTCACTAATGCCTTTTATTTATTAATATTTATTTTGTTTATATCACATGAGTAAACTTTGCTTTTTAACAAACCTGGGTTTTTCAGCAACCTGGATTTTTGTTTATTTAAGCTGAAACTTTATTAAAAAATAGATCACAATATATACATATATATTTATTTATTGAGAAATGCAGGTGAATTAGTGGACTTTAAATCTGATAATGTAGAAATCTGATAGCAATATGCTGCCTTGTTCTAAAAGTAATGTGCTAACAAATGGGCAGCACTTGTGAGTGGCCTTAAAATGCATATAATCTTGTTTTGTTTCTACATTTCTCTGCTATGGTTTAATGTATGCAGAACTATTAAAGTTAATTTCTCAAGTATATAATATTTTTACATTGATCCTATATACAAGAGATTGAAAAACCTATAATTGTCATATGTAGAATGCAGGTGAGGACTGAGAAAGAAGTTTATTGACATTTTTCTTGAAGAGTTGCAAGGTGATAATTTGGGAATATTTTGTGAGGAAGGCTGTTCTAGAGAAGAGAGGTAGATGGAATAAAAGAGGAAGATGAGAAGCAGCTTTAGTGTATTTGCAGTTCGCACTGAAAAGGGTGCTTGGTAGCTGCTGTTTTTGTTTTAACAGGCCAACAGAAAGTGGAAGAATGGTAGTTGCTAGTTCAGCAGTGAAGTAACCATAGAAATACCCATAGAATAGTGCTGAAATATTGCATCTAAGAGATAGCAGGTGAAGTGTATTTGTAAGGGAGGGATCATCTATGATCTGAATTGCTTTCCTCTGTATATAGTATAGAGAATTTTTAGAGAGGTTTTTAGGTACATACTCCAAAAACAACATTGTGAGCAATATTCCAAGGATGGGAAGATTTGGGATTTATATAGAATTAGCAGCTGAGTAGGTGAAAAAAAAGTGTCTTGGGCACAAGAAAATGCCTAGTTTTTAGATGGTGCAGAAGCAATTGATGTGATGTGTGTGTATGCCAGGAGAAGCTGATGGTAAATGTTAGTTGAAGTAAAGAGAAAGAGAGAGATCTGATCCTGTCTGGTGATTTGTGTATTACTGAGGCTAATGGCAGGTGAGCTGAGGTTCATTTTTCAAGAGAAAAGGCAAAACTGTGGTTTGGTAACATTAAAGGTAATCAGATTGTTCTCATGCCATTGAATGATGGTATGGACATCAGTGTTTGAGGTTCTACTTGAAGATGATCTTGGAGCTTGGAATGTCTGAGTAACATTGTTTATCAAAGAGCAGGATGAATGGAGAATACTATTATCAGCAAAGCTGTGAATAGGATTAGTGGTGACTGAGTGCAGGTTGTGTATGTATAGGAAAAGAGGGTAGATCATAGAACAGAGGCCTGAGACATTTATACAAATTGGTGGCAAAGCTTGAAGAGTGGGTGGGAGTCATTCACCATGAGATAGGTATTTAAATGGCTGCTATTCTGCCACACTGTCCACCAACAGCTATTCTATAGTTAGCATCAAAGTAAGACTTTAATGTAACTGCATAATGGCATAGGTGTTACTATTATTTAGGACTTCCATGGAGTCACATGGCTCATTGTGAGAGGCCCAACCTAGATAACACAAAGCATATCATACCACTCCTTAAATTCTATTGTTTGTACTCTCACTACCCTATCAGGTAATGCATTCCATGGTCCAGCCATGTTCCATGCAGAAAAGCTAATCTTTGCTCTGTTGCTCACCACATCCATTCTTAACTTCCAAGGATGGCCTTTTATTCTCATCCTTTCTCTTTGTTGTACCATAAGAAAGAACTCTCCCATTGTCAACTCTGTAATTACCTCTCAACAATTTAAACATTTCAGTCATATCACCTTTCCTTCTATCTGCCAAACTTTGCAGTCCACATCCCCCAGTCTGTCCTTATAACTAACATTATACAGTTCTCATTTTTATTATCTGCATCTGTTTAAAAGTTAATTTATCCTCTTCAAATCACTTCAAATCCCATTGACCAAATCTGAGCACAGTAATCCTTGGGCACCTTTTCTAGACTCTCATTGACAAGCCAAGTCAGTGGAATGTCAGTTCTTTAGCACGTTCTCTCTCTTTTTTTTTTCATGCACTTCTAAACCTTGAACCCTCTCCATCCTTCTAGTAACAAAACTTTACATTTCTAGAATAAAATACTCAAATTAATTATCACTAAACAACTTCACTGTCTTTTGCTTCAGTCACTCTACTTCTATTTTTGTCTAACAACGTCATATTTCCACTGCCACATCTTCCCTTCCCATCCCACAGAACCTGTTAGTGTATCATCTGCCATCAGATATGTTTCTCTCATTCCAATGCTTTTTTTTGGGATGGTACACAACATTACGAAGTACTGGTACCTTTATTAACAATCATTTCTCCTCATACTGGCTGCATAGTCAATGAATTCTTCTGGATTTTCTTTGGATCTCAGAGCTATTCTATTCTCATATCCAGTTCATTCTCATAACTATCAAAGTAAGGATTCTTATATTCAAGTTTTGCTTTCCCTAGCATGCTAGTCATTTCCCTGAAGAGATTGTTATACTGTTCATACATCTGCTCCCCATCCATCCCCTGAAACTTCTTCCACAACCTCTTTTTCATCTGCAGTTTCCATTTGATTTCATTTGACATCCACTTTACACCAAATTGCGTTCTCCTTTTCACTCATAGTATAAAATTTGCCATTGCTTCTAATAAATTTTTCTTCACTAGTTCTCTTGAACTGGTAATATATCACCTTTCCAATTCTTCTATCCATGGAACTTCCCCAAGCTGATTTCTAACTTGCTTTACAATTCCACATATATTCCTTTCTCCCAGATGCTTCTGCATGTCTATTCATCTCCCAAGTTATGACCTTATGGTCATTCTTCCGACCTGAGGCAGTCATGTCGTCTCAGTTACAATTAGATTCTATGCTATAGTCCAAAACTCTTGAGCTTCTTGTTTCTTTTACTAGTTAAGATATTTTTCCCTCAAGAATTTCTGATATTTGATTGGTTTACTACTACTACATTCTGTTTCTTCTTCCCAATTTGTAATGCTGCAGTTAAAATCTCCCATAATGATTATTCATTTTGTACTTGCCAAACTTAACTGCTTAGACAACTCTTGTTCTTCACCCTCTATATTCTCTGACTTATAGCAACTGCACAACTTATCACTTATTATATATGATACTCCACTGCCACATCTTCCCTTCCTATCCCACAGAACCTGTCAGTGCATCATCTGCCATCAGATATGTTTCTCTCATTCCAATGCTTTTTTTGGGATGGTACACAACATTACGAAGTACTGGTACCTTTATTCATAATGACATACAGTTGTGGCACATTTAGATTGTGATATTCAGTAATTTGTTCATGTTTACCTAGTATGCAAATAAGCTTATTTATTTAATGAAATTTACATTTTAACTACTTCTGTTGTTCAGATGTTTGCTATATAAAACTTTCTTTATACATATACAATTCTTCTTACTGGAAGGAATGTGTATCTATATGTATTCATTTACAAAAAAAAAAAAAAAGAAAAAAAAAGTGGACTGATCCCAGTAATTTTTGGTAAGATTGAGGCTATCACTGCCACCAATTCATTTCCTTTATTTCTAATACTGCTGGCATTTGTATAAAGAAATATCAATGCATCGTTAAGTGTTTTTATTTGTATTATTATTCCCTCCAGCTTCCATTGGACTTTGCATTATACTATACATTCTTCCTTCTTCCAAATGACTATACCCACAAGAGACTAATGCTGCTACCATCCACCCTGACAACTCTAGTGTTCCTGCACTGATACTCCTACTTTATTATTATTATTATTATTATTATTATTATTATTATTCAGGCCTCCATGGAGTCAAAAGACTCATCGTGGGAGGTCCTTCCTAAGAACATAAAGTCTGTCAAGATTCATTGAGGTTTCTGTCAAGATTTCTTAAGGGGGGAGGTCCCCCTTAAGAAACACAAAGTCGAAACCATCTTTGTCATCTGTCTTTGTATCCTTTCCACAGTTAATTTATCCCCTTCAAATCCTGGCGACCAAATCTGAGAACAATATCTGATCAGAGACTTATACAACGGAATGATAACCCTTTTATCTCTGCAGATCAGTGTCCTTCTCATAATTGCAGCAACCCACCGTGTTACCTTCACCACCTTTGCAATATGTCCCCTAAATTTCAGGTTTCTATCAATCATCAACCCCAGATCTCTTGTCTCCCCTACTTCCTCCAGTATAACTCCAGTATAACCATAGAGAATGCAGCATCCTCGATGTTTCCCAAACCTCAAGACCTTACATTTTGCTGCATTAAACCGATATCCAAATTCATTTGCCCATCTATCTAGCTTATTCAAATCCTCTTGTAGGGCTACCACATCTGCACTATTACTAATTATCCTTCCCAGCTTCGCATCATCCGCAAACAACTGAATATCCCCTTGCAGTCCACTGGCAATGTCATTGATATAAAGGTTAAACAATATAGGTCCTAGTACTGAGCACTGTGGGACCCCACTTGTAACCCTCTGCCTCCTTGAAACTGCTCCACCATACACAACTCTCTGATACCTATCAGACAGCCAATCCTGAATCCAGCTGACCAATCTGACATCCAGACCCATGTGATGCAACTTAAATATCAGCTTATCATGTGGCACCCTGTCAAATGCCTTTGCTAAGTCTAAGAAAATTGCAGTATATGCCTTTTCCTCATCTAATGTTCTTGTAATACTTGCCCTGAGAATATTCCCTCCAGATGCCTACAGTTTTTTCCCTCATTCAAATGCAGTTCATCTCTTGCATACAGCTCTCCTCTGTCCTCTAATACATTCCATGCATCCACATAATCCAAGCCTCTCTTTCAACACAATTCTAGCTATTATGTTGTTCATTATGGATGCTCTCCTCTTTAACTCTCCATTATGATTCCTAGGTAACAAGCTAACTAATTCCCTCTCACACTTTCTGTCATACAATCTCAAGCATCAACCTGGTGAGTTATTCTTGACAGGTTAATGTTAAATTTATTCTGAACAGATTTGCTTAAGGGAACATGCCAACCAGTTTGGTCTTCAATCTGTACAATTAAAAGTTTTTCTGTTTTGAAAATAAGATTATCATATTTACAGATAACTGTAGTATTAACTGTTTAACACTTTTATAATATCTTTGTTTTTAACAACTGTAACAACAGTAGTGGGAGGTAAGCTTCTTTCTCTTTCTCAGTGTTTAACCCATTGTCACTAAATTTACTAATTTTAATCTTAGTGTATAATATAATAGGTTTGCGTGTCTTCTTTCCACTGGAGCAACAGCACCCTTGCTTTGAATTTTATCTACCATTATTAGCAACAATAAAATAAGATTATATTTATAAGCCATTTATAATTCACAACAACACTGAAACACAAAGCTGTAACAAGCAATGGCATCATAAACAGTTCATGAAAACTGTGAATTGTCGATTCATCGTAACATCATATCGCTAAAATGCCGGCCTGGTTGGCTGAGTGATTAGCATATCCGCTCTTCAGGCAAAAGGCAGCAGGTTCAAATCCTGCCGTGGGCAGGATTGTCTGTGAAAATGCTAGTGGTGGTCGGCAGTAGGTGGCATTAGTGTAGATGATGAAGATAGTTGTGGTTGGTGAAATGAGTAGTGGAGACAGAGTTGTAGAGTAGGTGACCTCCCTCGATGAGCCTCTGGACTCTCTAGAGGTGTTACATAATAATAATAATAAAACCATTGTATAAGCAAATTCAGTGTTATATAAGTGGACAGTGGCCATAATTGAAAAGCGTCATGTGAGTGGATCATTTTAAAATGAAACATCATAAGATAGGGTATTAATGTATATAAAAAGAATGACAAAATAATTTGTAGAGATGATACACGTATTTCTTTGTTATGAACAACATACAAAATATTTATTTCTATTTAGAAGTACAGATTAAACCCAAATATGGAGAAGAAAACAGGTGTCTATCAAGCAGGCTCAGGAAAGGCAAATTGACAGCTGAGCTCATTCATATAGTTAAATAATTATTAGAGAAATTTTGGGAATTTCATATAAATATTCATCAGATTTATGTTGATTTTCAACAAGCATATGAAACCATTAATAGAAAAAAATTATATGAGATTATGATGCACTTGAATACCAGATAAGCTAATAAAACTTACAAGATTAACAATGGACAACTTAGAAGCACAGGTTAAGATGCAAAATTGTTTAACAGATCCCATTCCAATAACTCAAGAATTAAGTCTAGCTTCAATACTTTTTAACTTTTGAAATATTTGGATACTTGGAATTAATAAAACCAGAAACATGAGATAGCACTCAAAAGTAATCTCTAAAAGAACTAAAATAATGATTAATACTAGGCAATCAGTTTAACTGATACAAGTGTGAAAATTGGAAACCCTGAAATACAAAAAGTGGAGGAGGAATTAAAATATTTAGGAGTAATGATCACAACCAAATGAAAGGGTTTTTAAAGCAACAAAATCACACGATAACCACAGTAATAAAACTTTAATGAAAGTACAGATATTGCATACTGAAAATAACAGTACAACATGAGTGTATAGAACAAGCAAATCAAAGAACAAGAATACAACGTACATACAACAATCGGTTTACCAATTAAATATGTTTGATGCTAGTAATTAATATTAATATTAAAAAATAATATTAAAACTATTTTTGATGTTTACACAAAATGAGAATCTCCCAGGTAAGACTGATGTAAAATAGCTTCACAACTTTCTTTGAAATGTTGTTTGTATTTGAATCTGCTTTTATGAAGAAGGTGAGCTTCATCCCACAAGATACTGTGTTTAGTGTCAATACTATGCTGCACCAGACTTTGGAGTTTTCACATATTCAATCTAGTATTGATGTTCATTAATTCTTTTTTCCACAGAATGGTCTATCTGCCCAAAATATGTCAAATTATATTCACAGGGGATCTGATAAACACCATCTAAAGATAGATGCGACAGTTTGTCTTGTAGATGGTAACAGCTCAGAAGTTTTATTGATAGGAAAATATGTGGGATTAAGGATACTTCTTCAAAAATAATACTTTGAATTATTCTTCAAAGATAAAGTGATAATACTTGTATTGGTAGAATGTCGAAGAAGTTTGGGAGATTCTCATTTTATGTAAACATCAGAAATAGTTTGAATATTATTTATTAATATTAATTTCTAGCACACAGCAAACGTTTTTAATTGGTAAACCAGCTGTTGTTTTATATAAATATATTCTCTCTTGTGTATATTCATCTCAGAAGGTATCCATTGGAGGAATGAAGTACAAAAACGCTTCAGAAAAATATTTGACCCAGTGAATGATAATGGTTTTTGAAGGATGAGGTACAATCATGGGTTATATCAACTCTGTAAAGAACATACAATAAGACAGGGCATGTTTTTCATACGGCAAATTATAGTGTTCTTAAGAAGACTATAAGTAGTAAAATTCTTGATAAAATACTAAGAGGAAAACCAAAAACAAAATGGATAGATAGCAACATCATCTTGCAATGTCCAAATTGGAGAAGTGAAGTCTAGGACAGAGTTGGAGGTAATGGATCCAGGTGGCAAAGGCTCGATTTGGGTGATAAAGCCATGGCAAGAAGAGAAGAAGATAATGTTTTGAGTTCCCATTTTCTAAAATACAGTAAAACCTCGATATAACGGACTAATTTGGGCGAGGGGATGTCCGTTAAATCTGAAAGTCTGTTATATAATAAAGTAGATTTTCCAAATGCATATGTTTAAAAAATTGACAAATTTACTTATGTAGAAACTTTTATGTAATTAAAATTAAGCACTCTATCTATGAAAAGTTTAATTTCACAGAAAAGTTTTCTATGTGTATTATTGCTTATAACCTCACCATGGTTTCGAGACTCTAAAAAACAAGTCTGTGATCTGATCTATATCGAAATAAATAAACAAACATTTTTTCAAAAATAAGCTTCAGTTATATTTAAATAAAAAATGTTCTTAAAAACAAAACAAAATTTAAATTTTATAAAAGTACAAAATATTTTTCCTATTTATTCGTCTTTGGATGATGATATCCGTTCTGGCATGAAGTTAATATTCAGTGTTGAGGTGCTTGGTGTAGGTAATCCTGCTTTGAAAAAACTATCAAGTTTTTTTTGAACTTTTGAATTCTGCTGTTTTTTTTATAATTAACTCCCTAAAATTACAAAAATGTGTGTAATAAAGCTGAATTTCATTATCTGATGAATTGTCAATAAATGTTATTATTAGATTGTCGAGATGCGATCTAATCACTGATAATTTAACATTTGGGAATGTTGTTTCTTCTTCCTCATTATCTCCACTCCCATCCTTCATCTTCCAAGGCCATAACCTCATCTGCTATTTCATTTTCAGTCATGATATGATATGATATCCAGGATCACGTTCATCTTCTTCTAACCACTGTAAAACATCTTCCTTGACTACTTGCTCCCCACCAATATTGTGTATTGTTCTGCAGTAATCACTAACCTCTAGCCCTTCTAAATCTAAGTCTGCATCTTCGTCATCAAGCAAATTCTTCCAACAATTCTTCAATGTTTGAACTTTCACTTCTTTCCATGCTGCCGCAAAATTAAAAATTGCAGATTTTAAACTGTAACTTTTTAAGTTTTGTAAGGTATGCAGACTTCTTGTATCTTCTTCATTATCTTCATCCTGAAATACAATCATTACTTCATCTAAAAACTTTTTTGGTGTGTATTCGTTTGGTTGCCAGAATTATCCCCTGATCCATGGGCTAGATAAGTGATGTTGTATTTTTTGGCAAAAACATCTGAATTTTCCATTTCCTGAACATAAAATATTTTCGGATGGATGAACAGGAACGTTGTCTAAAAGCAATAAAGATTTTGCATCTTCTGGTGGTATTCCAAGCTCTTCGACTTGAAATTTCCTAACTGCAGGTACAAATTCTTTAAAAAACCAGTCTTGAAAAATGTTTGAGTTGAACCATGCCTTTTTAGAGTTATAATATGAAACGGACAGATGATTCATTATATTTTTTAAAACTGTAGGTTTGTGAGATTTGCCAACAATTATGGGTCTCAGTTTATGCGATCCATCGGCATTAGTGCAAAGCAGCGCCGAGATCCTATCCTTGCTGATTTTTCTTCCGGGTGTCAATTTTTCATATTTTGAGGCTTGTGTGTTTTCTTGCACAGAATGCCAGAACAAACCAGTTTCGTCAGCATTATAAATCTGAGACTGTAATAGCATTTTGTTATTTATACGTTCTATTAATTTTTGCCTAAATGGTTCAATAGCTTTTGTTGGAGCACTTGAAGCATCACCGTAAATTCGTTTGTTCATAATTCCGTGCCTTTTGCGAATGTGCCAAAGCCATTCATAGCTTGCTTTGAATGGTGTGTTCACTTGATTTGCTAATTTAATTGTTGCAGATTTCAATTCAACTGTCCGAATTGGAACCCACAAGAAAGTTGCTGTGTGTACCACTTCAACAATGCTTCTTAAACTGAAGTTTCATGTGCCAATTTCATGTTTTTGGGGATTGGTGCTTTCACCTACATCACATATTATCACAAATTTTTTTATTTTGTCTTTGTTATGTTTAATTCTGATACAGTTTACTTTTTTATGCCATATTGCTCACATATACGAGACACAGACATTGTCGAATCCAACTTTTGTATGACTTCTAATTTTTGATTTAACTTTAAATTAACTCTCCGTTTGTCCATATTTTAAGGTTAGGGTTACAAAGATGTGTTTTATCATTCATACATATCTAATTTTAAGTTTATATTGAATAGGTCTATAAAATGCATACGCACATAAACCATTCACTGCAAGTAAACAAATGCACACTACTGGCCATGGCTTAGCGCATGTCGGAACATTGGCCAGCATGCATTAAAACTGCTGCAGAAAGTCACGCCATGCGACAAAAGAACCAATTACAGCCAATTGGTGTAATCGCTAATTTCCAATTGGTGTGATCACTATTTGCCAAAATTTGTTAAAAATAACAGGAAATTAATAAGAAAAAATAACCTTTAATTTAATTATAAGCAAAGCTTGGTTAAAAGCATTTTAAAATTAACAGGGTGTTAATTTTCACGTGACATATGAACCGGAAATTTGGTCCGTTAAATCCCAACTCAGTAAAATTGAGGGTTTACTGTATAGATATTCCCCAGGTGAAAAAGAGAGCACATAATAGGAATGTGTAAGTTATTAAAGGGGTTTTATAGAATTGACAACCAAAGATTTTTTTGATAACTGCAGGAAGTGAGAGAATAAGAGGTCATTACTGCTTAACACAGGAGAAGGATTAACACTACATTTATTGCTTGGAGAACAGTGAATGTGTGAAATGAGTTGCCAGAGAGTTGTGAATGTTTTGTAGTGAATTAGTTTAAAGAGAAATATGATATGTATTATGTGAATAATGACTAATATGAGTTTCACTTGATGAGTCTTTGATTACATGGAAATTCCTGAGAAAATAATAATAATAATGATAACAATGGACAAAGGTTTGGAATAGAGTAATCTTAAGGGAATGATAGCAAGAGATAATAATAGGTAAATCCTAGCAGGAAAAGAGTTTCCCTTCTAGGATTTACCTATTATGGTATGATAAAAAAAAACAAAAAAAAAACATTAAGTCGGTGTTAGCTTAATGGCATGCGGCTGGAACAAGCCAATTGGTATGAGAAGCAGAATTGGATTGACAAGATTGTAAAGTCCATGCGTGTGTATATGTGAAGGAAAAGTTAGCAATGAACACCAGAAGACTGGAAAAAAGTTATGTGAAGTGTTACATCCTGTTCTTGTTATTTCATAGAAATGGAAGGACTGGAGCATGGTGACAAACATGATGTCCAGAATCATCATGTACATCTGTTCATACTGATCTTTTATCCTGTATCCACTAAATCTTAATCCCATATAGCTTTAGGATGTAGTGGAAATGAAATATATGGAGTGTATATAGAACCTCATAAACCTGGCATATTGAAGCAGTTCTGAAGGTTAACTGTCAGTATGTAATTTTTTTTTTTTTTTTAGTATGCAATTAGTGGGTATATTAATAAAATCTATCCACTGTATATTGTTAAACTTGCAGTGTTAGATATTTTATGTGTATAATTTCTCTATACTTAGTATAAAATTAGTCTATGCAGATATTTGCAGAAATTTTTTATTACTGTATTACTTAAATTACTGTATTTTTCGTTAGATAACGTGCACCCACAACATTTTCATCACTCCTTTTGATGTATAGATAACACGCATGCACCAATTAGCAGTAGAGTTAGAAAGTACAGACAGAGGACGGGGGAATTCTTTAAAAGCACGTGTGTTGCTAGTAGCAGTGGTTGATTTTTTTAATTCAAAATTTTACAATTTTCGCATTATTGGGGAGCACTGTGACATTACTATGACTTTTTGTGTGACCCAATTGGATAAAGGTTGGATAAATTCCGAAGTTATGAAATTTTGGTTGGAGAATGTGTGGCGAAAGAGAAAAATGGCATTTTTCAACCCAAAATCTTTGTTACTGTTGGATTCGTGTAGGGCACGCACACACACATGCACGCACGCGCACGCGACAGCAGAAGTTAAAACAGTTGTAAGTAAGTATTCCAAATTGGCCGTCATTCCAGGTGGTTTAACAAAAAAACTCCAACCCCTTGATCTTGCAGTAAATAAACCATTCAAAGGCAATTTGCAGGCTAAGTGGGAAGACTGGATGATGAATGGCATCCATGAATATAACAAAACAGGACAGATGAAAAGAACATCGTCATATAAAGATATACAGGGTGTTCGGGATAAATTTGACATATTTATAATTAATTATATTTTTCCGTAAGTTACATGTATTAACACACACTTCTCTTCATTTAAAAGTTTGGACCCTTCTTCATTCATATACAAGATGTCAGAAAGGATGGATAGCTGGAACTCACCTGAATCATGGAAGAGAATAACTTGTATCATGATGATTCGTGCCCGCCATCAAAATAAGGATATTACGACTGCTGCCCAATGCTCCCTGAATACAGTAAAAACAATCAGGCATGAACTAGAGACTTGCAATGGTGACTACGAGGATGTAGCAAGAAGAAAGATCCCTAGCAGACGATCTGATTGCGTTCGTACAGCAGAATTCCTCGCAAATCTGCAGGAACAGGTGTTGAAGAACCCTGGCATTGGAATTCGGGCTTTGTTCGTGGCGTTGCTAACTGTAGTCAAGCCCTGGATAACAAGGGTAGCCAATGGTAGGCCGTATGTATGGCAGCAGGATTCGGCCCCTTGCCACACCTCTGGGAAAAGTCAAAAATGGTTGTCTGAAAATTTCTACGACTTCACCAGTCCAAATGTTTGGCCTCCAAACTCCCCAGACCTTAACCCCATGGATTATTTTGTATGGGGCGCAGTTGAAAAAGACACCAATCGCACTTCCAGTAATACAAAAGCCCAGTTAATGGATAAAATTAAAACAGTTTTTGCGGCCCTTCCCAGGGAGACTGTAGCATCAGCTTGTTCGAGGTTCCGAAGCAGAATTGAAGCTGTGATCGATGCTAATGGTGGTTATTTTGAGTAAATCTTGTTGATAGTATTGTAATTAACTCTGCCTGTAATGTTTTTTTGTCAATTCATTAAATTTAATAGATACAAAGAAGATTTTCTTTTTCCTTACGAAACTGTCAAATTTATCCCGAACACCCTGTAGTTACGTGGATTGTAGGTTGGAGTGCTGTAAGTGAAAACTGTGTTAGAAATGGTTTCATTAAAGCACAAGGGACTGCTGTGGTGTCTGGTGACAATGATTATGAAGCTGAAGAAATACCAAGTGAAATTTTTAACGCAATTGATTCTTTCAATATTGAGTCTGATGAAGAATTTTTTGGATTTGAATAGTGTAATGTTCAATAAATATTAAGTAATACTTTCTACCTTAGTTTAGTTATTACATTTGATTTATCTCTCATACCTTTCAAATGTATACCATGCATGTTCATTTTTAACGAATTTAGACTTTTTTGCACGATAGATAACGTGCGTTATCTATAGAAAAATACAGTAATTCAGTATAATTAATTTCAGTATAATTAATCTAAATTAATTATACTGAAATTTATTTTAAATCTTTTGAATTATCATATTATAATAAAACTGTTCTTCATGATACATACATAGAGGCTTGAAGAAATTGATGAATAATATTGTTGTTTAGTTTCTTTTCAGTTACAGAAATTAAAAATAGTTACTATTCACTCCATATCACCCCATTTAGCTCATGTGTATAACATTAAATATTAAGATATTATTGACAAGAGATTTAAGCAACTAATTTTCTAAATAATTAACTGAGTAATTATATTAATTATGAATAATTAACCAGCTTTGAAGTATGGGCCTTTTATTGATTAACTGAATGTTACTCTGACATGTTTCACTGTTCTTTATGGCTGATAGCATCTTTAGGGGGATATTTAACACAAACAAAAACAAAAAAACTCAAACATTTCCAACAGCCATTATATCTATAAATAACATTATAAACAGATGTAAAAACAGTGAAACATGTTGGAATAACATTCAGTTAATCAATAAAAGGTCTATAAGTCAAACCTGGTTAATCATTCATAGTTAAGCAATTCGTATTTATTTAGCAGTTCTTATTAGGAAATTATGGATGATTAAAAGTAAACTGAATATACTTTTTTTTTCCATATACAGGTGATTTAATGGGATCCAGTATTCATGGTATAGACAGATTAGTACAAATGCCAATAGGCTGTGGAGAGCAAAATATGATTCGTCTAGTTCCAAACATTGTAGTGATGGATTATCTGAATGCCACCGAACGTTTAAAACCATTTCTTAAACAGAAAGCCCTCAGAAACATTCAGGATGGTATGCATTAAAAGTGACCATTTTTTCATATTTAAATGAAGCTAATAATGCACAATGATTTCAATTTCATTATGTTAAGAATAGTAACACACACACATATTGATCTCAATTTTATTATATTCAGCAAGGTTAATAATGAAGGTAGACTAATATTTGTAGACTTTCCAACTGCTACTTTTTCCCAGCACATCAGGGTTCTTTCAAGTATGCCAAAGTTACATATATTTTACAAAAATATATGTAACTTAGCGAAGTTACATATATTTTTCAGTTACACATATTAAAAAAAAAAAAAAAAAACTATAATTTTCAACCTGAAAAAAAAATTATGTTTTGTCAAATAAATATAAACAAGTGTGGGAGAGAAGAGTTGCTTAGAGATCAAAAACTAATGACTGGGACAAAACAATCACATAACCTGTAAGGAATGCAGAAGAACTGACTGGAGTTTTCTGACCAAGTGTCCTATCCTTACTGTAAAATGTATTTGACAATAAATTATATCCTTGTTTAATCTTTTTTCCAAGTATAAGCAAACATAGTTTGCAATTTCAGATATCTTCACAACTAGGCTACTTGAATACAGAGGCTATTGCCCTCACATTAATATTACCCCATTAAGCAAACATATTCCAGACTGGTTTTGACCTTTATTTAGGTCTCATCAGTGAGAGCCAGTCCCATGAAGATACCTAGGAACAAATGAATGAATGAATGAGGGTACATCTGGTTTTGACATTTAGATGATCAAGTCATATTATGTGTTATTTTAAATTACACACAACATATTATGTATAACATAATTAGATGTCATGCTATATGGAGCATTGCCCAGTTAAACCAGAACCCCAGTCTACTTGGATTCACTGGTCAGGGAACCAGGGCAAACAGTAACAAGTCAGCTTCTGGAACAGCATCAAATCAACAAAACTGATGACAGCCTTCATTAGCATAAGATGTATCAATGGATAAAAAGCAGAGCAATTAGAGAAATGCCATGTTGCCATAATTGGTATTGCCACAATGACATGCAAGGACTTAAACTAAAGCAGTGAGATGCTTCTATTTGACAACTATAGAATTATATATTCAAGGAACGGTGACCAGGGAAGTATGGAACACAAAGATAAATAAATGGTAAGCAGTTTCACATAGAGTGATGTGGACAAATTTCGAATTGGGAAATTGAATAGTGAAGCTTATCTGTTCTTCTAGTACTAGAATTTTCTTGTAGGGAAGAAATAGAGCAATTTTATAAGTCATTAGAGAACACAGTGACAGAAAGAAAAGACAGGTTATCTTGGAGATTTAAATGACAGAGTAGGAAATTAAACATAAATTAATAATGTGTGTATGGTGATAATGGTATTATCACCATACTCACACAAAAAAGATATGCATAAATTCATATATTTAACACACACAATGACAAGCACCAGAAATAAGAAATCTTTTTGATAATGTTACTGTGGAGAGTGATATCTTCAGACTGATACAAGCATTAACAAGGATATGAAACAGGAGGGGGGGGGGATAACCATTCAGTTTTAAACAGGATAAAAATATGTATTGCAATGAACTGTTCATGAAAGGAAAGTTTTAAAATGATCACTTCAGGAGCTTTCAGATGTAAATTGCAAGCACATATATAAATACATCATCATCATGCATATCAAGGATTTAGGCCTAGCATGGCCTGTTCCGGCATTAGAAGTCATTGTTGAATCATTTAAGAGGACGTCTTGGTTTTCTTTTTCCTAATGGCTTGTACTTTAACGCTTGTTTTGGTAGTCTTTCTGTTTTCATTCTTTGAATGTGTTCCATCCATTTATGTTTATATTTTTTAATTTTTTCTATTACTGGTTCTTGGTTTAATTCTTTCATAATGAATTTCATAATGAATCTTCATTGGATGGAGATATTCAGTTGTTTGCAGATGATACAAAGTTGGGACGAACCATAAAGAGTAGTGAAGATGTTGTGGCCTTGCAAGAAGACTTGAATAAATTGAGTGATTGGGCAAGCAAATGGGGATGTGAGTTCAATGTTGCGAAATGTAAGGTTTTAAAATTTGAAAACAAAGATGGGATGCAGAATTTATGCTTGGTGAGAATATATTGTTGGAAGTAGAGGAAATAAGAGATCTGGGAGTGATAGTGGATAAGGATTTAAAATTTAGGGGACACATCGCCAAAATTGTGAAGACAACACAAAGACTTCTGGGAATGATGCGGAGGACACTGACGTGTAGAAGTAGGGAGATTCTTGTTCCATTGTATAATGTTTTGATTAGGCCACACATGGACTATTGTGCCCAGATTTGGTCACCTGGTTTTCAGAAGGATGAAGAGATGTTGGAAAGGGTCCAAAGGTGACTGACTAAGGTAGTTTCTGACCTCTGGAATGTCGAGTATGAGGAAAGATTGAAAAGATGTAATTTGCAGAGTCTAGTGGAGAGAAGGAAGAGAGGAGATATGATAGAGACCGACAAGTTGGTAAGGGGTTGTTATAGGATCAATGGTGGAGAAGTTCTACAGAGAATAGTGGGAGATCAGGGGAGAACCAGAGGTCATCCCTGGAAACTGTATAAAGAGGGTGTGAGTAGGGGAGTGAGAGGCAGGTTTTTTTCATGCAGAGTTGTGAGTGATTGGAATGCCTTACCTGAGAGTGTGGTGTCTGCAAGAAGTTTGAATGTGTTTAAGACACGGTATGATGAGATGTGTGTGAGATAAAAGGACCTCCTAGACAAGTCTTTGACTCCATGAGGTCTTGTTTAATAATAATAATAATTTCTTTGTTTCTTTTGTGATCAAATAGAGTATACTTTGCAGTTTTTCTCATTAACTTCATTTATGCTGTTATTAATCTTTGTTTGTCTTTTTGTTTTATTGTCCAGATTTTGCTTCCATACATTAAGACTGGTAGGGCTAATGTATTGTATACTTTTAGTCTGGTTTGTTTTTGAACTAGGTTTGGTTTAAATTATAGAGTTAATTACACCTGTTATTTTTAAATATTTTGCAATTTTTACATTTATATCTTTTTCATTTTCATATGTGATCATACATCCTAGGTAGTTAAACGAATTCACCTGTTCTAAGATCTTGTTATCTATTACTATTTTAGTTCTTGCTGGATCTTGTCCTTTAAAGGCCATAGTTTTTGATTTTTCTGTTGATATTATCATACCGTAATCTTTGGCTATCTCATTTAGATCTAAAATAACTTTCTGTAAGTTATCTTCAGAATTTGTAATTATTATTTGGTTGTCAGCAAAAAGGAGGGTGTTTAAGTTCACTGTAGGAGAAAGTTTATTACTCTGATGGAAATTTTTATTCCATTTTATTATTATTTCATTTAAATAAATATTAAAAAATGTTGTTGAGAGGGGACATCCCTGTCGGACCCCTTGGTTTATCTCTCTCGTATATGATAGCTCATGATTTAATCTTATTTGTATTTGATTATTTTCATACATACTTGTGATAGCTTTTAGGATATTATTTGGTATTTGTCTTTCTTTTAATATGTTAAATAATGTTTCTTTTAACTTTGTCAAATGCTTTTTCAAAGTCAATAAATGCATTATGTGTTTCTAAATTGTATTCTCTTCTTTTCTCTATTATTAATTTTAGGCAAAAGGCCAGGTCTGTACATGATCGTCCTTTTCTAAATCCATTCTGTATTTCTAAAATAAAGTTTTCGGAATATTTCATTAGTTTGCTATTTAAGATTCTGCTATATATTTTGTAACAGGAATTTAGTATACTGATACCGCTATAGTTTTTAGGGTCATCTCTATTATCTTTTTTAAAGATAGGAATCACAATTGCTTTTTTCCATTCTATTGGGGGGATACCAGTTGAATAAATTTTATTTAAAAATAATAAGAGTCTTTCTTTGAATCTTGTTCCTGCATATTTACAGGGTGTTCGGGATAAATTTGACATATTTATAATTAATTATATTTTTCCGTAAGTTACATGTATTAACACACACTTCTCTTCATTTAAAAGTTTGGACCCTTCTTCATTCATATACAAGATGTCAGAAAGGATGGATAGCTGGAACCCACCTGAATCATGGAAGAGAATAACTTGTATCATGATGATTCGTGCCCGCCATCAAAATAAGGATATTACGACTGCTGCCCAATGCTCCCTGAATACAGTAAAAACAATCAAGCATGAACTAGAGACTTGCAATGGTGACTACGAGGATGTAGCAAGAAGAAAGATCCCTAGCAGACGATCTGATTGCGTTCGTACAGCAGAATTCCTCGCAAATCTGCAGGAACAGGTGTTGAAGAACCCTGGCATTGGAATTCGGGCTTTGTTCGTGGAGTTGCTAACTGTAGTCAAGCCCTGGATAACAAGGGTAGCCAATGGTAGGCCGTATGTATGGCAGCAGGATTCGGCCCCTTGCCACACCTCTGGGAAAAGTCAAAAATGGTTGTCTGAAAATTTCTACGACTTCACCAGTCCAAATGTTTGGCCTCCAAACTCCCCAGACCTTAACCCCATGGATTATTTTGTATGGGGCGCAGTTGAAAAAGACACCAATCGCACTTCCAGTAATACAAAAGCCCAGTTAATGGATAAAATTAAAACAGTTTTTGCGGCCCTTCCCAGGGAGACTGTAGCATCAGCTTGTTCGAGGTTCCGAAGCAGAATTGAAGCTGTGATCGTTGCTAATGGTGGTTATTTTGAGTAAATCTTGTTGATAGTATTGTAATTAACTCTGCCTGTAATGTTTTTTTGTCAATTCATTAAATTTAATAGATACAAAGAAGATTTTCTTTTTCCTTACGAAACTGTCAAATTTATCCCGAACACCCTGTATATAGTTCTGAACCTAGCTTATCTTCTCCAGGTGATTTTCCATTTCTTGTTTCTTTCAGGCAGATTTCTAATTCTTCCTAAGTTATTTCCTTTTCATTTTCGTTAATTGTTTGCCAGTTGTCTTTTTTAAAATATTTGTCTGTCCACAATTCTGTGTAGTAATTTAGAAATTCTTCTAATTTCAATTTGGTGTTTAATTTTATGTTTTCTTTGGTGTCGGCATATAAGTGTTTCAAAATCTTATATACATTGGGTCTTATTTTATATAAATCATGTTCTAAATTAGAAACAAATTTGTTCCATGATTTTCTGTCTTTTTATGAGTTCTCTTTTAGCTATGGCTCTTATTCTTTTATATTCTATTTCATCTTCTAATCTTTTACTGCTTAATCATTTGTGATAGGCTTCTTTTTTCTTTTTGATTATTTCTTTGATTGTATCATCCCAGATTTTCAGTTTTTCATTTGCTGCTGCATTTAGTATCATTTTTATATTAAGCCATTCTATTTCTATTTCTTCATTTTGTTTTATTTTATCTAGATATCGGTTAATTCTTTGTTCATAATAGCCATTGTACATTTGTGTCATTCAATAGTCTAGTTTTATAATTGAGAGAGGACTTGAAAGTATTGTTACAGGTAGTGAAAGAAAAGAGTGACAGAGTTAGAATGGTGAGTCTGTTGCTGCAATATGACAGAGAGGAGTTTAGAAGGAGGGCCATAATTGCAAATGACATTATGCGTTGGTTATGCAGATGGTGTGGTGTGGAATTCGTGGACGTGTGGAATGAGTTTGATGGGCAAAAGGATTTATACAAGATGGATGGCCTGCATTTGAATGGATTTGGTGTGCAGAGACTGGAAAAAGTGTTGCTGAATGAAGTGAAAATGGATGTGCAGAACCAGGGAAACTAGAACTACCAAGGAGGGGATGGATATGCAGACATCAGTGAGACAGTTGAGTGTAAGAATGTATATAATGTACCCGAGCCAGTACTAAGGACCAAAAATGGGAATGGGATATTTAGAATAACGCATCAAGATTGGGGTGGGACAAAGGGATCACTGCATTTCATGTATACTAATGCCAGGAGTATTAGGAACAAGAAGGAAGAATTTTTGGCCTTGATTGGCTCTTCCTGGCCACAGGTTATTGGCATTAGTGAAACATGGCTGACGGAAGATGATATAGTTAATGGGATAGAATGTGTAGATTATAGTGTGTTTAGAAGGGACAGAGAGAATAAAATGGGGAGAGGGGTGTTATTGATGATAGCTGATGAACTGCAGCCAAGGAGAATTGAAGTTGTATCGCAGGATAGTGAAAGGAGCTCATTTGAGGCTATTTGGTGTGAGATTGAGACTGGCAGAATAAAATATACAGTTGGGTGCTGCTATAGACCAGGTGATGGAATAGACGATGGAGATAGTATGCATAAACAAATTGATGAAATGAGTAGAAGGAGGGTAATTATTATTGGGGATTTCAACTATGGTAACATTGATTGGAAGGAGGAGAGGACACATGTGAGGAAGGAAATGGATTATTAAGGGATAACTATCTGAGACAGCATGTAATTGAAAATACTAGGGGTGTGAGAGTGCTTGACCTGGTAATAATAGCATCTCAGAATTGATTGTAATGAATATGACCATGTTGCCACCTATTGGTGAGAGTGATCATAAGGTCTTGACCTGGGAGTTGGCTAAAGGTGTGGAATTTTCGATTAAGACAGAGTACATGTGGAATTACCGTGCTGGCAGGTATGACAAGCTTAGGAGATTGCTTGGATCAGTGCCATGGCATGTACAACTGCAAGGGCTGGATGTCGATAGAGCATGGGAAGTGGTCAAGGAGCATTTACAGGAGGTTATGGCTGATTGTATACCTAGGGTCCGAATAGTAAAACAAGTAGGGGTTAATGGATGAATAACACCATTAAGCTTGAGCTGCAAAAAAAGAAACAACTGTGGAGGGAATTTAAAGAAAGGGTTGACCTGCAGGCACACGAACGGTATAAAGTGCAGGCCAGAAGGGTAACGAGTGTGGTAAAAAAAGCAAAAGTGGATTATGAAAAGAAACTTGCAATGCAAGCTAAAGAGAATCCCAAACAGTTCTTTCAATATGCTGCAAGCAAGAAAAAAACTGTACACGGCAAAGTGATTTTAAGGAATGCCGATGGTAAGGCGGTCACTGAATCAGTTGATACAGTGGAATTACTGAGCGAGCACTTTGCCAAAGTATATCATCCAGGTGGTGACATTGAAAAAATAAAGGAACCATTAGTTTATACGGGAATTGTGGTGAATGAAGTGGAGGTGAATAGTCTATTACGGAACCTTAATGTGAATACATCTGTGGGATTAGATGGTATACTGGCACGGGTCTTGCGTGAAGCGGCTAAGGAATTATGAATGCCCTTGACCATGTTGTTTAATCTGAGTCTCGGGTCTGGTTTAGTCCCGAAGGTGTGGAAAGAGAGGAAAATAGTTTCACTGCACAAAGGAGGATCCAAGACGACGGTTGCAAATTACTGACCGATGAGCATATCAGGTGTCGTTGTCAAGGTCTTGGAGAAAGTAGTCAAGGGAAAAATACAGGAATGGATTGATGAAAATGAGATACTGACGGGGGACAGCATGGCTTTGTGAAGGGTAGATCATGCCTCAGTAACTTGCTCAAGTTTTATAACAAGGTGACGACTGAACTGGATAAGGGTAATGGGTTTACAGTGATACTGCTGGACCTGGCAAAGGCGTTTGACAGGATACCACATGGAATTCTAATCCATAAACTACAACATATGGGAATGGATATAGGGTTGGTGAGATGGATATATCAAAGAGTGGTTTATTCAGGAGTAGAGTCTAAAAGACGGCCTGTGACTAATGGTGTGCCGCAGGGTTCTATTGTTGGATCAATGCTGTTTAATTTGTTCATTAACGATATAGGGAAGGATCTAAGAGGAACAGTTCATTTGTTCGCTGATGATGCAAAGTTGGGTAGGGCGATAGTGAATGCAGTAGATGTCAAAATCTTGCAGGACGACTTGGATAGATTGGAGTTCTGGGATAAGTAGAATGGATGTCAATTTAATGTGACAAAATGTAAGGTTATGCATTTTGGGGTGAAAAGATTAGCAGCAGTATACCACATTGGTGGAACTGTACTCCAGTAGATTGATGAGGCCAGGGACTTGGGAGTGGTGGTGGTGAAGATTTTGGAAAAGTTTGTTAGGGGTTGCATTCAGAAATGGGTTGACAGAGAATCTCTACTTTGCAACAAACATCATAGGTTTACTAGTGGAAGGTCATGTTTTAGCAACTTGCTCACATTCTGTAATAATGTTACCCTCAGATAAGGAGAATGGATACACCATAATACTTTTGAATTTTTCTAAGGCTTTTGATAAATTGGAGAATATGATTCTAGTAGCAAGGCTTATATGTTGGTCATACATAACTAGTAATTAGTTTACGGAATTAACAACGCATATGGGATAGAGAATATGGGATTGGATTATAAATTATTGGCATGAATAAGAGGATAGCTGACTGACAGATATTAAAAAGTAGTGTATGGGGGGAGGTGAATCAGGCATGAATCTGCATGATTCAAGTTAACCAGTGGTGTGTCTCAAGAATCAGTCCTTGGTCCATTGTTATTCAGTCTGTAGATTAATGACATTGGGAAGGATTTCACATGTGCCATACAGCTATTTGCTGAAGATGCAAAGATAGGTAGGGTAATCAGGAGTGCTGCTGATATGAAGTACTTGCAGAATAATTTGAATAGGCTGGAATTATGGGCATGTGAAAATTGCTATCAGTTCAATGTTAATAAATGTAAAGCCATACACTTTAGTATGATTAGATATCCAATGTTGTATTATGGTGGGATTATGCTAGAAGAAACTGATCAGGCAAGAGATCTTGGTGTTTGTAGACAGGAGGGTAGACATGGAAGTTAGACAGGTTTGTAGACTTGGAGAGTAGACAGGAAGTGGAAGTTTAAAGATTATAAATACATTTGGTGTTGTACCACCTTACCCCAGTCCTGAAGATACTTTCAGGCGCAAACTTTGTTTGCTCACACTTGGATAAAGGATTAAACTAAATTTATTATACTCTAACCAAGCGAAAAATAAACTTATAACATCTTTCTCTAAATCCAGAGTAATTTATTAAAAAAGGGTGGCACACCATTTGGCAACTCCTATAGGTAGAGATGACCTGCTAAAGCTTCTGCCTGGTATCTCAACTTGGGCCTGGCTCCCACTGAAGAGACCTCAATAAAGGTCGAAACTAGTCTGGGTAGTGACCCTTCCCTTAATACATAACATTAGACATGTCCGCAAGGAGATGTGTTTTGCATTATAGGAGATACTGAGACAGGAGTGTTGGTAGCTTGCTCCACCTTTGCAACTAGTTGCCTGGTGTTGTACCACCTTACCCCAGTCCTGAAGATACTTTCAGGCGCAAACTTTGTTTGCTCACACTTGGATAAAGGATTAAACTAAATTTATTATATGATTATAAATACAACTCAGAGAATAACTGCAATGCTGAAATGAACCTTGACATGTAAAGCAAAGGAAGTTATTTTGCCTCTTTACAAAGCCTTGATAAGACTTCACTTAGACTACTGCATACAGATCTGGTCTCCTGGTTTCTGTGGTGATTCTGATACATTGGAGAAAGTGTCAAAAATTATTATTATTATTACGGGTATCTCCATGGAGTCAGTAGACTCATCGCGGGATACCCAAACTATCAAAACAATATCTGTCATATCTCTTCTTAAATTCATTTACAGATGAAGAGCTCGCAACTAAGTCAGGCAATGAATTCCACTCATTCCTCACCCTCCAGGCAAAAAACCTTGTTCTGACATCCTTGTTAACCACACTCTTCTTTAATTTCCAGGGATGACCTCTTGTTCTTCCATCACTATCACACAGCTGAAATATTTCCCCTGCATCAATCCTATAAAAACCTTTCAGTAATTTAAATGTTTCTATCATATCCCTGCTTCTCCGCCTATCAACCAACCTCTGCAATTCACAAGCTCTCAATATATCAATGTAGGATTTTTTACATCACTCACCAACTTGGTCACTCTTCTCTGAACTCTCTCAACAGCCTCATGTCCAAGGAATCCAGGTAATCAGACCTGAACACAGTATTCCAAATGTGGAAGTATCAAGGCTTTATAAAGAGGAATAATAACCTCTTTACCTCTGGATGTCAGTGTGTTCCTCAACAACCAAGTAATCCTATCATAGATGACACCTTAGCAATGTGTCCTCTGAACTTCATCTCCCTATCTACTAACACCCCTAAGTCCCTAGCCTCATCAATCTCTTGGAGTACTGTTCCATCAATGTAGTATACAGCTGGTAATCTTTTAATCAAAAAATGCATGACTTTACACTTTTGCATATTGAACTGATATCCATTATCTTTTGCCCATTCTACCAGCTTATTTAAATCATCCTGCAAACTTTCAACATCAGCCTGATTTTTTATTGTGCTACCCAACTTTGCATCATCAGCAAACAACTAAATATCTCCCTGTAAGCCATTTCCTATATCATTTATATACAAATTAAACAACAATGGCTCAAGCACAAGCCCCGAGTCACACCACTGGTCACCTGCCTCATTATGGACTCAGCTCCTCCATACACCTTCTGGCATCTCTCCCTGAGCCATTCTCCTATTCATATCACCAATTTAGTATCCATTCCCATCTGCTCGGATTTGCATAACAGTGTTCCATGGGGTATCCTGTCAAAAGCCTTAGCAAAATCCAGAAGTACCACTGCGTAGCCAATTCCTTTGTCCAACTCAGATGTCATTCTATTATGAAAAGTTAATAGATTGCTAAGGCAGGATATACCTTTAACAAAACCATGTTGGCCTCTATAGAGCAGGGTTTCTCAAACTTTTTCTACGACGGAACACTTCACAAATCCTGAAATGTTTACGGAACACCTTGCTTATTTTATAATGTATTAATTAATAATTAATTGGTAATTTAGCTTATTCAATTGTTAATTAATAATTGTTAATTAATAATGATTGCCAATTAATTAATAATTAATTAAACATCGATTAAACCATTATTAAATTAATTTGTGCTGTTCATTGTGATGTTCACAATGCTGATTTTCACTGTTCACTGTTCACAATGTTTGTGCTGTTCATTGTGATGTTCACAATGCTGATTTTCACTGTTCACAATGCTGATTTTCATTGTGATCCCATTCTGATCACCAAAAATGTATAGTATTATTATAAGTACTTACAAGTGAATGCAGACTTTTTCTCCTGTGTGCTGGTTTTGTAGGTTAGGTAAATATAAATAAAATAAATGAGTAAATCTAAGTGTTAAGAAAAAACAATAATTTATTGTGAAATGTTAATTAGTAAAAACAAAACACATAAAAATAGTAAAACGTATATTGCAAATTAAGTTCGTAATGACTCCGATGTTTTTGGGTCTTTGAATTACAAATTCGTTTGATATCAGGCACAATATTAGAAAGTTGAATTCTCATATTTGGTGTAGCATCGAATCTGTTCCTGGGCTTTGATTTGGTTGCAGCATAATATGAAAATCCTGCCTCACATAAATATGTCGTTGTAAAAGGAAGTAAAACAAGAATAGCTAGTTTTGACACGCTGGGTACTCGTGTGTTAAATTTGTCCAGAAATCATTTATTGGCAGTTCCTTGTATTTTTATTTTAAATCAGAGTCACTAATTAAGTCAATTAGATTTTTATAGTCACTTGCGCTGAATCCATTTACAGTGGCTTAGCTGTCACTGTAAATGGATTCAGAACCAAGGAATTATCCTCACTGATTTTGGCAAATATTGCAAAAGGTTTGATTGCAAGTCATGCAATTGTTCTAAAATTACGTTAGATACTTCTTCATTTACTTTAGAATTTATTTCAGTCAAAAATTCATGCAAGGTGGGAAAACAATCAAAATTATTCTGTTCAACTGTAGAAATCCAGAATTTCAACTTCCTATCAAAAGATGCAATTTTATCTCTTGTATTTAAAATTATAATATTCTTTCCTTGTAACGATAAGTTAATTTCATTGCACTTTGTAAAAATATCTGCCAGATATGCAAGACTCATCAACCATGAAGAATTTCTTAATAATTCAATAAAATTTTGTCCTAAATTATGTGACATCAAGAAGACCATTAACTGACTATGAAGTTCAAAAAGCCTCAATAATGCTTTTCCTCTGGATAGCCATCTCACTTCAGTATGTAAGAAAAGTGCGTTACACTACCCATTTCATTGCACAAAATTTTAAATAATCTGGATTGAAGTGGTCGAGATTTTACATAGTTGATCATTTTTACGGTTTCATCCAAAATAGTTTTTAAATATGTAGGAATTCTTTTTGTTACTACTGCTTGTCTATGCAAAACACAATGACTTTTGGTGGCTCTTTTAGCTACTTGCAGGATACGTGTTACAACTCCCTTCATCTTTCCTACAATTGCTTGAGCACCATCTGTACAAATATCAATACACTTCTCCCAACCGATTTCCTGTAATATAATTATTAATACAGTTCAATATATCTTCTCCGGTAGTTTTTTCTTGTAGTTATTCGCACATGAGTAAATCTTCTTCAATACTTTTATCAAATATGTAACGAACAAACACTAGTAATACAGTGAGTCCTGCGACATCTGTAGATTCATCCATTTGCAATGAATATTCACTGCAAAGTCTAAGTCAATGAATTAGCTCTTTTTCTATGTCAGCAGAAAGATCTTTGATGCGGCGTGAAACAATATCATTTGATAATTGTACTGCATCTATTTTTTTAGCAACCTGCTCGTTTAACATGCATGATACAATGTCTTTCACACAAGGCTTAATGAGCATCTCACCAATTGTATGAGCTTCACCATGAAGTGCAATGCAGTAACTCACGCGAAAAGACGCCTCTGTTGCATTTTCAGTTGAAGCAATTGTAGCCATTTGAAGTTTAGATTTTTCTAGTGAGTCACGTCATCTCTTAGAAAATGTATATCTTTTCCTTTGTAATCAGTGTGTTTCGTTTTGAAGTGCCTATAAAATTTAGCTGGAGCCAAAGAACTGTTTACTAGTATTTTATTACACAAAACATGAGGAGCAAGTGTATTGCCAATACACGTAAATCCATAATTTAAAATGGTACTTCCGTTTTGGTCTGTTCTAGATGACTCTTGTTCTTTAATATTAGCTTTTGAAGAAACCACAGTTTGCATTTCCATATCTTCTCCAATCATACGAGTAGATGTGTCAGCAGAAATACTTGCTCCTCCTTCTGTTAAAGTTCCTGTCTTAAACAAGAATCCATGGGTATTTTTTCAATAATATTCAAATTCCAATATTTGTCAGAGCTATAATAAAAACAAATAGAATTGTGTTGTAAAGGTAACTTTAGTATGGAAAAACAATGATTATAAATAAGAAATGTCGAATAATATAAAAGTAAATGAATAATGCAAAATAGTAAAAAAAGACTGCAACACACAAAAGTAAATATGAATTGTAACAATACTTGTTAGAAAAGTACTAAACCGTATCAAATAATGTAAAAGCAATTGTAATAAGAATGATTTGATAAAATGTTCAGTAACAAAAATTAAACAGTTCGAAATAAATCGGATATTAATTATAAAATTAGTTAAAAGAGTAAGAAGAATTCTTTTTCTAAAAGTCGCCTCGCCTACTCCCTATATACGGGAATAAAAAGGCGTTAGCTGATTTTTTTTTTTTTTCGAGGGCCCGGTCCCAAGAAATTTACTCGTAAATACCTTTCCAAATTTTTTTAAAGTTCATACATTAACATAAGTATTAATAATTAATTATGGAATAATCATAAAGAGTATTAGTATACTTATGTATATGGCGTGGCATGTTGACAAATATAAATTACATTTAAATTAGTTATCAATCACTGGACTAATGAAATGTTGTAGCATGTCATAGTTTCTTCAGGCAAACATCATTAAATTAATTTGTGCTGATTTTCATTGATATATCCCATTCTGATCACCAAATACATTTATAATATTATTATAAGTACTTACGAGTGAATGCAGACTTTTTCTCCTGTGTGCTGGTAGTTTTTCCCTCCTTTTGTACATCCTGGAGATCTTTGTAGGCTTAAGGTGGATGACTCACTATATGTTCCGTCACAAACACCTTCAATAAGAGATTTCTTAATACCAAAATTAAACAAAGCGCCTTGTCTCTTATTCATATTAATTTTAACTCTGTATTCCTGTTACTTTTAAAAAAATCACGGCACTCCGGTTTCAGAACAAGCACTTACATACTGCAATACGAACTTGTGAAGAAAGTATTCAGTAGTAATAGATTTAAGAACCGGATACAGACTACCTTGATCTTCAATTTCAGTGGAAAAATTTTCTTTTTACTTCCTTGCTGATTGGTCACTGATATTTGCAACGCAGATGTTATTTCGTTCAGTTTTGAGAACATGCCGCCCATTGTTGTAATCGACTTGCAGGCAATTTTTATGATTGGTCATAAACGGCAGTATTCTCTTTCCCGATTGTTGAAAGATTTCAATGTGTGAAAATTAACAATAATTCATGAATACTTCCATGTTTAAAAATATACTGCTTGGTCACTGACATTTGCAACACAGATGTCATTTCCTTCAGTTTTGAAAACAGAAGATATGACACCAATTGTTGTAATGGGCTTGCAGGCAATTTTTACGACCAGTCATAAACAGCGGTATTCCCTTTCCCCAATGTTGAAAGGTTTCGATGTGTGAAAATTAATGATACACAGATGTCATTAGGTGTTCTGGGTCTGAGCCTTTCGACATATTCACTAATATTATTCTCCTCAGAATATTTTTACTATAAAATATTTATTCATGAAAAATGCTTAGAAAACTAAAATGACAAATTTCATAACTTCTCGCGGAACACTATTCAAACTGTGTTCTGCGGAACACAGTTTGAGAAACCCTGCTATAGAGTATCATATCCTGATCCACCTATTCTTGAATTTTGTCTTTAACCAACTTTTCCAATACTTTTACCACTACTCCTGAGATGGTGATTGGTCTGTAATTAACTACCGAAGTTTTAGAGCCACCCTTATGCAAAGGAACCACTTTGCCTAACTTCCACTCCCTAGGGACCATACCAGAGTTCAAACTTAAATTAAATATCCAAGTAAGAGGGGTTGACAATTCATTTGCACATTCACGCAACACCCGAGCTGATATTCCATGTAAGTCTACAGCAGTGTTTGCATTTAAATTTTGCAATACATTAAATACCTCTGATCAGGCTGATGATATAAGGATTGTGGAGTACTGATTATGAAGACAGATTGAGAATTTGTAGCCTGCAGACACTAGCAAACAGGAGAAAGAGGGGTGATATGATTGAGACTTACAAACTTTTGAAAGGGTTATACAAATTTTCAGCAGTGATTGGAATGGATTGCATTTAGATGTTGTATGTGCAAGCAGCATCAGTGAATTCAAGAACAGGTATGACATCTGGTGCAAATAGTATGCCCTCCCTTGATGAGTGCCTGATCCCAGGAGGTCTCTCTTAATAATAATAATAATATTAACCATCATCATACAGTCCTGATCATTTTTGTTATCTGCCTCTGTACCCACGTTCAGGTTACTTCATCCCCTTCAAATCCCAGTGACTAGCTCTGAGCAGAAATCCAGTGTGGTTTAATCAAAGCTTTGTATATTGGGACCAACAACCTTTTATCTGTCATGGTCAATGTTCTATATATTGCAGCAAATTCTCTGACATCTGAGTTCCTCATTTATTTGCCCAGCTTTCCAGCTTATTCAGATCCTCTTGAAAAGACAGAACATCCACACTAATGCTAATAATCCGCCGAAGCTTGACATAATCTGCAAACAGCATATGGGCTTATTTAAGTTAAGGGATATTACATCCCATATTGTTTCATAGCCGAATAAGAAACTCAAAGAGTTTCATGCCGAATATAGAAACTATATAAAGTTCGGCGAGTCCATTTACTATATACTAAATATATACTAAACTATACTATACTAAATAAAACTATTACTATATACTAATACAAGTCCATATACTAATTAGTAATTAGTATATGGGCTTTTTCAATTGAAGGTGAGTTAGCCGATAGCATATGTAATTATCAGTGATGTAATTATCAGTGTAATAATTAACCGATGTAATTATCAGTGAGGTATCAAATCATCCACCAATTGGTGAAAGTGACCATGAGGTGATTACTTGGATGGTTGCCAGCAGTGCAAGGACCCCTGTGAAAAAAGGGTATATGTGGAACTACAAGGGGGGTGATTATGAAGAGCTCAGGAGACTGCTTGCAGGTGTAGCATGGAATGAGGAGTTAGCTGGAAAAGAGATCAATGCAGCTTGGGGGATTTCCAAAAACTATCTAGTGGATGTAATGTCTAAATGTATACCACGGGTGAGAAGGTTAAATAAGTTAGGTGTGAGATGGATGAATAAAGAGATTAAGCATGCAATACAGAGAAAAAGGGCATTGTGGAGGCAGCATAAGAGAAGTGGAAGTAACCAATTTCATGAGTTCTACAAAGACCAGGCAAGGAGAGTGACTTGGTTGGTGAGAGTAGCTAAAGAGAGGTATGAACAGCAGTTAGCTAATGAAGCTAAAAAGAATCCTAGGGAGTTCTTTCGATATGTAGCCAGCAAAAGAAAGAATGATTATGGAAGGATGACATTGATTGGAGGAAATGGTATAAAGACAGCTGTTGCAGAATGTGTGGTGGAGATACTTAATGAACAGTTCATAAAGATCTTTCAATCTTGTGAATGTGACTTCATGGAGAGATTAAGAGCAGTTGATGATGGGGAGGAGAGACTGACTGTAAGTGAGCAAGAGGTGTTTGGGGAGTTGAGTAAACTAGATGTAAATAAGGCTGTGGGACTTGATAATATATCACCGCGTATTCTGAAGGAATGTGCCAGAGAATTGACACCTGCCTTGACATATTTTTTTAATACGAGTCTTGCACTTGGTCAAGTCCCTAAAGAGTGGAAGGAGGGCAAGATTGTGCCACTTCATAAAGGAGGTGATCGAACTCAAGCATCAAACTATAGGCTTATCTGTGTGTCAGGTGTTGTGGTTAAGTTGTTGGAGAAGCTTGTGAGAACTAGGATCCAGAGTTGGGTTGACAACAATGGTATAATCTTTGATGGACAGCATGGATTTGCTAAAGGGAGGTCGTGTTTTAGTAATCTACTTACTTATTACAATAAAGTGACTGCTTCCTTGGACAGAGGAGAAGGATACACAGTAATATACTTGGATTTCGCAAAAGCTTTTGATAGAGTACCTCATGATAAGTTGACAGTCAAACTAGAGCAGATGGGGTTGGATAGTAGATTAGTGCATTGGATTGGAGACTGGCTATCTGATAGGTATCAACAAGTTGTGTATGGGGGTGCAATATCCAGGAAAAGGAAAGTCACTAGTGGAGTGCCTCAGGGATCTGTTTTAGGGCCATTACTATTTAACTTGTAAATTAATGATATTGGCGAAGATTTGGATGGAGATATTCAGTTGTTTGCAGATGATGCAAAGTTGGGACGAACCATAAAGAGTAGTGAAGATGTTGTGGCCTTGCAAGAAGACTTGAATAAATTGAGTGATTGGGCAAGCAAATGGGGATGTGAGTTCAATGTTGCGAAATGTAAGGTTTTAAAATTTGAAAACAAAGATGGGATGCAGAATTTATGCTTGGTGAGAATATATTGTTGGAAGTAGAGGAAATAAGAGATCTGGGAGTGATAGTGGATAAGGATCTAAAATTTAGGGGACACATCGCCAAAATTGTGAAGACAACACAAAGACTTCTGGGAATGATGAGGAGGACACTGACGTGTAGAAGTAGGGAGATTCTTGTTCCATTGTATAAGGCTTTGATTAGGCCACACATGGACTATTGTGCCCAGATTTGGTCACCTGGTTTTCAGAAGGATGAAGAGATGTTGGAAAGGATCCAAAGGCGACTGACTAAGGTAGTTTCTGACCTCTGGAATGTCGAGTATGAGGAAAGATTGAAAAGATGTAATTTGCAGAGTCTAGTGGAGAGAAGGAAGAGGGGAGATATGATAGAGACCTACAAGTTGGTAAGGGGTTGTTATAGGATCAGTGGTGGAGAAGTTCTACAGCGAATAGTGGGAGATCAGGGGAGAACCAGAGGTCATCCCTGGAAACTGTATAAAGAGGGTGTGAGTAGGGGAGTGAGAGGCAGGTTTTTTTCGTGCAGAGTTGTGAATGATTGGAATGCCTTGCCTGAGAGTGTGGTGTCTGCAAGGAATTTGAATGTGTTTAAGACCCGGTATGATGAGATGTGTGTGAGATAAAAGGACCTCCTAGATGAGTCTTTGACTCCATGAGGTCTTGTTTAATAATAATATGGATGTAGCAGGTTTTTTCTTCATACAAAGTTGGGTTTTTCATCCTTCATACAAGCAAATTGGATATGAGAATGCACAATTTACAGACAAAAAAATAATGTTGGTGGTGGTAGTACAGAAACTGTGACACTGTGCACTGGACAAAGAAAGGTGGAAGAAGATAGTGAAGGAGGCATTAGACACCAATGGGCAGTGAGCCCATGGTTTGTGATGATGGTGATGGTAGTGGTGATGAGTGATAGATGGTGTTTATGGTAGTAGTGTGGTGATTGTTTGGAGAAATAAGTAGTAGGTGAGACATTGAGATGCATATAGTGGAGTGTAGTAGAGTGCTCTCCCATGATGAAATCTTTGGACTCCTTGGAATTATCATGTAATAGTAATAATAATAATAACAACAACTGAATACCTCCTTAGTCTCATGACAACATCATTGGCATTAAGATTGAATGGCAATGGATTTGGTATTGAACCCTGGGAAACAACACTTGTTACATGACTACTCCCTAACCCTGCGTCCCCATATACACTTGCTGATATCTATCAAAAAGCCAGTTACCAATCCATTTCACTAACTTGATATCCAAACCTGTATGTCATAACTTAAAAACTAGCTTGTCATCTTGTACCCTGTAAAATGGCTTTGCAAAATCTCATTCATGTGTTAAGGTTTATGTGCTGGGAGAAATTTATGTTAAGAGGCTTAATGGAGTGAAACAGCACTGGGAAAGGATTAAACTAATATTTATTATTCATCAGATAATAAATACTTACAGTGGCTTTTTTCATGCTGCAAAGATTTTCTAAGCTGTTGTCTTAATATTTTTACAGGCTTAGCTACAGTTTTTTTCACATGCCATTCATATACTGTAAGGTATTGAAGGTTTATTTTTCACTTGGTTAGACTATAATAAATTTAGTTTAATCCTTTATCCAAGTGTGAGCAAACAAAGTTTGCACCTGAAAGTATCTTCAGGACTGGGGTAAGGTAGTACAACACCGGACAACTTGTAGCAAAGGTGGACCAAGCTAACATCACTCCCATCTCAGTATCTCCCATAATGCAAAACACATCTCCTTGCAGATATGTATAATGTTATTATGCATTAAGGGGAGGGCCACTACCCAGACCAGTTTTGACCTTTATTGAGGTCTCTTCAGTGGGAGCCAGGCCCAGAAGTGGAGATACAGGCAGAAGCATTAGCAAGGTCATCTCCACCTATAGGAGTTGCCAAAAGGTGTGCCACCTTTTTATTAAATTACTCTGGATTTAGAATAAGATGCTGAAGGTTTATTTTTTACTTGGTTAGACTATAATAAATTTAGTTTAATGCTTTATCCAAGTGTAAGCAAACAAAGCTTGCACCTGAAAGTAAAAGTATCTTCAGGACTGGGGTAAGGTAGTACAACACCGAGCAACTCTTTGCAAAGGTGGAGCAAGCTAACATCACTTCTATCTCAGTATCTCCCATAATGCAAAACACATTTCCTTGCGGATATGTATAAGGTTATGCATTAAGGGGAAGGCCACTACCCAGACTAGTTTCGACCTTTATTGAGGTCTCTTCAGTGGGAGCCAGGCCCAGGTGGAGATGACCTTGCTAATGCTTCTGCCTGTATCTCCACTTCTGGGCCTGGCTCCCACTGAAGAGACCTCAATAAAGGTCGAAACTAGTCTGGGTAATGGCCCTTCCCTTAATGCATAACATTATACATATCCGCAAGGAGATGTGTTTTGCATTATGGGAGATACTGAGATAGGAGTGATGTTATCTTGCTCCACCTTTGCAAAGAGTTGCCCGGTGTTGTACTGCTTTACCCCAGTCCTGAAGATACTTTCAGGTGCAAACTTTGTTTGCTTACACTTGGATAAAGGATTAAACTGTAAGGTAATTTCATCCTTGGCATCTTAAATGATGCCATTATCCATTTAGATTTTTAACTGTAGTACCCAAAGTCTTTGATGGTTAGTTTGTCTTTGACAGCATTCTTTTATATATTGTGGGAAAAGGTTTGATGTGCTGTTTCAAAAGCCTAAGTTTCCTAGCAGAAACTTATGAAAAGATATGAAAATAAAAAGAGGGATAATATAATAAGAAGCACATAACAGGATTCAACTGTATGTATGTTTGTTATTGATAGTAATGATGCTGCCTAATAGTAATGTGTGCACTAATGATAAAATTGCTATATGATTTTACATTTCGAGATTATGTGTATATGTGTACTCCATTATTATGAGATCTTGTTCAGCCTGGTACATAATTTTTTTTTTTTAAGTGATCCCCACTCACAGAAGGTTGTGAATCTATAGCACATTAGTACTTTGGGTAGGCTAAAGATAATAGAATTTCTTTAAAATATTTTTATAGATGAAACTGAAATATAACTAAACTGGACTTAAAATTTCTAGGCTATTTAAGACAACTGAAATATAAACATAGAGACTATTCCTATAGTACTTTTGGTAACTGGGATCTTCAAGGAAGTTTATGGCTAACTGCATTTGTTCATCGTGCATTTTATCAAGCAAAGAGATACATTTATATTGATCCAGACAACGTGAATAACACTGTAAAATGGATTATCAGCAAGCAGCAGAGAAATGGATGTTTTCCTTCCATTGGCACTGTGCATAATAAGGCTATGAAGGTAATTAATCTTCTTTAAATAATTTAGTAAAATGAAAACAGTTTTTGATGATTCACTATTGTTCTAACGATTGCAGTTTATTATTTTTTTAAGGATATATAACACTATATAATAATAATATAATAAATATCCATTACTATTTTATAATAATAAAATAAAATAGTAATGGATATTTATAATAAAACCAAGCAATAAAACATTGTTTGTCTTTGAAACAAAATGCCTTTAAAAGTAACTGAGAGCTCACAAAAATATAACCTTCTGCATATAAGTTATCTTGGTGTTCTACACAAAAGATATATATGTTGCCCAAGAGCTCATTAATTTGCCTTTTTATTAGTGGTTTTATATCTGTTAATTCTTGTGAGAGACCAAGCAGAAACCTTAAAAAAGTTAAAATTCCTTTTCTCAGTACTATGTAATCTCTTGTAGAAAAGATGTATTTCCCACAAGTGCACTTGAGTGAACTCTCAGTTGGTGTGTAAAACATAAATTATAGAAAATGAGCCTAAAAGGCTTTGTTTTTGTATCAATAACTGTTAAAAGAAAATTTGAAAAAAAGAAAGCAATAAGTAAGAGATAATGGATGAATGGAGAATGGATTAGTAGGAGCATGAAATGTATTGCCTGAAAGGGGTGGTAAGAGTGCAAACAGTGGATACATTTAAGGAGTAATACAGAATGGGAGGTCTCAAGTAGATCTCCCATGATGACTCTTGTGACTCCATGGAGGTGCAAAATAATAATAATAATAAATATCCATTATTGTTTTATGGGAGTCCTGGCAAATAACAGACTAATTTTGAGGAAAACGTTTGAGAGGAAGTTAGTAATAATGTAAACTTTACATGTAGTGATATCATAGTGTCCTGTATGCCTTCTGAGAGAACATTATTATTATTATTATTATTCAGGCCTCCATGGAGCCAAAAGACTCATCGTGGGAGGTCCTTCCTAAGAAACACAAAGCCTATCAAGACTCATCGAGGGGAGGTCCCCCCTAAGAACCACAAAGTCTGTCATACCACTCCTTAAACTCATTGACCATTCTCGCTCTCACCACTCCATCAGGAAATGCATTCCATGGCTTAACCACCCTCCATGCATAGAAACCACTCCACACCCTCTTGCTCACAGTTTCCTTCCATAACTTCCAGGGATGGCCTCTTCTCATCACTCCCTCCCGCTGTTCGACCAAGCAAAAGAACTCCCCAGTGTCAACCCTGTAACCACCTCTCAACAGTTTAAAAGTCTCAATCATATCACCTCTCCTCCTTCCATCCAAAAAACTCTGCAGTCCACATTCCCTCAGCCGATCCTCATAACTATCATTGTACAGTCCTGAAACCATCTTTTATCTGCCTTTGTACACTTTCCACAGTTAATTTATCCCCTTCAAATCCTGGCGACCAAATCTGAGAACAATAGTCCAAGTGTGGTCTGATTAGGATCTAATACAATGGAATGATAACTGTTTTATCTCTGCAGGTCAGCATTCTTCTCATTATTGCAGCAATCCTCTGTGTTACCTTCACCACCTTTGCAATATGTCCCCTAAAGTTCAGGTTTCTATCTATCATCAACCCCAGATCTCTTGTCTCCCCTACTTCCTTCAGTATAGCTCTTCCAATACAGTATGCAGTGTCCCATTGATGTTTCCCAAATCTCAAGACCTTACATTTTGCTGCATTACACCGATAACCCCATTCATTTGCCCATCTATCTAGCTTATTCAAATCCTCTTGCAGGGCTGCCGCATCTCCACTATTACTAATAATCCTTCCCAGCTTCACATCATCCGCAAATAACTGGATATCCCCTTGCAATCCACTGACAATGCCATTGATATAAAGGTTAAACAATATAGGTCCCAGTACTGAGCCTTGTGGGACCCCACTTGTAACCTTCTGCTTCCTTGAAACTGCCTCACCATACACAACTCTCTGATACCTATTGGACAGCCAATCCTGAATCCAGTTGACCAATCTGACATCCAGACCCATGTGATGCAACTTAAATATCAGCTTATCGTGTGGCACCCTGTCAAATGCTTTCGCTAAGTCTAAGAAAATTGCAGTATATGCCTTTCCCTCATCTAATGTTCTTGTAACTTTATTATAAAAGGCTAGTATATTGCTAAAACAAGAGCGCCCTTTCACAAATCCATGTCGACTCTCACAGATAACATTACCCTCATCTGCCCAATGCTGTATACAGTCCTTCACTACTTTCCCCAAGATCTTAACAACTACTGATGACACACAAACTGGCCTATAATTAGACACTTCCAGTCTGTTACCACCCTTATGCAATGGCACTATCTTACCTTCCTTCCATTCCCTGGGCACCTTTCCCGCAGCCAGACTTTCATTGAAAAGCTAGGTTAAAGGCACTGTCAGTTCTCTAGCACCTTCTCTCAAAACTCATGGTGAAATACTATCCAGTCCCACAGCTTTATTGACATCCAGAGTACTCAGTATTTGAAACACACTCTCCTCCTGTACCTCTAAACCTCGAACCTGCCCTGTCCCTCTAGCATTAAAACTGACACCTCCAGGATGAAATACTCCAATAAAGTGTTCATTGAATAATTCCACTATGTCCTCTGCATCAGTCACTCTATTGCCATTTTTATCTCCCAATGTTATTCTTCCACAGTCATTTCTCCTCCTACTGGCCACATATCTAAAAAATTCCCTAGGATTTTCTTTGGATCTTAGGGCCAATCTCCTCTCATATTCCAGTTTCATCTTCCTTACCATACTATTCACTCTTCTGGCCTGTGTCTTATACTCTTTATGCATCTTCTCTTCACCTGTCTCCTTATATCTCTTCCATAGCCTCTTTTTCGCATGCAATTCCTAATAATATTGTTTATTATTAGGAATTGGCAATTCCTAATAATAAATATGGAATAATATGGCAATTTCTAATAATATAATAATCCCTAAATAATATTGTTTGTCATCCACTTTACTCCAAATTGTGTCCTCTTGTTCACTCGTGGTTTACAACTTACCATTGCTGCTAGCAAATATTCTTTCACAATTTTGCACGCACTAATGATATCCCGGCCTTCCAATTCCTCCCTCCATGAAACTTCCCTAAGTTGACGTCTTAAGCTGTTATGATCACCTGCCTTATAATTCCACATACGTTCCCATCTCTTTGATACTCCTGCATGTCTATTCATTTTTCAAGTCAAAACCATATGGTCACTCTCTCCAACTGGTGGGAGAGATGTCATCTCAGTTATTATCAATTCTTCTGATGCTATAACCAAATCCAAAACTCTTGAACCTCTTGTTTCTTCTAGTACATGTTGCCTAAGACATTTGTCCCTCAAGAATTCTAGAAATTCTATTCTCTTATTGCTACATGCATCTTCCTCTCCCAAATTTACTGTAGTTAAAATCTACCATAACAATCATTCTTCTTGCACTTGCCAAACTCAACTGTCTAAACATTTCCTGGTCCCCACCCTCTGTGCTCCTAGGTCTGTAGCAACACCCCACTAAATATCTTGTCTTGTCCACCTATACCTCACACCATATGCTTTTAAAATCATTAGTGTCACTGCCTTTCAAAGTCTCCCCTCTTAGAGGACATAGGTCGTCACTTATCATAAGCAGTACTCCACCACCACGCTTTCCCTTCCTATCCTGCCGAAAAATGCTGTAGCGAGCGACTTCTATTCCTGTTATTATATCCTCTTCTGTCAACCACGTCTCAGTGATTCCAATAATTTTTGGCCAGGCTGATGCTATCTGCACCACCAATTCCTCCCCCTTATTCTGGATACTCCTGGCATTAGTATAAAGCATATAAATGGCGTTGTTTCTATATCCAGCATTATCCCCTCTAGATTCCACTGGGCTCAGTGTTACCCGATGTCGTCCCCCTTCTCCCAAGTATCCATTCCTACAAGAGGCCAACCCTGCTACCATCCTTCCTGGGACACACTGACTTGTTCAGAACCGCAATCTCTCTAGATGCTTACGTCCTTCCTGATTCAAATGTAAGCGGTCTCTCACATACAATTCCTTTCTATCCTCAAACATACTCCAAGCATCCACATATTCCGGTTTTCTCTTGTCACACATTCTAGCTGTTATGTCATTCAATATCACTGGTCTTCTGTTCAGCTCATCATTATCATACAGACCAAGACTATGGTGATGACAGAAATGCATATGACTTTCAGAACAATCACACTTAAATTAACTTAATTGTGCATGTCAACAACTTATGTAGAGCACCATGTAATTGTACTTCACGTATCTGACCCTTCAATTATCAGAACAGCAAATTGCCTTACCACAGTAATTGAATAAATTGTAGATTAATGTATCATATGGAAAAGAAAAGTATGCAAGAATGTTTTAAAAGTTGGACAGCTTTTACAGGTGAACTGTAGACTTGATAATATAAATATTATTCAAGAAAAATGGAAGTGTTTGAAAACAAAAAACACAGATCTCAAAGACTTAGTGGCAAAATCTGAAGAAACTGTGATAATTCAGCCTGAAGCATGTGGGAATTTGTTTGCAAAGCTAATAGTGAATTCAGAGCAAATAGTGGCACTCTAAAGAGTCACTCTAAAGTGGGGGGGGGAAGGAAAGTGTATTGAAAATTCCTAGCAAGTAAGGTAACAGAGTACATAAAAAAAAACAGTAAGAAAGTTTTGCTATGTGTAAAAGTAGATAAATACAGATTATGAGAAGGCTGGTAAGAAGATAAATATCACAAAGGTGGCAAAATGTTCTTTTAACTGTTGAAAAAGTTCTTTCCTTCATTTCAATGAAGGAAAATACTTCATTGAAATGAAGGAATTATTTGGAAAAAGTATTAATTAAGATAAGTAGTAACAGAACAGTGATGGAAATATTCAAGAGGGATGCACTGAAGAGTAAATATCAGTACATGAAGTAGAGAAGTACTTATATTTAGTTAAGGTAGTTTAAACCTGAATAGCTCAAGTATAGAGGTAAAAAGTTTTTATCAATATTATTATTACATTACACCTCCAGGGAGTCCAAAGACTCATCGAGGGAGGGCACCTACTCTACAACTCTCCGTCTCACCACTCCACCAGCCGCAACTACCTTCATCATCTACATCAACGCCATCTCCTGCTGACCATCACCATTAGTATTTTCACAGACAATCACAAACATCCATGCCCACGGCAGGATTCGAATTTTTGCTGTGACTATATTCCATAATTAATCTGGATGAATTCTGAATAATCAGAGTAGAGTACTCACAGTACTCTTCTAAGAAAGGGAAATTTTAAAAAAAGAGATACCAAAATTACACAGGCATTTTCCTAGTGTTCCATATAATGTCTATGCAAGCATACTTAAGAAGAGGCTATGAGGAATTGTAGAAGGAAAACGTGGAGAAGAACAAGAGATTCAGGCCAAACAGGGAATGTCAGAACAGATCTTCACTTTAAGGCAAATAATTGAGAAATAATATGAATATAAGAAGAATCTGTATTTAAATTTTATACATCTGGAAAAGGCATATGACAAAGTGCCAAGATAAAAGCTGTTCAAACTCGATATATAATCTATGTTTAACTTGTAAGTTAGCAGTTAGAATTGAAATAGGTACAGGAAGAATTTTGATGTAAAATCATATGTAAGACAAGGGTGCATATTATCTCACTCTTACTATCATCTATATATAGATAAAATTATGCCGAAAAGTGGCATTAAAGCTGATATCAAAAATGGAAACATTTAACATTAAACTTAACTCTTTGCTTTATGCAGATGATGTTTTACTCCTAAATAAACCAATACAAGTGTTCAGGATTTTTTTTAACTAAATTGAATGATTCTGTAACAAAGGCATGAAAATTAGCTGCAAAAAAACAAAATGGAATATGAAAATAGACATGAACATGGAAAACATCAAACACATTCTGGAGAACCTACAGAACAAGTAGAATTTATCTATTTAGGCACAATTGTTAATAAAGATGGCAAACTAAATATGGAAGTATACAAACTAAATCAAGCAAAACTAGTATAAGAGAAGCCAATTAAATAAATTTATATGAAATAAGAGAAATGGGAAAATACCAAACTATCAGTATAGAAGGCTATTCACTCCAATTTTAACTTGCAGATTAGAGACTGCTGAGAGTTGGGTTAGAAATAGTTGGCCAATTTTTGGTCTTTGATTATCTTTTAGGTAAAACAGTTGATCAAAGAGGCTATACGAGGGTGGTCTGAAAAATTCTCAGCCTCGACCATATCTGACAACACTATCGGCAAGATTTTTTTTTCTAAGTTGGTACATCTGTCATAAGCATCCATGTGAAATTGCAAGTCATTCTATCAAGTACAGTGGAACCTCGGTTGTTGAACATAATTTGTTCCTAAAGGCTGTTTGGAAACCGATTTGTTTGTAAACTGAAACCATTTCCTCATAAGAATTAATGTAAAATGGAATAATCCATTCCCAAACCCTAGATGATTGCTTATTTAAACCTTTACAACAGTACTTCATGCATAAAATTCCATACAAAAATAATGAAAATGCATAAAATCCTACATAAAAAGAATAAACACAATAAATAGATAAAATATAGATGAAAAAGGGTGATCTCTTTCCACAAACCTTTGCACCTCACCCCATTTCACACACACACATTTCTTTGATCAAAGAACTAGGAATCCTTCCTTCCTCTGTCTCTGGAAACATTTCTTTAATCACCATCTTTTGCTGCTCCTTCTGAAGGTGTTCCAGTTCTGTCGTGAGCTCATTCCTGTGGTCCTCCACATCAGCATTACCAACTTCTAAGCCCAGGCTTTTGCCCAGAGACACAACGTCATCGACGACAACAACATACTCGGCCTCAAAGCCCTCAATGTCTCTGTGTCTGCTACACAGTCCGGCCACAATTTCCTTCAGGCTGAGTTTATGGTCTTGTAAGTCACTTGCACCCAGGCTTTGTCAAGAATATTAAGCAATGGAGGATATTGAAGTTATTTTTTTCAGATTTCTCTGAGTGTTAATTCTGTGTCAGAAGTCACTTCAAAACACCTTTGAAATAGTGCTTTGGTGTAGAGTTTCTTGAAGTTCGAAATGACCTGCTGGTCAATGGGCTGGATTAGAGGACAGGAACTTCACTATGATAAAAATCAAACTCGTCCTCCAAGCCTGGAGGGTGAGCAGGAGCATTGTCCATCACAAGAAGGCATTTTAATGGCCATTTTTTTTCTTGAAGTTATTTTCTAACATTTGGGGAAATGACTTTATGGATCCACTGAATAAAAATTTGCCTGATTACCCAAGCCTTACTATTAGCACCACTCATACCAGGGTTTTTTAAACAAATCATCATGTAATTGCCTCATTTTTTCACAAATTACACATAAGATACACTGTCACTAGCGCTGTTTCTCATTTAACTGAATCAGCAACAACTTTTCCACTTCTTCAATCATCTGAGACCTTTGTTTAGTAAGAACTTTCACTCCTTTTGCAACATCAGCTCCCTTGACCGTCTCTTTATTTGTGAGTATTGTACAGATCATTGATATCGCCATACCAAACTGCATAGCAAGAACCGAGACATGAACATCATTTTCATGTTTGGATGAGATTTCTTTTTTCAACCCTATTGTGGTTCTAACAACTTTTCTTTTCACTTTGCTTTAATAATAATTTATAAAAAAAATTAGCAAAACACAAAGAAAATCAAGAAAAGACGCTGCAAATTCGAGCAGGTGTCTGGATTGAGAGGTGGCTGTGGCATAAGCCAGCGCTTCCCAAACTGTGGGCCGCAGCCCCCTTGGGGGCCATAGGATTTGTTGAGGGGGGCCGTGAAATAATGAAAACACATTGAAAATGTTTTAAGACTAAGTAGTTTTTTTAATCTTTAAAGAAACGTGTTTAATTTTTATTATTTATTATTTCATTTTTGTTATTTTTTATATTTTAATGGGAAAAAAATCACACATTGGTGCGGGTTCACAAATTTTGCTTCCTGCATATTTTGCCGCTTAATGAATATTAATAAAAATATGCTTATTCATATAAGTTTCATTTCAAAGCAGAAATCTAAGAATTGCAGTTTCAAATATTTCACCTGACACTGACTTTTTGTGCAGCAGAATTGAAACACATCCATCACATTAAATTGTTATTAAACTTCTTTTATGTTTTTAATTCTTTCTTTATTACTACTCGTTTTATGTTTCATGTGCTTGTACTGCAAATGTACAATAACAATAAATCAATCTATATAAAAATATGAGAAAATGTTTATGTAAGATGCTAAAAATGTAATATTTGCATTTGATTTTTGCAATATTCGCTGTGTATGTTTTGTATTGAATATAAATATGATAAATATTATAATAATATATGTCTATATTACGATTTTTTTTCAAGGGGGCTGTGAAATATTCTAATTTTTCCAAAGGGGGCCCTGACATCCAGAAGTTTGGGAAGCACTGGCGTAAGCGACACTCTCCCGCCCTACATCTCAGCCCAGGGATCATGTGTTTGCTGGTTTGCCTGTTCAGGAACCGAGATTCTGTTTGGAAACCGGTGCGTTTTTGGTTTGGAAAATATGTTTGGGAACCGATTTGTTCGAGATGAGAGGCGTTTGACAACTGAGGTTCCACTGTAATTTGTTTTATACAGCTGTCTGAAGCAAAAGTGTTGTCTGTATCCCTTGAAATGGATAAAATTGAGTGTTGTGCAGTTATGAAATTCTTTGTAAAAGAAATTTAATGCCAAAAGAAATACATTCAAAGTTCATAAAAGTTTATGGGCACTCTTCTCCTTCATTTTCGGCAATTAAGAAATGGGCTGCCGAGTTTAAACGTGGCCGTACCAGCCTTGAAGATGATCCATGTGAAGGATGTCCAAAAAGTGTAACAAAACCAGAAATCATTGATCAAGTGCACGATATGGTATTGCATGACCAGAAAGTCATAGTGAGTGAAATTATTGAGACTATAGGAATTTGAAAAGAATGTGTAGGATATATTTTGCATGAAGAATTGCATATGAAAAAGCTTTTCGCAAGATGGGTGCTACGCTTGCTCATAGCAGATCAAAAACACACTCGCATGAAAATCTCTGAACAGTGCTCGGAGCATTTTAAAAAGAATAAAACTGATTTTGTGCATCAATTTATTACTATGGATGAGACTTAGATTCACCATTACACACCAGAATCCAAACAGCAGTCGAAACAGTGGACAGAAACCAGTTGTTCAGTGCCAAAGAAGACAAAGTTGGTTCCATCAGCAGGAAAGGTCATGGCATCGGTGTTTTGGGATGCTAAAAGCATTTTGGTTATTAATTATCTTGAAAAGGGTACAACAATAACCAGTGAATGTTATTCCGATCTTTTAACCAGACTAGACGAAAAAATTCCTGAGGAAAAGACCCAGTTTGCAGAAGAAAAAATCATCTTTCATCAGGACAATGCACCTGTCCACAAAGGTGTTTTGGCGATGGGAAAATTAAGGGATATGCACTATGAATTGTTGGAACATCCATCTTGTTCCCTATATTTGGCTCCCCTCTAACTTCTTTCTCTTCTCAAAACTAAAACTCTTCCTTGCTGGTCAGTGTTTTTCTTCGAATCAAGAAATGATTGCAGCTGTAAGGGGGGGGGGTATTTTACAGATCTTACTGAGAACCACTACAGGGACAGGATAATGGTGCTGGATCATCACTGGAATAAATGTATTAATCTTAAGGGAGATTATGTTGGCAAATAAAAATAATTTTGAAATTATAAATTCGTTTTTTCATTTTTAGGCTGAGAACATTTTAGACTACCCTCATATGCGAGAGTTCTGGGAAGAAATTAGAAGAGTGAACAAGTTGCATAAATGGTAAAATCATATGAAAAATTAAGATGTTAGGAAGGAACTTGACTTTGTTACCATTCAAGAATGGATCACTACTACTGTAAGTAGAATGGTAGATGCAGAAAGATGTTGAAAGTTTATTTTTCACTTGGTTAGACTATAATAAATTTAGTTTAATCCTTTATCCAAGTGTGAGCAAACAAAGTTTGCGCCTGAAAGTATCTTCAGGACTGGGGTAAGGTGGTACAACACCAACATTCTCTAAATCCTGAGTAATTTAATAAAAAGGTGGCACACCATTTGGCAACTCCTATAGGTAGAGATGACCTTGCTAATGCTTCTGCCTTGGTATCTCCACTTGGGCCTGGCTCCCACTGAAGAGACCTCAATAAAGGTTGAAACTAGTCTGGGTAGTGGCCCTTCCCTTAATGCATAACGTTATACATATCTGCAAGGAGATGTGTTTTGCATTATGGGAGATACTGAGATAGGAATGATGTTAGCTTGCTCCACCTTTGCAACGAGTTGCCTGGTGTTGTACCACCTTACCCCAGTCCTGAAGATACTTTCAGGCGCAAACTTTGTTTGCTCACACTTGGATAAAGGATTAAACAAAATTTATTATGGTGATCATTATAGGTGATTTTAATTACAGCAATATAGATTGGGATAACAAGATAGCAACTGGAAGTAAAGAAAATGAGTTTCTTGAGTTTTTGAAGGACAACTACCTCAAGCACTGTCACAGAGAGCACACTAGGATTGAGGGCTTTATCTTACCTTCTCATCAGAGGATGTTATTATAAATGAGGTGTCAAATCTCCCTCCAGTTGATGAGTGACCATGAAGTGTTTACATGGGTGGTTGCCAGCCATGTGAGGAAAGGGTATATGTGGAACTGCAGGGCTTGTGATTACGAGAAGCTCAGGAAACAGCTTGCAGCTGTAGCTGTAGCATGGAATGAGAACTTGGATGGAAAGGAGATCAGTGCTGCTTGGGTGATATTTCTGAACTATCTAAATATAAGTAGGTGTGAAATGGATGAATGAAGAGATTAAGCATATAATACAGAAAAAAAAGACATTAAGGAGGGAGTATAAGAGGAGTGGTAATTATCAAGACCATGAGCAATACATAGAACAGGCAAGGAGCGTGACTCAGTTGGTAAGGGTAGCAAAAGTTCATTTTCAGCAGCATTTAGCTAATGAAGTAAAAAAAAAAAAATTCCCAAGGAGTTCTTTCAATGTGTAGCCCTCAAATCTAAGAATGATTATGGTAAGATGGCATTAGTTGGAAAAAATGGTATAAGGACAACTACTGAAGAGGATATAATTTAGATATTTAATGAGCAGTTCATAAAGGTCTTTCATCCTTGTGAATATGACATCATGGACAGTTTGAGAGCAGTGGATTAGCAGGAGGAGAGTCCGACTGTAAGTGAGGAAGAGGTATATGGGGAATTAAGCAAACTTGATATTAATAAGACTGTGGGATTTGATGATGTATCACTGCATATTTTGAAGGAAAGTGCCAGGGAGTTGACACTTGCCTTGACATATTTGTTTAATATGAGTCTTACATTGTGTCAAGTTCCAAAGGAGTGGAAGGAAGGCAAGATTGCACCTCTTCATAAAGGAGGTAACAGAATTCAAGCATCGAATTATAGGCCAATCTGTGTGTCAGGTGTTTGGTTAAGGTGTTGGAAAGACTGGTGAAAATCAGTATCCAGAATTGGGTTGACAACAATGGTATTATCTTTGATGGACAGCACAGATATGCTAAAGGGAGACCATGTTTTAGTAATCTGTTTATTTATTACAATAAGGTGACAGCAGAATTGGAAGAGGGAAATGGATACCAGTAGTATACTCAGATTTTGCATAAGCTTTTGATGGATTACCGCATGATAAGTTGATAGTGAAAGTAGAGCAGATGGGGGGTTGGATATTAGACTAGTGCATTAGATTGGAGATTGGCTGTTTGATACCTATCAGACAACCAATCTCCAAGTTATGTATGGGGGAGGAATATCCCAGAAGAGGAAATTTACTAGTGGTGCACCTCAGGAGTCTCTGTTTTAGGGCCATTGCTGTTTAACCTATATGTTAATGACATTGGTTAAATTTGAATGGGGATATACAGCTGTTTTTAGATGATGCATAGTTGGGACAAACTATGAGGAGTAGAACACATGTTGTGGCCTTACAATAGACTGAGTGAATGGACACGGGAGTGGGGATATCAGTTCAGTGTTGTGAAATGTAAGGTTTTAAAATTTGGAAAACCAAAATGGGATGTATAATTCACGCTTGGTGGGGATATATTATTGGAGGTGGAGGAAATAAGAGATCTTGGGATAATAGTGGATAAAGATCTGAAATTTAGAGGACATATTGTCAACATTGTGAGGACAACACAACGAATTCTGTGAATGATGCAGAAGACATTGAATTGTAGAAGTAAGGAGATTTTGACTTCATTATATAAGGCTCTTTTTTGGCTGCATACGGACTACTGTGCACAGATTTGGTTACCTGGATTTCAAAGGGATGAAGAGATGTTGGACAGGGTACAGAAGTGATTGACCAAAATAGTTTCCAATGTCTGAAATGTTGAGACAATGCAATTTGCAGAGCCTAATAGATAAGGGGAAGAGGGGGCGACATGATTGAGATGTTAGTAAGGGGTTGTTATAGGATTAATGTCAAAGAGGTTTTTCATAAAATGGCAGGTGTTTGGGGGAGAACAAGAGGTCATCCCTGTAAGCTATATATGGAGGGAGTGAGAAGCTGGTTTTTTGGGATCTTAGGATGATAATAATAATAAATTTTACATCAAATTTATTACCTCTTTTCTTTAGTAATCATTCTTATTTTTTTTGACATATGAATTACCTGTCAGCTTTATGCAGACCAGCTTATTTGCATTTTATTTAATATTTGCATCAGAATTTATCAGTATGCTGGAATGAATTACTTAATCTATTATTGTTACATCGGTATTTAAATAAAATGATGAAAGTTTATTTTTCACTTGGTTAGACTATAATAAATTTAGTTTAATCCTTTATCCAAGTGTGAGCAAACAAAGTTTGTGCCTGAAAGTATCTTCAGGACTGGGGCAAGATAGTACAACACCAGGCAACTCATTGCAAAGGTGGAGCAAGCTGACATCATTCCTATCACAGTATCTCCCATAATGCAAAACACATCTCCTTGAAAATATGTATAATGTTATGCATTAAGAGAAGGGCCACTACCCAGACTAGTTTGGACCTTTATAGAGGTCTCTTCAGTGGGAGCCAGGCCCAAGCGGAGATACCAGGCAGAAGCATTAGCAAGGTCATCTCTACCTATAGGAGTTGCCAAACGGTGTGCCACCTTTTTTTTTTTTTTAATTACTCTGGATTTAGAGAAAGATGTTGAAAGTTTATTTTTCACTTGGTTAGACTATAATAAATTTAGTTTAATCCTTTATCCAAGTGTGAGCAAACAAAGTTTGTGCCTGAAAGTATCTTCAGGACTGGGGTAAGGTAGTACAACACCAGGCAACTCATTGCAAAGGTGGAGCAAGCTAACATCACTCCTATCTCAGTATCTCCCATAATGCAAAACACATCTCCTTGCAGATATGTATAATGTTATGCATTAAGTGAAGGGCCAGAACCAAACTAGTTTTGACCTTTATTGAGGAAGTAACAGAGACAAGAGATCTGGGTTTGATGATTGATAGAAACCTGAAATTTAGGGGACATATTGCAAAGGTAGTGAAGGTAACACAGAGGATTGCTGCAATAATGAGAAGAATGCTGACCTGCAGAGATAAAACAGTTATCATTCCATTGTATTAGATCCTGATCAGACCACACTTGGACTATTGTTCTCAGATTTGGTCGCCAGGATTTGAAGGGGATAAATTAACTGTGGAAAGGGTACAAAGGTGGATAACAAAGATGGTGTCGGGACTGTACAATGTTAGTTATGAGGATCGGCTGAGGGAGTGTGGACTGCAGAGTTTGGTGGATAGAAGGAGGAGAGGTGATATGATTGAGACTTTTAAACTGTTGAGAGGTGGTTACAGGGTTGACACTGGGGACTTCTTTTGCTTGTTGAACAGTGGGAAGGAGTCATGACAAGGGGCCATCCCTGGAAGTTATGAAAGGAAACTGTGAGCAAGAGGGTGAGGAGTGGTTTCTTTGCATGGAGGGTGGTTGAACCATGGAATGCATTGCCTGATTGAGTGGTGAGAGCGAGAACGGTCAATGCATTTGAGTGGTATGATATACTTGGTGTTTCCTAGGAGGGACTTTCCTCGATGAGTCTTGATAGACTTGTGTTTCTTAGAAAGGACCTCCCACAAGAGTCTTTTGACTCCATGGAGGCCTGAATAATAATAATAATAATAATAATGACTCTATCTAAAAAATACGCAATATTGTCACACAATATTGTGTGACTAGAGAGAATGAATCAGATCGAGAGGGGGAGTGATGTGGAAGAGCAGGAGAGATTGAAGAGGTGGATATGAATGGGGAATTGAGTGGTATGAGTATAGAAAATGAGAGAATGGATGTGCAAGAGGAGCAGGGAAACAGGGAGGCTCAGGGTGAACAGGAGTGCACATCATGAGAAAGGTGGATGTTCTAAGAGGAGGTGAGAGTATGTGTAGGCAGGAAAGGAATGGGATGACCAGGGATCAAGAGGAAACAGTTGGAATTGAAAAGGGTTCTAAAATGAAGAAGCAGAAAGGGAAATGACCCCAGTCGAGCATGGAGAGATCACATCGAGTGAGTGGTATCAGTAGAACTAGCTGTAGATCCAGAAATGAGCTGTTGTGTTTGTATACAAATGCTAGAAGTATAAGAAACAAGGCAGATGAAATGGTTGCATTAATTACGTCTGTTCACCCAAAGATTGTCGGAATAAGTGAGACATGGTTGGAAGAGGATGACATCCTTACATGAATATAGATGGAAAGGTATGTGGTTTTGAGGCCGTATGGTGTGAGATAGAGGTGAATGGAATCAAATACTTGGTGGGATGTTGTTATAGACCTGGTAATGTGGATGGTGGTGATAGTGAAATGTAGTCAAATTAGCCAAGCAAATAAGAAAAGGGTGATTATTATGTGAATATAGACTGGAATGATGAGATAGCAACTGGAATTAAAGAAAATGAGTTTCTTCAGTTTTTGAGGGATAACTACCTCAGACAGTATGTAACAGAGGGCACACGAGGATTAAGGGTCTTGCATTTGGTCATCTCATCAGTGGATGTAATTATAAATGAGGTGTCAAATCATTTGCCAATTGGTGAGAGTGACCATTAGGTGATTACCTGGGTGGCTAACAGCAGTGTGAGGACCTTTGTAAGAAAAGGGTATATGTGGAACTACAAGGGAGGTGATTATGAAGACTCAGGATACAGCTTGCATGTGTAGCATGGAATGAGGAGTTAACTGGAAAAGAGATCAATGCAGCTTGGGGGATTTCCAAAACTATCTAGTGGATGTAATGTCTAAATGTATTCCAAGGGTGAGAAGGTTAAATAAGGTAGTTGTGAAATGGATGAATAAAGAGATTAAGTATGAGATACAGAGAAAAAAGTGCATTATGGAGGCAGCATAAGAGAAGTGGGAATAACCAATTCCATGATGACTACAAAGACCAGGCAAAGCAGGTGACTTGGTTTGTGAGAGTAGCTAAAGAGAGGTATGAACAGCAGTTAGCTAATGAAGCCAAAAAGAATCCTAGGGAGTTCTTTCGATATGTAGCCAGCAAAAGAAAGAACAATTATGGAAGGATGACATTGATTGGAGAAAATGGTATAAAGACAGCTGTTACAGAATGTGTGGTGGACATACTTAATGAGCAGTTCATAAAGATCTTTCAATCTTGTGAATGTGACTTCATGGAGAGATTGAGAGCAGTTGATGATGGGGAGGAGAGACTGACTGTAAGTGAGCAAGAGGTGTCTGGGGGAATTGAGTAAACTAGATGTAAATAAGGCTGTGGGACTTGATAATATATCACCACGTATTCTGAAGGAATGTGCCAGGGAGTTGACACCTGCCTTGACATATTTTTTTAATACAAGTCTTGCACTTGGTCAAGTTCCTAAGGAGTGGAAGGAGGGCAAGATTGTGCCACTTCATAAAGTAGGTGATCGAACTCAAGCATCAAACTATAGGCCTATCTGTGTGTCAGGTGTTGTGGTTAAATTGTTGGAGAAGCTTGTGAGAACTAGGATCCAGAGTTGGGTTTACAACAATGGTATTATCTTTGATGGACAGCATGGATTTGCTAAAGGGAGGTCATGTTTTAGTAATGTACTTACTTATTACAATAAAGTGACTGCTTCCTTGGACAGAGAAGAAGGATACACAGTAATCTACTTGGATTTTGCAAAGGCTTTTGATAGAGTACCTCATGATAAGTTGACAGTCAAACTAGAGCAGATGGGGTTGGATATTAGATTAGTGCATTGGATTGAAGACTGGCTAGCTGATAGGTATCAACAAGTTGTGTATGATGGTGCGATATCCAGGAAAAGGAAAGTCACTAGTGGAGTGCCTCAGGGGTCTGTTTTAGGGCCATTACTGTTTAACTTGTATATTAATAATATTGGTGAAGATTTGGATGAAAATATTCAGTTGTTTGCAGATGATGCAAAGTTGGGACGAACCATAAAGAGTATTGAAGATGTTGTGGCCTTACAAGAAGACTTGAGTAAATTGAGTGATTGGGCACGGAAATGGAGATGTGAGTTCAATGTTGCAAAATGTAAGGTTTTAAAATTTGGAAAACAAAGATGGGATGTAGAATTTATGCTTGGTGAGAATATATTGTTGGAGGTATAGGAAATAAGAGATCTGGGGGTGATAGTGGATAAGTATCTAAAATTTAGGGGACACATCGCCAAAATTGTGAAGACAACACAATGGCTTCTGGGAATGGTGCGGCGGACGCTGACGTGTAGAAGTAAGGAGATTCTTGTTCCATTGTATAAGGCTTTGATTAGGCCACACATGGACTGTTGTGCCCAGATTTGGTCACCGGGTTTTTCAGAAGGATGAAGAGATGTTGGAAAGGATTCAAAGGCAACTGACTAAGGTAGTTTCTGACTTCTGGAATGTCGAGTATGAGGAAAGATTGAGAAGATGTAATTTGCAAAGATGTAATTTGAAGGTGGACAGGAGGAAGAGGGGGCGATATGATTGAGACCTACAAGTTGGTAAGGGGTTGTTATAGTGGAGAAGTTCTACAGAGAATAGTGGGAGATCAGGGGAGAACCAGAGGTCATCCCTGGAAACTGTATAAAGAGGGAGTGAGAGGCAGGTTTTTTCGTGCCGAGTTGTGAATGATTGGAATGCCTTGCCTGTGAGTGTGGTGTCTGCAAGGAGTTTGAGTGTGTTTAAGACATGGTATGATGAGATGTGTGTGTGTGTGTGTTCTAAGGGGACCTCCCAGATGAGTCTTTGACTCCATGAGGTCTTGAGGTAATAATAATAATAATAATAAACTTATCTTGCTGCAGCCAGCCAATACAGAGACTGACGTGTTACACTTGCTACCGGCTTTATTTATTACAGATGATGTTATGCCCCTAATTCACTCCACTAGAAGTCTCTGGAATGCTTTAATTAAATTTAACAAGCACTGTAACACATTTAGTATTAAAATCAGTAATAAAAAGAATAATACAAAAAAATGAGTAATAAGTTCGCATTAGTAGTATATGGTGCGAAGTAGAGGTGGGTAGGACAGGATATTTAGTGAGATATTAGTATAGGTTAAGGAACACAGAGGTCAATGAGTAAGAAATGTTTAAGCAAATTATCTTGGCAAGTGCAAAATGAGTTATTATTATGAGAAATTTTTAACTACAGCAATATAAATTTGGCATAAGAACAGCATGCAGTTACAAAAAGACACATACTGTTATATATAAAGAATGCTGGAATTCTCGAGTGAATTCTTAGGTAGAATGTAGTTGATGGAACATGATGAAAGTTTTTGATTTGGTCATAGTATCAGGAGATCTGATTATGACTGAAATGTCACTTATCACCAATTGGAGAGAGTGATATTGTAGTGTTTACTCAGACGATGAATAAGCATGCAGAATATCAAGGAAGAAGCAATGTGTGTGTGTGTGTGTGTGTGTGTGTGTGTGGAATTATAAGGAAGGTGATTATTATAGCCTTAGCAACCATCTTGAGTCAGATTATTGGATAGAAGAATTTGAAAGAAGAGAGGTTAGTAGAGCATGGGCACTAGTTAAGAAATATTTGTTAGCAGTTAGTAAATTACATACATCGAGCGTAAAAGATAAAGCAGTTTGGAGTAAAATGAACTGATTAGGGAAATCAAACAGGATTTGTAGATGAAAATGTGATTATGGAAGAAATAGAAAGAGAGGTGTAGGACAGTTGCATGTTGCATATAACACTCAAGATAAGGAGGTAATTAGTGTAGTACGGAAAGTAAAATTATTATACAAGAAGTGGCTAACAATGTGCAATCCATGGTCCATAGAGAATCCCAAGGAGTTCTTTCACTGTGGCCAATAGGAGGAGAAATTATTGTGAATGAATGACCTTATAGATTAAAGATACCAAGAAATTATATACTTGGTTTAATCCATTATTCAAGTGTAAGCAAACAAATAATGCTATAATGTATGCAATGCATAGCATTATACATGTCTGCAAGGAGATGTGCTTTGCATTATGGGATACTGAGGTAAGTGATGAGAAGTTATACCACCTTTGCCATGAGTTGCCTCAGTCCTGAAAGATACTTCAGGCACAAACTTTGTTTGCTTACACTTGGATAATTGATTAAACCAAGTATATAATTTATTTGTATCTTTAATTTATAATATAACCAAGCGAAAAACTTTCAGTGATGAATGACCTTGTTGGGAAGAAATGGTACCCCAATGCAGATCTGTTATCCCATCTGATTGGAGTACCCAATTATAGGGAGATTTCAGCTGTCTGCAGATGGTGTGAAGTATGGGAAGGTTGTCGGTAGCAGTGCTGATGTTATGGCTCTTCAGAGGGATTTCACTAAGCTAGGAATGCAAAGAAATTAATGGGGATGTCAATTCAACACATCTAAATGTAAGGGTTTGAAATTTGGTATCCACAGATGGGGATGCTTGAGATGAATACTCTTTTATTCATTATACTGGAATAAATGGAGGAAGCAAGGGATCTTGGGGTGATGACAGATAGAAATTTGAAGTCAGAGGACATGTTGTAAATGTTGCAAAGACAACCCAGAGGTTTGCTGCAATAGTGAGGATAACATTGACCAGCAGAGATAAGAGGGTGGCAGTTCCAGTAATCCAGGTGCGGCCTGATCACCTGATCAGACCACATCTGGATTACTGTGTTTAGATCTGGTCACTAGAATTTGATAGGAATGAAGTAACTCTTAATGGGATACAGAGGTGGATAGCAAAAAATATCAGATCTGCAGAAAATTGGTTATGAGGATAGATTGAGGGGATGTAACCTGCAGAGCCTATTGGATAGAAGATGGAGTTGATATGATCACAGCATTAAGTTGTTGAAAGGCATTTTCCAGATTGACATTCAGGATATTTCTCATATGGCAGAACAAGGGGAAAGAGCTAAGAAAAAAGAGACCATCCCTGGATACTGCAAAAAGGAAGTAGTGAGTAATAGAGTAAGTTTTGTTTTTTTTTTCATGGAGAGTAGTGGAAGCATGGAATGCATTGCCTGAGAAGGTAGTGAGACTGTAGCCAGTGAATGAGTTTAAGAAGTTATATGATAGTCTTTGTGTTGTCTAAGGCAGACCTCCTTTCAGGAGTCTTATGACTCTTGGGAGGTCTGGAATAATAATAAGAAAAATTATGAGAATAAGTATTGATGGGAAACATCAGTGGCATTCTAGGCACAAATTTTAGTGAAGGTCATAAATTAAATATGGAAATAGATAATAGAATAAGTAACACTAATACGATGTATGATTACAAACTACATTCAAACTATGTATTTGAATAAATTTGTATAGAATAAGAGAAGTTAGCCATTAAACTGGCAATTACAGGACAGGATTCAAGCCAGTTTTATCTTATAGATCTGAGAGTTGGATTAGAAATAAAACTGTTGATCAAATACTAGAGATCACAGATATGAAAGTTCTGAGTAAAATCAGTGGAGTGATTAGATGCCAACAATGTCAGATATTAAAAATAAAGTTATTAGAAGAAGAACTTGACATTGTTATTATTTGCAGATGTGTGAGCAGAGTTAAATCTAATGCGGTATTAGTTATTTAAACATAAAAGGAAAGGTTAGAAAAACAAACATTTGATGCCAGGATGACAGAAAAAGAACCAGAGAAAAATTGAGATTTAGATATATTAAGCAGTTAGTAGTGCATTTGGAGCTTCCATAGCTCAGTTGGTACAGATGAAACCCTTTGGTCAGAAAGACCTGGGTTCAATTCCCCTCCAAGATGTGAGGAACCTTTATCAAGTATTTTCAACAAAAGGTGAGTTTTGTTGAAAATTTCCTGTTGCCTTCCTTGCCCAGTAAGTATTTCATGACTGTAGATGTATGTGTTCATAGGGCTGGTATACCTGTTTTGAGGGATGAAACCCCTGAGTTTCCAGGCAAAAAACCCTCCACCTCCAGTCATAAAATACTAACTGGGCAAGGAAGGCAACAGGAAACCACCTTGTTCCATAAACACTTCCCTGGTTAAGTAGCATTCTGCTACCTTTCCAACCAATAGGTTGATAAGGACTACACACACCAGTGCTTTAGAAGAATGAAACATAATTTGATGACATAATTTTGCAACTTTTTATTTTAAAGTACTGCTTTAGCTTAATATCCATGCAAATACACTAATACATGATCAATATTTTATTATTATCCTAAGATCCCAAAGACTCATCTAGGAATTTTGATACAGAGTAAAAGAAAAAAAAGCGCATTAGAAATACACATGAAGAATTTGTAGAACTTCTCAAATATCACAAAATTATGGCAAAATATGGGTTCATTTTTCTGACTTTAAGCTTCAAACTTAGAAAAAAAATGACCCAAGGGTCATTTTTTTTCTGGCAAGGTCCTGACTAAAATTTCTTGTTTGAAAAAGTTTCAGTGATCTCAGTCATTCACTGTTTTTAATAAAAACAGATGCTGATAAATTATTTTGTTCTTCAGTTGTGGTCAGACTTTTTGATCATAATTATAGAAATATGATTTAAATGTCAATGTTTTATTATATGTAATTCTTGGGATATTTTTTTTATTATAAGATTTATTGTTGTTGTTAATTCAGAATAGGCATTCATTATGATTTAATTTACATGTAGCTCATTTTTTAGGGTGGTGTAGGAAAAGACAAAGAAAATTTGGCTACTCTTACTGCTTATGTACTTATCTCATTATTGGAATCAAAAGTTGATAATGTGACACTGATAGAAAGAGGTATTCGCTGTCTTGAGGCAAAGAATAATCCAACTACCTATTCACTAGCACTCTTTACCTATGCTGCAGCTTTGGCTGAACATCCTTTTGTTCAAAATTATCTTCATGAACTGGAAGAAAGAGCCATTAGTGAAGGTGAGGTACAGCTTTTTTTTATTTTTTATTTTCACATTGTATAAATTAATGGTGGAAATAAAGAAAGCAAAATTTTTGACACACTTCCACAGAATTGGGAAGGGGGTGGAATGGGAAGGATTGATTCCTTGAGTGATTTTAAGCAAAAAAAAAATTATATCAGTTTGAATCGAATTTCTAACCAGCATAGAGATGCATTATAAGTAAAAATGAAAATGTTATACTGAATATTTATTTTACAATTGCAATTTAGAAAATGTTAGAAAGTACCTGGCCAGTATGGAATTTCATCATGTTGTATCATCATTTTGTTTTAGTTTAAACCAACATGGAATACTATTTTGTTGGCTGAATTCCATACCACCAATGCTTGATTGCCTGTATAGTATCCAGTTAAGTACATACTAATGGATTGTGCCATTAGAAGGTGAAGATTGAATGGTAAATCAGAAGCCCTCATTGGTTTTCTGCATTCCATAAAGAGGCTATGTGGAGGTCACCTTCCATTTATCTAGCTTTGACCATTAATTGATCCCAGAAGAATGGCATGCTCTTCTAATCCAATAATCATTAGTATGATATCACCTAATCATATGAATTAACCAGGAATACAGAGCTCAAAAACTACAGAGGCACAGATAATTTATCATTTGTTGGATTGAAACAGCAATTTCATGCACGCATGGGCAGAAGTTACAGGGCACATTGGATATGATGTGTTTGTGCTAGAATAGATTTCATGTGAAAGTCAAGTCAGAGAAAAAAAATTATCTTGATTGGAGATCAGAATATCATCAAAGAGTAAAATTTCAGTGATGTGATAAATGTCAGCAAGTTGTGTATAGGGGAGCAATATTCCAGTAGAGGAAAGTAACTAGTGGTGTGCCTCAGGAGTCTGTTTTAGGGCCATTGCTGTTTAATCTGTATGTTAATGAATTGGGGAAGATTTGAATGGGTATATTCAGTTATTTGCAAATGATGCAAAGTCAGGATGAACTATGAGGAAGAGAGCAGATGTTGTGGCCTTACAAGAATAGGCTGAGTTAATGAGCACAGGAACAGGAGTGAGGATCCCAATTCAATGTTAGAAAACAAAGATGTGATGTAGAATTTATTCTTGGTGGAGATACAGGGTGTTCGGGATAAATTTGACATATTTATAATTAATTCTATTTTTCCGTAAGTTACATGTATTAACACACACTTCTCTTCATTTAAAAGTTTGGACCCTTCTTCATTCATATACAAGATGTCAGAAAGGATGGATAGCTGGAACCCACCTGAATCATGGAAGAGAATAACTTGTATCATGATGATTCGTGCCCGCCATCAAAATAAGGATATTACGACTGCTGCCCAATGCTCCCTGAATACAGTAAAAACAATCAGGCATGAACTAGAGACTTGCAATGGTGACTACGAGGATGTAGCAAGAAGAAAGATCCCTAGCAGACGATCTGATTGCGTTCGTACAGCAGAATTCCTCGCAAATCTGCAGGAACAGGTGTTGAAGAACCCTGGCATTGGAATTCGGGCTTTGTTCGTGGAGTTGCTAACTGTAGTCAAGCCCTGGATAACAAGGGTAGCCAATGGTAGGCTGTATGTATGGCAGCAGGATTCGGCCCCTTGCCACACCTCTGGGAAAAGTCAAAAATGGTTGTCTGAAAATTTCTACGACTTCACCAGTCCAAATGTTTGGCCTCCAAACTCCCCAGACCTTAACCCCATGGATTATTTTGTATGGGGCGCAGTTGAAAAAGACACCAATCGCACTTCCAGTAATACAAAAGCCCAGTTAATGGATAAAATTAAAACAGTTTTTGCGGCCCTTCCCAGGGAGACTGTAGCATCAGCTTGTTCGAGGTTCCGAAGCAGAATTGAAGCTGTGATCGATGCTAATGGTGGTTATTTTGAGTAAATCTTGTTGATAGTATTGTAATTAACTCTGCCTGTAATGTTTTTTTGTCAATTCATTAAATTTAATAGATACAAAGAAGATTTTCTTTTTCCTTACGAAACTGTCAAATTTATCCCGAACACCCTGTATATTGTTGGAAGTGGAGGAAATAAGAAATCTTGGAGTGATGCTGGATAAGGATCTAAAATTTAGAGGACACATTGCCAAAATTATGAGGACAATACAATGAATTCTAGCAATGATGTGGAGAACGCTGACTTGTAGAAGTAAGGAGATCCTGATTCCATTGTACATGGCTCTGTTTAGGCCACATATGAATTACTGTGTTCAGATTTGGTCACCTGATTTTCAAAAGGATGAAGTGATGTTGGAAAGGATCCAGAGATGATTTACTAAGATAGTTTCTGATCTCTGGAATGTGAATATGAAGAAAGGTTGAGAAGATGCAGTTTGCAGAGTAGTGGTAGGGAGGAAGAGGGATGATATGATAAAGACATACAAGTTGATAAGAGGTTGTTATATGATGAACATTGAAGATGAACATTTTATGAAAAAGTGAGCTTTTTCATAAAATGGTGGGAGATGGGGCACAATAAGAGGTAATCCCTGGAAGCTGTATAAAGTGGGTGTGAACAAGGGAGTAAGAAGTAGGTTTTTTGCATGGAGAGGTGCGAATGATTGGAATGCATTGCCTGAGAGTCTGGTGTCTGTAGAGAATTTGAATGTGTTTAAGTTATGGTATGGTGAGTTGAGCTGTTTATATGACAAAGGACCTCCTAGATGAGTCTGACTCCTGGTGTCTTAGGATAATAATAATAATAATATAATACATAATAAATAGTATAATTCTATATAATAATAAATAGTATAATCTAGATATATTAGACATTGAGGATATTCAATATGATTTAACCTCCAAAATTGCAGAGTTACAACAGATTATTAGACCAATGATGTGGGAATTACAGAAAGTCAAGTGGCATTTAAAGGAACCATAGGGAGGACAAGAAAATTAAGCAGAGAAGTGAGAAACAACAAAACACAGAGTCAAGTAAGTTATTGAGTAACTAAAATCAGGTAAGTAAAGTCTGCAAAAAGAAAGATATTATTTGCTTGGTGACTGTTATCATAAAACAGAATGTTGATAATCGGGTTATAACTTCAAGTTTTCCAGTAGCAAAAATTAAAAATATAGCTCATGCAGTTGAAAAACAGAAAAGAAAAGAAAAGGGAGGACAAGAAAATTAAGCAGAGAAGTGAGAAACAACAAAACACAGAGTCAAGTAAGTTACTGAGTAACTAAAATCAGGTAAGTAAAGTCTGCAAAAAGAAAGATATTATTTGCTTGGTGACTGTTATCATAAAACAGAATGTTGATAATCGAGTTATAACTTCAAGTTTTCCAGTAGCAAAAATTAAAAATATAGCTCATACAGTTGAAAAACAGAAAAGCAAAGAAAAAGATATTAATTTTAGTAGGTATGAATGACTTAACTAGTGATAAATTCACTATGAGATAGGATATTAAAGGATTGTTGGAAGACACGAGTGAAGAGTGAGAAAGTGAAAATTATAAGTACATTACATAGATATGATAGAAATTAATTAGGAAAGAGAATTATGATGGCAAATTATTCAATATGTAAGTTGTGTAGAAGGAATGGATGCAGGGCTTTGGATGTGTGGAGTGAGTTTGAGGCAAGAATGAATTTGAATAAGAGAGATAGCCTTATACTAGAATGTGTTTGGTATCAGGAGTGTTGTGAAATTATTCATGGACCTAACATAGAGAATCACGGAAACTAGATTATGATGGGAGGAATAGTAAGAACCTGTGTGAGAGAGTGACAGCTAACAGTGTTAATGAGGAAAATGTGCGTTATCATGGAAATTATTATGAGAATAGAATGATTTTGTGTTTCCAGGTTCAGACTTATCAAGCATGTGCAAAGATGTCTGCATAAGTAAGGCACTAGGTAAGAACAGAGATCTGCAAGTTGTCCAACTGTATCATGCAGACTACAGAGAAGAGTATACAAAAAAGCATGCAAGTAACTTATTATGTCTGTACTCGAATGCTAGGAGTATAAGAAACAAAGGGATAGAATGTGTTGCCTTGGTAATACATTGGGAACTCAAATTATAGGCATTAATGAGACCTGTGTTAAATTGTGAATGAAGATATTCTGTATATTATAATACTTCGTTCATAATTAACATAATCCACCATGTCATAAGTAAGACTTGTAAATATTATTTATTGTTAGTCTTACTTATGACATGGTGCTTTGAGTTTTGTTTGTTAAACAGAACGAACAAACAAAACTCAAAATGCTTTGAGTTTTGTTTGTTATTAATAATTGTATATCCTTAGGAAATGTAATAGTAATAAAAAGACTCTATATAAAAATGACATTCAATTTATTTACTTCATTCTGTAAAATTTATTATAAGAAACTGTGTGTATATAAATTTAAATGTACCTTATGTGAACCGTGATGTATATTTTTTGTTATTTCTATAAGTAAAGGTAATTTTATGGAATTCTACTGATGAGATTTGATTGGCTACTGACGGAGAAATGGAGTTTATTTTAGTTAGCTCATGCTGAGAGCGTGAGCTACTGTGTATAAAGAGAAAAGCCAGTTGATATAAGCTGAATGGGTTAAAACCGGATTTTGGCAGGAAAAGGAGAACATAGTAAGGAGAGAAGAAAAAGTAAGGAGAGAAGCCCTGGAGACAGCATAGAGATCAGTAGTGAGTGGCAGAAGGGGAGTTGATATATGCCGAAAATTGTCTAGGAAAGCACAAGGAATTAATAGGCATTTGGAATTACTTCTATAGGAGTTCTGATACTTCAATAATTTCTTAATGGTTAGTGGGAGAATAGTGCAGAACTGACATCAATACATAGAAGAAAATAAGGAATCAGTAAATAACTTAAACCAAGTACATCATCTTATGTATTTCTGTGTCTATAATTCAGTTATTATACTGGAAGATTTCTTTTAAATTGTGTTGCCATAAAGTAAAAGTCAATAAGAAATCCAATTGTGCCTATGCGAATTCGATGCTTAGAAGTGGTAACCCAGTAAGAGTTGTCCTTTCTATGATTTGTGAAGCAATATCAGTTAAATCTGTCGGATATATTTTGACCTTAGCTGTGGTATTATGTCAATCAATGGTCGTATGTTAAATGTACTGAAGTACTTTCCCCTCGAAGCTATAAGTGTTATGTTGTTCTGTTAAGTGTTAGCTGATTGAGAAAGAATACAGTGTATCCTGTCATAAGATTAGTGATTGTAACATTTGGAAGCTTAAACTTTTAAGAACTAATCTCAACTTGATTGACTGAGCATAAAGAACTGAGAAATGAATGTTTGATAGTTAATGGATTGTAATTATTCTAAATACTTTAAACTGAGCTAATATATTTATGATATGATTCATTCAGTTGGATAGAGAGAGCTATGTGAAAGAAATACTAAAGCTTTAGAATTAAGAAATGTCAACATTAGTCACAATCCACAAACCTAACTTAGAAGCTACTAATATCTGAATATGTATTCTTGTAAATTTTAATTGGATAACTTTTTGAAGATAGTTATACTTGTATGTTTATGTTGTACCATTCCACATAAAATGTTTTCTTTTGTTGAATTAAACTTGGTGTTTGCCTGATTTTCTTTCATTGCACCGCTCATAAAATTAATCGGACCTTTGCGGAAGCCTTAAATGCTATTAACAAGCTCGGCCTGAAAATAAAGTGATAATATAAATATAGTTGATGATTGATTCTTCTATATTAATTGGACTAATCTGAATATAGGGTGGTGCAGTATAATATAAATTTCCTTGTATTCAGATGAGCATCAATCAACAACTAACGAAGAAGAACAGAATTAAGTTTAACAAACCATCATAATTGGAACAGTCAGTTAAGTGGGACGTTCCAACACCTGGCTATCCAAGGCAGACATACAAACTGATATTCAGTGTAAAGGGTGAAATATTTTGAAAGGATAGTCAGGATAGGAGAAGAGGAACATGCTGTTTATAATGTTGGATGATTTGAATCAAGGTAAAGTTGAGACCTGCGACTGCAATACTAGTAACAGTTTTCCATGTGGCAATGAGTTTTAAGCCAAATTGTGTGAGGTGGAGTCTAACAAAATGAAATACATAGTTTGGTGTTGTTACTGACCTGGTGGATCAGTTTCTAGTGATGAAATCAATGTTTGGATAATTAGTCTCCCCTAATAGGAGACTTTAATTATCCAAACATTGATGGGGTAGCGGTGAAATGTCAGAAGAATGAAACTGAATTTAATGAGTTGTTGCGAGACAACTTCCTCAAGCAGTATGTGATAGAAGGAACTAAAGGTTAAAGAGTGTTAGTCTGATTACAGTGTCAGATGGGGTTTTAGCAAAAGAAGTGACTATTATGCCTCAAGCTGGTGACAGTGATCATATGGTACTGACTTAAGAAGTGGCTAAGTTTATGAATGTTCCATTAGAAAAGGTTACATGCTGAACTACAAAGCAGAAAATTTTGACCACCTGAGAAGTATGCTGGGTTCTGTGCTGTGGAACTAGTTGTTGGATGGGAAGGATATTAACATGTTCGCTGCCATGCTACTTCGGCATGGTCTGTTCCCGTACGCCGAGCATTTTCACTTCTTCAAGGTCAGTACAGTAATCTCATTGCTGGTGGTAAGCGTCATACGAGTATACTCGTATGACGCTTACCGCTGGCTTGTGTAGCTGGTTTACCAACTACGAGTATACTCGTAGTTGGCAGCAAACGTGTTAACAGTGCATAGGAAGCATTTAAAAATACTTAAATGGCACAATATTGGAATGTTATTATTATCATCATCTGACCTCCATGGAGTAAGAGACTCATAATGAGGGGGGGGGGGGGTGCACACTATTGCACACAATGTTCATCCAACCATGCCTTAAACTGATTCAATGTGTCTACATTCACAACAGACTCATGCAATGCATTCCACTCACCAACCACTATGTGTTTCTAGAGTTCAAAGAATAAGTAGGGTAGGAGTGAAATGGATGGGCAGTCTTATTAAACAAGAGATTCATGAGAAAAAGATGATGTGGAAGGTGGAAGGAATACTTCGTGCATCAGAATGATGTCAGTTACAAAATTATAAGAAGCAGGCCAGAAGAGTTATAACTGTTGTATAGAAAGCTAAGTCTGAGTATGAAAAGAAACTGGCTCTGCAAGGTAAGGACAATCCAAAAGAATTCTATCATTATGCTGCAAGTAAAAGAATGCGTGTTCATTTTGATAAAAACTATCAGCCTAAAAAACTTTCAGCAACTATCTATCTCTAATACACAGTATTTTAATAACAAGGTGTGACACCTTTTGGCAACTCATATAGGAAAATATGACTTCTGCATTATTTCAACCTTGGTATCTCACCTCTGGATCTGGTTCCCACTGATGAGACCTCAATAAAGGTCAAAACAGGTCTGGGTAGTGACCCTTCCCATAATGCATAGCATTATATATGTCCACAAGGAGATGTGCTTTGCATTATGGGATACTAAGGTAGGTGATGTGAAGTCATACCACCTTTGCCGCTATTTACCCCAGTCCTGAAAGATACTTCAGGCACAAACTTTGTGTGCTTACACTTGGATAATGGATTAAACCAAGTGTATAATTTCTTGGTATCTTTAATTTATAACTATCAGCCTGGTACATGCAACATTGTGCTCACTGCCATCTCTCTTTACTGGATGAAGAAGCTTAGGTATGAGGAAATTAGGTACTAAAGCTGTTGCACAAATTGGATCGGGATTGGTGGGATATCAACACAGATACTAAAAGAGTGTGAACTGAACTGGCTATTCTTTGACCAGGCTATATAATTTGAGTCTCTGAACAGCAAAGATTCTGCAGTAGTGGAAAGAATATATGGTAATCCCACTGTATGAGGGTGATGCAAAGACTGATGTTTTTCAACTGTGGAAACCTCATTATCTCTGGAGTGATGGTGAAGATTTTGTAAAAGTATTCACATACAGAAACAAGTTGTCAGAGAATCTATACTTTGCAATGAACAGAATGGGTTTACTAAGAAAAAATCATGTTTGAACTCTTGCTCACGCTATAATAATTTAGCAAGAATGGATACAAAATGATACTTGTGGACTTTGCTTAGGCTTTGGGCAGAATACAGCACAGAAGAATGGAGAAAAATATTAGCATGGCTGACTGACAGATATCAAAAAGTGGTATATGGGGGATGTGAGTCTGCAAGATTTAAGATGACCAGTGATGTACCACAAAGATGCGTCCTCCGTAGTGCAATTGGAAGAACATCGGTACGATGCACCCTTCGATTGGAAAAGGCCTATGTTCGATTCTCGTCATGACAGGGGGAATCTTTCAATCAAAGGTGAGTTAGCCGATCTCCTACGGAGGTAGCAGGGTTTTTTCTCCCGGAAACTCGGGTTTTTCATCCTGCATACAGACAAATCGGCCCTTCAGAACACACGCGATTTACAGACAAAAAAATACTAGCTGTGGTGGTGGTAGTGGCCAGCAGATGGCGCTGATGTTGATGATTGGTGGAGACAGAGAGGTGTACAATAGGTGTCCTTCCGCGATGAGTCTTCAGACTCCTTGGAGGTGTCACGAATAATAATAATAAAAAAAGATCAAAGATCAGTCCTTCATCCGTTGTTATTCAGCCTATATATTAATGACATTGGGTAAGAATTTGACAGGAGACATGCAGCTTTTGTTATTATTATTATTATGGGTATCTCCATGGAGTCAGTAGACTCATCGCAGGAGACCCAAACTATCAAAACAATATCTATCATATCTCTCTTAAATTCATTTACAGACGAAGAACTCACAACTGAGTCAGGCAATGCATTCCACTCATTCACCACCCTCAAGACGAAAAACCCTGTTCTCACATCCTTGTTAGCCACACTTTTCCTTAATTTCCAGGGATGACCTCTTGTTCTTCCATCACTATCACACAACTGAAACATTTCCCCTGCATCAATTTTATAAAAACCTTTTAATAATTTAAATGTTTCTATCATATTCTGTCTTCTCTGCCTATCAACCAACCTCTGCAATCCACAAGCTCTCAATCTATCAATGTAGGGAGCATTTTTTACATCACTCACCAACTTAGTCACTCTCCTCTGAACCCTCTCCACAACCTCCTCATCTCCAAGGAATCCAGGTGACCAGACCTGAGCACAGTAATCCAAAAAGTATCAATGCTTTATAAAGGGGAACAATAACCTCTTTATCTCTGGATGTCAGTGCGTTCCTCAATAACCAAGTAATTCTATGTGCAATCTTGGACACCTTAGCAATGTGTCCCGTGAACTTCATCTCCCTATTTACCAACTACCCCAAGTCCCTAGCCTCATCAATCTCTTGGAGTACCATTCCTTCAATGTAGTACACAGTTGGTAATCTTTTAACCCCAAAATGCATAACTTTACACTTTTCCACATTGAACTGACATCCATTACCCTTTTCCCATTTTGCCAGCTTATTTAAATCATCCTGCAAACTCTCAACATCAGCTTGATTTTTTATTGCACTATCCAACTTTGCGTTATCAGCAAACAACTGAATATCTCCCTTTCAGCCATTTCCTATATAATTTATGTACAAATTAAACAACAATGGCCCAAGCACAGAGCCCTGAGGCACACAACTGGTCACCTGCCTCATCCTGGACTCTACTCCTCCATACACCACCTTCTGGTATCTCTCCCTAAGCCTATCCATATCACCAGTTTAGTATCCATCCCCATCTGTTCCAATTTGTGCAACAGTATTCCATGGGGTATCCTGTCAAAAGCCTTAGCAAAATCCAGAAGTACTACTGTGTAGCCATTTCCTTTGTCCAACTCGGATGTCATTCTATTATAAAAAGTTAATAAATTGCTAAGGTAGGATCGACCTTTAACAAAACCATGTTGGCCCTATAGAGTATCATATCCTGATCCACCCACTCTTGAATTTTGTCTTTAACCAACTTTTCCAATACTTTTACCACCACTCCCGAGATGGTGATTGGTCTGTAATTAACTACTGCAGTTTTAGAGCCACCTTTATGCAAAGGAACTATTTTGGCTTCCTTCCACTCCCTAGGGACTATACCAGAATTCAAACTTAAGTTAAATAACCAAGTAAGAGTTGTTGACAATTCCTTTGCACATTCACACAACACCCGAACTGATATTCCATCTAAACCTACAGCAGTGTGTGCATTTAAATTTTGCAATATACCAAGTACCTGTGATTTCTTAACTTCAATTCTCACATTAGTTATTGCTACAGGTACAGAGATATCCTCATTTGGGTGATAGACTTTTGAAAAGTGATCACTTAGTAACTCTACTATTACATCTGAATTTGTCACCTCAATATCATCAGCACCCACTTAAGTTATCCTTCCAAAGTCATTCTTACTTTTACTTGCCACATAGCAGAAGAACTCTTTGGGATTACTCTTGATCTCCGTGGCTAAAGTCTTCTCATAATCTGATTTAGCTTTTCTTACTATGCTGGTATCCTTCCTAGCTTGAGCTTTGTACTGCTCATGGGTTTACTGATCGCCTTTCTCCTTGTAAATTCTCCATAACATGTTCTTTTTTTGCACATCAAGCTTGACACTACTACTCATCCATCTAATGCCTACTTTATTTGTCTTCCTGACCATGGGGACACAATTTGATATTGCCTTCCTCAGATACCTGCTGATTTTATCCCATGCACTGCTAACATCTTTCCCCTGCAATATGTTCTGCCATGGGACTGCTGCAAGCTCACTCTGAAGCTTGTTATAATTGCCTAACCTGTAGTTCCATATATACCCTTTCTTAAGAGAGAAATCCACAAATTTTGCAACCTCCCAAGTCAATACCACATGATCACTCTCACCAATTGGAAGTAACGAGGACACCATACTTATGCATATATCCTCTAAACCAATGACCAGGTCCACCACTCTCACACCACATGTCCCTTCAGGTATGTGCTGTTTCAAGTAATTATTTTGTAGAAGTGTATGAATTCCATTTCCTTTTTGCCACGTGATATTTCCTCCTTTCAATTGATATCACCATAATTAAGATCCCCCATAATAATCACTAACCCTGCACTCATTGCACTAATTTGCTGATGCATAAATTCAATATCATCCCCTGTATCCCCCCCCCCCGGCCTATAGCAACAACCAACTGTATATTAGGTTGAGTTGGTCACTATTTCACACCAGACCGCCTCAAATGAACTATCATTCACATGTGTATCATCTTGATATACTACTTTCTTTGGCTGCAACTCATCAGTTATCATTAACAGTACTCCTCCCCCCATTCTATCTTCTCTATCCTCCCTGAAAATACTGTACCCATCACATTCATTTCCAGTGACCACATCTTCTACTGACAGCCAAGTCTCACTAATGCCTACTTTTGGTGAGATTGCACTGACTAATGACAAAAATTCTTCCCTCTTATTTAGAATGATTCTTGCATTAGTATACAAAAATTGCAGATTCCCTTTAGTTCTTGTACCAGCTTTAGAACTTATACGTCACTAATTTCCATAGTCCCATGCCGATTTTTATCCACTCTATTCTGCAAATAAGGATCAACAAATATACAGTCACTGCTTAAGTTTCTTTCTCTTACGCAACCTTTTCAATTTTAGTTTCCCTGCCCAATTCAACTTGTTCAGAAAACAGTAACTTCTTCACTCGCTTATGACCTTCCATGTTTAGATGCAACCTATCTCTTGCATACAGCTGTCTTTTTCCTTCAAATACACTCCACAAATGCCAGACCTCTTTTTTTACACATTCTTGCAATCATGTCATTCATTATCATTGCTCATTTACTTAACTCATAATTGTCAAAACGAAGCAGCAGCGCGCGCGTGCGCACACACACACACACACACACACACACACATCTAACAATGTTCTTAAATCTTTTGCTACCTGATTTATACTACCACTCAGGTCATTTGTACCCACCATAACTATCATCTTTTCTGCATCATACCCTCTCTCTATTGTTCCACCAGCCAAGTACTCTTTAGTTATACTGCTCTCCATACCCTTAATCATAGAATCACCATATATTTTACCACTCATAACTTCATTCAAGTCCAAACAAGCGTCACTCACGGCCTCATTTTCTATGCTATTCAGCATGACTCTCCCGGTTTCGTTACTCAATGCTCTTTTACTTACTCCCTCACTCTCGTGACATCTCATTTCTTCTAGACCTCTTGTGCTTTCATTCTATTGACTCCCAAACTATTTATTACTTCATCAATCACCAAAGACTCTCCCATACTTAATCCTGTTCTAGTGACATCAGCTAAAGTAATCTCCATAGTCCTAATTTCTCTATTCAACACATTTGACTCAGTTTTAATTTCCAGAAGCTCCTTACCGAGCACTTCCAATTCCTCTTGCAAAAGATGAAGGTCACTTTTCATTTTCATGAACTCCTGCTAAAGTTCTGCTACAGTCCCGACGTCTGCTTCCATTCCTAATCGCTCCAGCCTATCCTAACACTTCTCACATATGTCGACGTTTTCATTCTTCTCATTTAGCCAAACAGTCCACAGATCCTTCACATTCTTTGGCGCATACATATAGCAGTTTCCGCAACACGTCCATTGCGAAAAATCCAACGCAGAGTCAGACTTTCGTATAGAAGTCCTCCAAGCCACTGACATACGTCTCTTGTTAGTTGCTATCTTTAGATGCTGAAGTAATGAAACAAATAGCAGTGAAAACACAATATATACAACAGAGTTTCAAACAATAACATCACTGAAGGACACTTGTATCCAACCAAAGCACAACTGCAGCACAATTTGAGACAAAAAGCCACACTATACTTTAATTTAAAAACACGTTTTCTAGCATAACTCAACACGACCACGTTTACTAGCGACACTAGTGCCAAATGCTGATGATGCAAAGCAAAGATAGACAGGGTAATCAGTAATTCAGCTAATATGCAGTAACTGCAGAATGATTTAAATAGGTTGGAATTGTTGGCATGCAACAATTGCTGTCAGTTCAGTGCTAGTAAATGTAAAATCATGTACATTGGTGTGATTAGCTGTCCATTGTAATATTCAATGGACAGCTTTTATATTGGTGGGATTTATGCTAGAAGAAACTGACCAGGCTAGTTATCTTGGAGTTTTAGGAGATAGGTAGTTGAAGTTCAAGGGCCATATAGCAAAATTTGCAAACACAACTCAGAGGATAATTGGAATGCTGAAATGAACCTGGACATGAAAAGATAAGGAAGTCATTTTATGCCTCTTTACAAGGTGCTGATAAGACCTCACTTGGACTATTTTGCACAGGCCTGGTTTCTGTTGTGATTCTGATACAGTGAAGAGTATTAAAATGTAATAAATTTAGTTTAATCCTTTATCCAAGTGTAAGCAAACAAAGTTTGCGCCTGAAAATATCTTCAGGGCTGAGGTAAAGTGGTGCAACACCAGGTAACTCTGAACAAAGGTGGACCAATCTCTCATCACTCCTTGTCTCAGTATCTCCCATAATGCAAAGCACATCTCCTTGCAGACATGTATACTGCTATGCATTAAGGGAATGGCCACTGCCCAGACCGGTTTCGACCTTTATTGAAGTCTCTTCAGAGGGAGGCAGACCCAAATGTGGAGATACTAAGGCAGAAGTAATAAGGTGGTACACCTGTTGGCAACTCGTATGGGTAAATATGACCTCTTCTATTGCTTCTGCCTTAGTATCTCCACGTTTGGGTCCACCTCCCACTGACAAGATCTCAATAAAGGTCAAAACCAGTCTGGACAGTGGCCCTTCCCTTAATGCCTAGCAGTGTACATGTCCGCAAGGAGATGTGTTTTGCATTATGGGAGATACTGAGACAAGGAGTGATGAGAGATTGGTCCACCTTTGCTCGGAGTTGCCTGGTGTTGCACCACCTTACCTCAGTCCTGAAGATATTTTCAGGCGCAAACTTTGTTTGCTTACACGTGGATAAAGGATTAAACTAAATTTATTATAGTCTAACCAAGTGCAAAATAAACTTCCAAGTATTAAAAATGTATTAGGATTGTGGAATACAGATTATGAAGACAGATTGAGAATTTGTAAACTGCAGCAACTAGCAAACAGGAGAAAGACAGCTGATATGATTAAGACTTACTAACTTCTGAAAAGGTTATACCATCAATCAGTAGATGGATTTTTCATTTTATGGAGGGTGAAGAAATTTTGCATCCTTGGAAGTTGAGAATTAATGCTGTCAAGAATTCATGTCAAAATTGACGTGAATTTTGTAGAATGGGCTGCATAAGCCACACAACAGCACACCCAACTGAAATGGGCACGTGAGAGCTAGATTTTTCTCTTATAGAGTGGTGCATGATTGGAATGGATTGCCACTGGAGTTGGTGAGTACAGGTAGTGTGAATGAATTCAAGAACAAGTGACATCTGCTGTGAGTAATATGTGACCTCCAGTGGCATTATGTGCCTATTTCAGTTGGATGTGCTGTTGTGTGGCTTATGCAGCCCATTCTACAAAATTCACATCAATTTGGCCATATGATTGCATTTGTATTCATGTATGAAAGTTTTAAGAGTGCATAGCGCATGAGTGCTCATCATCTTAATTGGTCCAATGCAATTAATTGTAGAATAACTTTGAATACTTTAATTTATCAATTAATTGTAACCAAATCTGCATAGAGTGGGGGACAGGGCAATGTGTTTGTTTTAAGATACATTACAAAACAATAATGAAGGAGAATGGTATATTTGAATTACTCAAAGGCGTAAATATAATAGTAAATTTGGAAGAGGAGGATGAGGCTTACTTAACCAGTCACACAATTCACAAAAGCTCTGGCAGAAAACAGGACATTCAGTAGATAACATTTTTTCCCATTGTAAATATGGGTAAAAAACAGTTATAAATTATTTGTAAAACATTATATATTAAACACTTGTCTGAGTGATGACCATATGGTTTTGACTTGGAAAATGAATAGACATGCAGGAGTATCAAACAGACGGGAACTTATGTGGAATTATAAAGCAGGTGATTATAATAGCCTTAGACATCAACTTCAGGAAGTTTCATGGAGGGAGGAATTGGAAGGCCAGGATATCATTAGTGAGTGGGAAATTGTGAAAGAATATTTGTTAGCAGCAATGGTAAGTTGTATACCACGAGTGAAGAAGAAGACACAATTTGGAATAAAGTGGATGACAAACAATATTAAACAGGAATTGGATGAGAAAAAGAGGCTATGGAAGAGATATAAGGAGACAGGTGAAGAGAAGATGCATAAAGAATATAAGACACAGGCCAGACGAGTGACTAGTGTGATAAGGAAAGCGAAACTGGAATACGAGAGGAGATTGGCCCTAAGATCCAAAGAAAATCCTAGGGAATTTTTTAGCTATGTGGCCAGTAAGAGGAGAAATGACTGTGGAAGAATGATATTGTGGGATAAAAATGGGAATAGAGTGACTGATGCAGAGGACATAGTGGAATTGTTCAATGAACACTTTATTGGAGTATTTCATCCTAGAGGAGTCAGTTTTAATGCTACAGGGATAGAGCAGGTTCAAGGTTTAGAGGTACAGGAGGAGAGTGTGTTTCAGATACTGAATAATCTGGATGTCAGTAAAGCTTTGGGACTGGATGGTATTTCACCATGAGTTTTGAGAGAATGTGCTAGAGAACTGACAGTGCCTTTAACCTAGCTTTTCAATGAAAGTCTGGCTGCGGGAAAGGTGCCCAGGGAATGGAAGGAAGGTAAGATAGTGCCATTGCATAAGGGTGATAACAGACTGGAAGTGTCTAATTATAGGCCAGTTTGTGTGTCATCAGTAGTTGTTAAGATCTTGGGGAAAGTAGTGAGGGACTGTATACAGCATTGGGCAGATGAGGGTAATGTTATCTGTGAGAGTCAACATGGATTTGTGAAAGGGCGCTCTTGTTTTAGCAATATGCTAGCCTTTTATAATAAAGTTACAAGAACATTAGATGAAGGAAAGGCATATACTGCAATTTTCTTAGACTTAGCGAAGGCATTTGACAGGGTGCCACATGATAAGCTGATATTTAAGTTGCAGCTTGACCAATCTGGATGTCAGATTGGTCAACTGGATTCAGGATTAACTGTCAGATAGGTATCAGAAAGTTGGGTATGGTGGAGCAGTTTCAAAGAGGCAGAGGGTTACAATTGGGGTCCCACAGGGCTCATTACTAGGACCTATATTGTTTAACCTTTATATCAGTGACATTGCCAGTGGATTGCAAGGGGATATTCAGTTGTTTGCAGATGATGCAAAGCTGGGAAGGATTATTAGTAATAGTGCAGATGTGGTAGCCCTGCAAGAGGATTTGAATAAGCTAGATAGATGGGCAAATGAATGGGGGTGTCAGTTTAATGCAGCAAAATGTAAGGTCTTGAGGTTTGGGAAACATCGATGAGATGCTGCATAATCTATGGGAGGAGTTATACTGGAGGAAGTAGGGGAGGCAAGAGATCTGGGGTTGATGATTGATAGAAACCTGAAATTTAGGGGACATGTTGCAAAGGTGGTGAAGGTAACACAGAGGATTGCTGCAATTATGAGAAGGACACTGACCTGCAGAGATAAAAGGGTTATCATTCCGTTGTATAAGTCTCTGATCAGACCACACTTAGACTATCGTTCTCAGATCTGGTCCCCAGGATTTGAAGGAGATAAATTAACTGTGGAAACGGTACAAAGACGGATGACAAAGATGGTTTCAGGACTGTACAATTTTGGTTATGAGGATCGGCTGAGGGAATGTGGACTACAGAGTTTGGTGGATAGAAGAAGGAGAGGTGATATGATTGAGACTTTTAAACTGTTGAGAGGTGGTTACAGGGTTGACACTGGGGAGTTCTTTCGCTTGGTTCAAGCGAAAGAACTCCCCAGTGTCAACAGCAGGAACAGCAGTTGAACAGTTGAACAGCAGGAAGGAGTGATTACAAGAGGCCATCCCTGGAAGTTACAAAAGGAAACTGTGAGCAAGAGGGTGAGGAGTGGTTTCTTTGGAGGGTGGTTGAACCGTGGATTGCATTGCCTGATGGAGTGGTGAGAGCGAGAACGGTCAATGAGTTTAAGGAGTGGTATGATAGACTTTGTGTTTCTTAAGGGGGACCTACCCTCGATGAGTCTTGACAGACTTTATGTTCTTAGAAAGGACCTCCCACGATGAGTCTTTTGACTCCATGGAGGCCTGAATAATAATAATAGTAATATCAGTGTCCTAAACATGTCAGTTCACGCTTAACACATGCAAAACAGATGAAACTCAGAAAACAAAAAGCAGCAACCCATGAAAAATTACAATGTCTGATTGGATTGGTTGACACAATAACCAATTATTGCCCCACTGATTTCTTGGTGCTATTATCTCAGCGCACATCCTACCTTGCCTTCTGGGAGGTCTTAAACCACTGGAACACTAAGAATTTGACCTGCTGTGCCATCTGTAAATCTGTACAAAGGGCTCAAAGGTATCTATATTTGGATTGCACACCCATGCTATTAATGTGAATGTGATGCAATTATTTATGTGGTGAAGTTACATAAACATTGCATCACAAAACACAATTACTTTACTAATTTACTAATGTACTAATGTTTCATAAATGGCATGCATGAAGCATTAGTATATTGTTTTAGGAATCAACAAGATCTATTCAGGAAACAGTTGGGGAGACTTTAACAGGAATAAATGCAAAAATATAAAATCAACGATATTGCTATTCTGTGGGTGAGCGCTGCACACCTAACACATTCTGAATATATGCCCCTGATGGACTCCTTTGATGAGTACTGACTCCGTGGAGATCTTTCTTAAGAATAATTTATTTATTTATTCATTAATTTTTTTATTTATTCTGAAGAATAAGAATAAATAAAAAATGCATAAACACTTTCTTAGTTGGAAGAATGTGGCTACCTTGGTTATTGACAAGTACTCTGTTTCTCTCACAAGATCTAGCCCTCTCAAACCCTGAGACCCCTCTATTACATGTTGTCTTAGTAATTATCTCTTATCAGCTGCATAAATTCTATTTCCTTCTTTCCCTGTGAAAATTCTTTCTCCCAATGTATGTTGCTATAGTTGAAGTCTCCTTATAGATCCTGGCCTATATTAACAACAATTTCATGCTATTGGTTTCTATAACCAATTAGTTGAAATATTACTTGACTTCTGTTTCCCTGTCCCCTGGTGAATCTCCTACTATATTTTTGGCTTCAATGTTTCTGCTATAATTAGCTAAACTTCTCTTCCTTTCCATGCTGTTTTTTACTCTACTTTCTCTTCCTTCCATCTCTTCCTTCTTTTACTTCTTTACCATACTACTTTCCAGGTGTTTTTCCAACATTTCTATCTCATGTTTTGCCCTGTAAAGGACTCCATGTAAACTTGCCATCTCTTTCATTACTATCCTTTCATTCTTCAAGCTAGGATGAACACTATATGAATGATTGCTTTCATGTTATCACTCATACTTTGTTCATCCTTGCCTGCTTTCACCACTTACAATCACACTAACATTCTCACTCACATTTTCCTGCTTGTTGTGTTTGCCACTCTGCTGTCATGCTTCTTGCTCTTCCCACACTTCTGAAAATAACATACCCTTGCATTCTATATGTGTATACACAGAGCATGTGTATCATGCTCTGTCAACTAAGTCTCACTAAAGCTTCTAACTTTTGGCAGTAACTTTTGGAAGCCATGCATCAAGTGTATTCACACTTGGATCCACGGCTTCCCTTACACTGTGTGTTGACTATCTGACTCAGTTTCTGGAACCTGAGGAGTGACTCTTCTCCTACTTACTCATTTTAATGAGAAAGTAGGAAAAGTTTGTTAGTTTCCCTAACCCTACACTTCTTTACTCTTACTGAACAACCACTTTCTCCAGATATCTCCAAATCCATTCAGGTGCATTCTGTCACTCAACTACTCTGTCCACCACTCTGCTGTCATGCTTCTTGTTCTCCCCATGCAGCTAGCATCTGCTTTCAATATACTTACTATACACAAGCTCACCAGTCTTACTTTCCCTCATATCCTCCACGTTTCCTAGTGAACACCTCTCACACATTGCAGCAAACAAAATCCTGCATGATAAATTCACTTGCCTTTGTTCAGTTATATATTGGCATCATATCAACGATATCATACAAGTAATTTATGCTAACTCTTTAGAATACTTTACATTGCACCTGAAATATTCTATGTAATTTATACATTAATTATAACTGTTTCAAAGATTATTCATTTAGAATATACATAGCACTAAAAATAACTTTTAATTACTTATCTCAGGAGATGTGAAATACTGGAGAAATAGCAATAATATCACAGATCGTGCTATTGCAATTGAGACAGCTGCTTATGCTATTCTCGCATTTCTGGAACTTAAAGGTGAACACAATTTACAAAGAGCAACACCAGTGGTTAGGTGGTTAGTGAAACAACAAAATGAAAATGGCGGATTTGTATCTACTCAAGTAAGTAGTACATTATATGCAAAAATTCTGTAGATATGTAGTAAATAAATTCTTAAATATTCAGTTAGAACCTTATTTTAATTTTGTAATGTCAAATATTTTGAAGAAAATATTGAAGTCAAGAATATTAATTCATCTGTGAATTAATTTTTTTTACATAACTTCAATCTATGAAAGGTTTTAGTAAACCTATAGTACATTAGTACCATTTATGGAGTATGGATTTTATTATTATTATTATTAATTAAAGATATATTTTTTTTACATAGTCCAAAAACCCTGCTTTAGCAGGGTGGTGTCACACCAGGCAATGAAATTCATCTCCCACCTAATGACAGTATATATATATATATATATATATATATATATATATATATATATATATATATATATATATCTCACTCTCACTCACACACACACATATACATACATACATACATTCCTATGGTAGAATTTTAACCTGCAGCCTTGTGTGTTTAACATTAACACACATGCATAATTTTCATGACAGCCTTGTTAGGTAAGTGGTTAACATTATCACTTTGAAAAGTGATAATGTTAACCACTTACCTAACAAGGCTGTCATGAAAATTATGCATGCATGAAATTACCACTTCACATAATGCAATAAATATTTTAACAAGTGCTATGTTGTTTTTGTTTCTTTGGCTCTGTACATACAGATTATGACAGACAATAATATCCTTAATCCATTATCAGGATGATATCTTGATTGTGGATGAAGGATAGTGGTACTTACCTTTTTCAGTTTAACTGTTGTAACTTTTTCCCAAACTTATCAACTATCACATTAATTGAGAAAAATATTTAAAGGACTATTCTGCTCCTAAGATAGGATATAAACTTACCTATTTTAATATAATAACCATACAGGTATGTGTCATGTCTTTTTTAAGCTGTCAAGAGAAAAGCTATTCAAAATGCTACAATTATCATCTCCTTATTTGTACATGTCATTGTTCTTCACATTATAGAAGCAGTTTTCTGGGCAGGCATTGGATCTGTGAAAAGATCTCAGATCCAATGCCGCCCCCACCTCCCGAAGCAAAGTTCCTGCAAAGTTCCGGCCTGGTTGGCCGAGTGGTTAGCGCATCCACTTTCCAGCCAAAAGGCTGCGGGTTCGAATCCCGCCATGGGCATCTATGTTTGTGATTGTCTGTGAAAATAATAGTGATGGTGGTGGATAGTAGATGGCATTGGTGTAGATGATGAGGTTGAGTGATGGAGACAGAGAGTTGTAGAGTAGGTGCCCTCCCTCAATGAGTCTTTGGATTCCCTGGAGGTGTCAAGTAATCGTAAACTTTTAGCCGGCCTGGCTGGCCAAGTGGTTAGCATATCTGCTCTTCAGCTATAAGGCTGCAGGTTTGAATCCCTCCGTGGGCATGGATGTTTGTGATTGTCTATGGAAAAACTTGTGGTGGTGGTCGGCGGTAAATGGCGTTGGTGTAGTTGAGGTCAGTGGTGGAGACAGAGTTGTAGAGCAGGTGCCCTCCCTCGATAAGTCTTTGGACTCCCTGGAGGTGTCAAATAATAATAATAATAATCATAATAAATGGTAAACCTTATTCCATTATCTCTGGCCAAACCTTACACTTAGCAACATTGAAATAATATCTCTATTCTTCAGCCCAAAGCAGCAACCTATTCAGATTCTCTTATAACAACATCACATTAACAACAAATCATCAAATTTCTGATACTCTCAAGGGGTGTAGAGGATATTATGATAGTACCACATGAAAAAACTACATCATTGCTAACTTCTTATCAGCAATTTTCCTTCAGATTAATCTGTTATCTCTCATGACTCCAATATTATCAGATCTTATATTTCTGTCTTTTAAAGCACTTATTATCACTTTTTGCTAACCTTTCCTCTCCCATTCTGTTTATGTAACTATGCCACCTAACACATTCCTGAATGACAACAGTCAAGTTCTTTCTCCGAATTCTCATATCTGTGGTATCTGTTCTTTGATCAAAGACATTATTTCTAACCCCAGCTCTCAGATCCATATGGTAAAATTGGTTTGAATACTGACTTGTATATAGCTAGTTTAGTGTTTTGACTAATCTCTATCTTATTCTATATAAATTGATTCAGTTAATTTCCTATGATATACCAACTCTGATAATTCCATTGTCTATTTCCACATTTAATTTCATCTTTGCTAAATATTGTGCCTAAATTGATTAAATGTTTAGCCACCATATTTGATATATTTGACATGACTCACTATTTTTACTGTCTTTTTCTTTTTATTGCTGATTCTCTTTTCAAATTTATTACAATATTTATTCAATTTAGTCAGTGAATCCAGCTGACTTATGCTGAATTTATTTAGGAATATAACATCATCTGCATAAAGAGTTGAGATTAACATCTCCCATTTTGATATCAGGTTAAATACCTTATATCATAATGTGATCCATATAAATGATGAATAGCAGTGGAGATAATGTGTACCCTTATCTCACACCTGATTTAACATCAAACTATCTTCCTGTACCTCTTTAAATTCTAGCCGCTAACTTACATTTCAAATATAGACTAGTTAATTTGGTGTAAATATAGACATATTTACACCAAATAACTTAGTGTTTTGAACAGCTTTTCTCTTGGCACCATGCATATGCCTTTTCCAGATCTACAAAACTTAAATATAGATCTTTATTATATTCCCATGATTTGTCAACTATTTGTGTTAAAGTGAAAATCGGATCTGACAACCTCTATTTGGATTGAACCCAGGGTGTTCTTCAAGTCTTCTCTGCCACAATTTTTTTTAACCTTTTCTCAGGATACTTGCATAAATCTTACCAGGAACACTCAGGAGAGAAAATACTCTGTAATTATCACATTAAGTTTTATTTCCCTTTTTTTGGGTAGAGTGAGACTAATTCAGTCATCTGGGAATTCAACCTCCTGTATAATTCAGAGGTTCTCTGATTTATGCTATAGCCATTGTAAAACTTTTAGACGTCCATAGTTTAGCATTTCTGGTTGAATATCATCTATCCCAGCTGCCTTTCTACATTTTGCATTTGAAGGCTTTTTCTACTTCAAGTATTTAAATCTATTCCTGATTGCATTCCTCTTGGGAGTTTTCTATCACCTTGCTGTCACTGCTGGTTTCATTTAGTATTGTTTCAAAGTAATCACTCCAGACACCTAGAATATCTTTATCTTCAGTTTTGATGTCACCTATATTATTTCTGATTCTGATTCCATTGCAGTACTTTTTCCTCCATTTCTGAATCTTTATAATAACCTCCAGAATATTTTAGCACCTTCCTGATAATTATTCTTGATGTTCTTACCAAAGTCTTCTCATGACTTTTGTTTAGCTAGTTCTACACAGTGCTCTCTTTCTTTCATTTTTCTCTATGTTCTCTCAGTGCACAAGCTGACTTGCCTGCCAGGAAATTTTGATAATTCTCTCTTCTCTTTACTGTCTCTTTAATCCCTGAGTTTTTTATATTTCTATTCTTGCAGACAACCTTACCACATACCTCTTGCTGAATCAGTTAACGTTTTCTTTATGGTTTGCCACTGAATCTCCAAGGTTTGTTTCTTGTTTTCAAATTCTTTCATTTCTTCTTAAATAATGTTTGTATATTTCCATTCTATTGTTTATTTCTGAAAGCTGGTCACCTTTGATTTATTTTAAAACTTTCTTATACACTTTTCTTTTCAATATGATATTCAATTTTATTCTGCTCAAAACTAAATGGGGATCACTTCCAGTTTCAAATCCTCTGTATATTTGTGTTATGAATCAGCATGAAAATATCATTATTAACAATAACATAGTGAAACTTTTATTTCTCACATCTCTCTCTCTCTCTCTCTCAATATGAATTTATGCATATCTTTTTGTTGATACATGATGTTAGTAATAACTAGTCTATGTCATGAGCAGAAATCTGGTAGCATATTTCTGTGCAGGATTTAGCCAACCAAATTGTATTGGCTTAAACCAAAATCCAAAAGAATAATTAGATGTTGAAAAAGCATACTGATAAATAGAGATGAGTAGGTTACTAACTCTCTTTATTGACTCTGATATCACCCCATTTGGCTTACTCAGATTTGATTGCCTGAGTTCCTTCTGGATGAGTAAGTGGTAGTTGTGAGAATCCAGAACCAAGGGAATGGGGAGGGTGAAAAAGCTGTGAAATCTCCCAATAAGGATTATTATTATTAACATCTGACTTCCACGGAGTCAGAGACTCATCGTGAGATGTACACACTATTGCACACAATGCTCATCCAACCGTGCCTTAAACTGATTTAATGTACCTACATTCACAACACACTCAGGCAATGCATTCCACTCACCAACCAATCTTTATGTAAAGAACCCCCTTTCTCACTCCTCTGCTCACACTCTCCTTATATAATTTCCAGGGATGGCCTCTTGTTCTACTCCTTCCCCCTTTCATTCTGTGAAAATTCTTTTCTATTTTAACCTGATAACAACCCCTAACTGGCTTATATGTCTTAATCACATCCCCCCCCCTACTCCTCCTATTCATGAGGGGCTTTGCAATTTACATTCTCTCAATCTGCTTTTATATTCCAAAGACCACTGACCGACCACCTTTGAGAATCTACTCTGGACCATTTCTAACATATCTTATCACCATGAAAATCCAGTGACCAAATCTGTACATAATAATCCATTAAGCCAGATCAAGGCCTTATACAATAGCACTACAAGCTCTTTATTTCTACATGTCACAGTCCTTTGCATCATCGCCATTATCTGACATGACATCTTCACAACTTTAATAAATTTAGTTTAATCCTTTATCCAAGTGTAAGCAAACAAAGTATTTTCAGGACTGAGGAAACTCGTGGTAAAGGTGGATCAAGCTCTCATCACTCCTTGTCTTAATATCTCCCATAATGCAAAGCACATCTCCTTGCGGACATGTATAATGCTATGCATTAAGGGAAGGTCCACTACCCAGGACCAGTTTCAACCTTTATTGAGGTCTCATCAATGGGAGCCAGACCCAGAAGTGGAGATACTAAGGCAGAAGCAATGGAGAAGTCATATTTACCTATACGAGTTGCCAAAAGGTGTCTCACCTTATCACTAAATTACTCCGGATTTAGAGAAAGATGTTGGAAGTTTTTTCCCACTTGGTTAGACTATAATAAATTTCGTTTAATCCTTTATCCAAGTGTAAGCAAACAAAGTTTGTGCCTGAAATATCTTCAGGACTGAGGCAACTTGAGGTAAAGGTGGACCAAGCTCTCATCACTCCTTGTTTTAATATCTCCCATAATGAAAGCACATCTCCTTGCGGACATGTATAATGATATGCATTAAGAGAAGGGCCACTACCCAGAACTTTATATAGGTGAAGTGAGCTCTAAAAATAAGACGATCCCAAAAGATCGCTCAACTCTGGTTGTTCCACTCAGTGACAGGCTCACCCTGTCACTGAGAAGAACTTCTCAGCATTGGCTGTACCCAGTGGCAGGATCACACCACCACCAAGCAGAGCCATAATCTCAGCAGTGGCTCCACTCAGAGACAGGCAAAAACCTACCCCCTAGCAGAGCCTCTCAGACCCAGACCGGTTTCGATCTTTATTGAGGTCTCGTCAGTGGGAGCCATAAGTATATATGAAAATAATCAAATACAAATAAGATTAAATCATGAGCTATTATTATTATTACGGGCAGCTCCAAGGAGTCCTTAGACTCATCGATGGAGGGCCAACATCATGTCAAGAACAACTATTCAGTATTCACACAGTATCTATCATACTTCACCTTGAACTCATTTACGGTCATGGCACCCACAACAGACTCTGGCAGATTATTCCACTCATTTACCACTCTCCAAGTAAAAAAACCTAGCTCTAACACCCTTGCTAACCACACTCTTACCAAGCTTCCATGGATGGCCCCTAATCCTCCCACTACCAGTCCTATTCTCAAAAATATCTTCTGAATTAATCTTATAGAAACCCTTCAGTAATTTGAATGTCTCAATCATATCACCCCTATTCTGCCTATCAACCAATATCTGCAGCCCACAAATCTTCAACCTGTTCTCATAAGATTCATTCCACAGGCTTGCTATAATCTTGGTCACTCGTCTCTGAATCCTCTCCACCTCCTCCCCATCAAGAAGAAACCTGGCATCCATATCTGGGCACAGTAATCTAGATGGGGTCTTATCAAGGCTCTATACAGAGGCTCAAGGCTCTATTGATGAGCTGATTTTGCCACTTTTGCGATGTGTCCTCTAAACTTCAACTCCCTATCCACCAACACTCCCAAATCCCTGGCCTCGTCAATCTCCTGGAGTACAGTTTCACCAGTGATATACTGCTGCTAATCTTTTCATCACAAAATGCAAAACCTTACATTTTTCCACATTAAATTGACATCCATTCTCCTTAGCCCAGTTCTCCAAACTATCCAAATCATCCTGTAAAATTTTGACATCCTGAGCATTCACTATTGCTCTACCCAACTTTGCATCATCCGCAAACAGATGCACAGTTGCTCTCAGATTCTTTCCTATATCGTTAATGAACAAATTAAACAGTAGTGGTCCAAGAACAGAATCCTGTGGCACACCACTAGTCACAGGCTATCTTTTGGACTCTACTCCTGAATAAACCACTCTCTGATATCTCTCCATCAACCACCCTCCTATCCATCTCACTAACCATATATCCATTCTCATATGCTGGAGTTTACTGATTAGAATTCCATGTGGTATCCTATCAAAGGCATTACTGAGGCATGATCTACCCTTCACAAAACCATGCTGTCCCCCATACAGTATCCCATTTTCATCTACACAATTTTGTATTTTCCTCTTGGCTATTTTCTCCAAGACCTTGACAACAATTCCTGATATGCTGATCGGCTGGTAATTTTCAACAGCAGTCTTGGAACCCCCCTTTATGCAGTGGAACTATTTTCCCTTCTTTCCACCCCCTTGGGACTAACCCAGACCCAAGTCTCAAATTAAACAAAATGGTCAAAGGCACTGACAATTCTTTAGCCGCTTCTCGTACGACACGAGCTAGTATACCATCCAATTCACAGATAAATTGACATTGAGGTTTTGTAATAGACTATTCACCTCTACTTCATTCACCACAATTCCCTTATAAGCTGCTGGTTCTTCCATTTCTGCAATGTCACCACCTGGATGATATACTCTTGCAAAGTGCTCACTCAGTAATAGGAAATAACTAAGGAAGAATTAGAAATCTGCCTGAAAGAAACAAGAAATGGAAAATCACCTGGAGTAGATAAGCTAGGTTCAGAACTATATAAATATGCAGGAACAAGATTCAAAGAAAGACTCTTATTATTTTTAAATAAAATTTATTCAACTGGTATCCCCCCAATAGAATAGAAAAAAGCAATTGTGATTCCTATCTTTAAAAAAGGTAATAGAGATGACCCTAAAAACTATAGAGGTATCAGTATACTAAATTCCTGTTACAAAATATATAGCAGAATCTTAAATAGCAAACTAATGAAGTATTCCGAAAACTTTATTTTAGAAATACAGAATGGATTTAAAAAAGGACGATCATGTACAGACCTGGCCTTTTGCCTAAAATTAATAATAGACAAAAGAAGAGAATACAATTTAGAAACACATATTACATTTATTGACTTTGAAAAAGCATTTGACAAAGTTAAAAGAAACATATTATTTAACATATTAAAAGAAAGACAAATACCAAATAATATCTTAAAGCTATCAGAAGTATATATATGAAAATAATCAAATACAAATAAGATTAAATCACGAGCTATCATATACGAGAGAGATAAAGCAAGGGGTCCAACAGGGATGTCCCCTCTCAGGAACACTTTTTAATATTTACTTAAATGAAATAATAATTCATAGCATTGCCAGCCTGGTTGGCCGAGTGGTTAGCGTATCCGCTCTCCAGCCAAAAGGCTGCGGGTTCGAATCCCGCCGTGGGCATGGATGTTTGTGATTGTCTGTGGAAATACTAGTGGTGGTGGTGGTCATTGGTAGATGGCGTTGGCGTAGTTAATGGATTGAGTGGTGGAGACAGAGTTGTACAGCAGGTGCCCTCCCTCGATGAGTCTTTGAACTCCCTGGAGGTGTCAAATAATAATAATAATAATAATAATAATAATAAAATGGAATAAAAATTTCCATCAAAGTATTTAACTTTCTCCTACAGTGAACTTAAACACCCTCCTTTTTGCCGATGACCAAATAATAATTACAAATTCTGAAGATAACTTAGAGAAAGCCATTTTAAATCTAAATGAAATAGCCAAAGATTACAGTATGATAATATCAACTGAAAAATCAAAAACTATGGCCTTTAAAGGACAAGATCCAGTATGAACTAGTAATATATAACAAGACCTTAGAACAGGTGAATTAATTTAACTACCCAGGATGTATGATCACATATGAAAATGAAAATGATATCAACCTAAAAATTGCAAAATATTTAAAAATAACAGGTGTAATTAACTCTATATTTAAACCAAACCTAGTTCAAAACAAACCAGACTAAAAGTATACAATACATTAGCCCTACCAGTCTTAATGTATGGGAGTGAAATCTGGACAATAAAACAAAAAGACAAACAAAGATTAATAACAGCAGAAATGAAGTTTATGAGAAAAACTGCAAAGTATATTCTATTTGATCACAAAAGAAACGAAGAAATTATAAAAGAATTGAACCAAGAATCAGTAATAGAAAAATTAAAAAATATAAACATAAATGGATGGAACATGTTGAAAGAATAAAAATAGAAATATTACCAAAACAAGCCTTAAAGTACAAGCCATTAGGAAAAAGAAAACCAGGTCATCCTCTTAAAAGATTCAGCGATGACTTCTAAGGCCAGAACAGGCCATGCTAGGCCTAAATCCTTGATATGCATGATGATGACAATGATTGTCAGTGGGAGCCAGACCTAGGAGTGGTGATACTAAGGCAGAAGCAATGGACAAGTAATATTTACCTATAAGAGTTGCCAAAAGGTGTACCCCTGTATTATTAAATTACTCTGGATTTAGAGAAAGATGCAGGAAGTTTTTTTCCACTTAAACTATAATAAATTTAGTTTAATCCTTTATCCAAGTGTAAGCAAACAAAGTTTGCACCTGAAGTATCTTCAGGAGTGAGGCAACTCGTGGTAAAGGTGGACTTAGTTCTCATCACTCCTTGTCTTAATGTCTCCCATAATGCAAAGCACATCTCCTTGCGGACATGTATAATGTTATGCATTAAGGGAAGGGCCACTACCCAGACTGGCTTCGACCTTTATTGAGGTCTTGTCAGTGGGAGCCAGGCCCAGAGGTCGTGATACTAAGGCAGAAGCAATGGGGAAGACATATTTGCCTATACGAGTTGCCAAAAGTGTACCACCTTATTATTATTAAATTACTCTGGATTTAGAGAAAGATGTTGGAGAGACCTCAGTAAAGGTCGAAACTGGTCTGGGTAGTGGCCCTTCCCTTAATTCATAGCATTATACATGTCTGCAAGGAGATGTGCTTTGCATTAAGGAAGATATTAAGACAAGGAGAGATGAGAGCTTGGTGCACCTTTACCACGAGTTGCCTCAGTCCTGAAGATACTTCAGGCGCAAACTTTGTTTGCTAACACTTGGATAAAGGATTAAACTAAATTTATTATAGTCTAACCAACTGGAAAAAAACTTCCAACATCTTTCTCTAAATCCAGAGTAATTTAATAATAAGGTGGTACACCTTTTGGCAACTCGTGTAGGTAAATATGACTTCTCCATTGCTTCTGCCTTAGTGTCACTGCTTCTGGGTCAGCTCCCACTGACGAGACCGCAATAAAGGTAGAAACTGGTCTGGATAGCGGCCCCTCCCTTAATGCATAGCTTTCCAGCATTATACATGTTGGCAAGGAGATGTGCTTTGCATTATGAGAGATATTAAGACAAGGAGTGATGAGAGCTAGGTCCACCTTTACCACGAGTTGCCTCAGTCCTGAAGATACTTCAGGCGCAAACTTTGTTTGCTTACACTTGGATAAAGGATTAAACTAAATTTGTTATTGTCTAACCAACTGGAAAAAACTTCCAACATCTTTCTCTAAATCCAGAGTAATTTAATAATAAGATGGTACAACTTTTGGCAACTCCTATAGGTAAATATGACTTCTCCATTGCTTCTGCTTTAGTATCACCACTTCTGGGTCTGGCTCCCACTGACGAGACCTCAATAAAGGTCGAAACCAGTTGGAAGCTTGGGTGATGAATGGCAGTGCTGTAGCCCATGAAGTTTTAAATGAGGCACTGCTGTTGCCCCTCAGATGACAAATGAACAGCTCTGCTCGGTGGTGGGGTGAGCCTGCCATAGTGTAGAGCCAACCGGTTCTGAGAGTTCTTCTCAGTGGCAGGGTGAGCCTGTTACTGAGGGGAACATTATGCTTAGTTTTTGGAGTTTGACCTGTACTTAAACATTCAATAAAGGTCAAAACCGGGTATGGGTAGTGGTCCTTCCCTCAATGCATAGCATTTTACATGTCTGCAAGGAGATTTTCTTTGCATTATGGGAGATATTAAGACAAGGATTGATGAGAGCTTGGTCTACCTTTATTATGAGTTGCCTCAGTCCTGAAGATATTTCAGGCGCAAACGTTGTTTGCTTACACTTGGATAAAGGATTAAACTAAATTTATTATTTATTAGTCTAATAATAATAATAATGAGTCTAACCAAGTGGAAAAAACTTCCAACATGTTCACAACTTGTTCAATGTTTCCTCTGAATTTCTGGTCGTTTTCAACCACTGCTCCCAGATCTCTCATCACCTCCACTTCCTCCAAAGTTTTCCCACCAAGTGTATACTTTGCATCCCAGTATTGCTTATCAAATTTCAAAACTTACACTTTGGAACATTGAAATGATAATTCCACTTACCTGCCCATTCATGCAATCTTTTCAAGTCCTCCTGTAAGGCACAACATCTGCTTGACTCTGCATTTCTCTCCCTATCTCCCCAGTTTTGTATCACCTGCAAACAGCTGCATATGACAGTTAAACTCATCTCAATATCATTAATATACAAATTGAACAACAGTGGTTCCAAAACTGACCCCTGCAGCACACCACTAGTGACCTTCCTCTTTTGGGATACTGCACTCTCATATACTTTCTGATATTCTATCTAACAGCCAATCACTGATCCAATTCAGAAGTCTGTTATTAAATCTCATCTGTGTCAATTTATTTAACAGCATGTCGTGTGGTAGTCTATCAAAAGCTTTTGGAAAATCTAAGTATACTACTGTATATGAATCTCCCTTGTTCAAGACATTTGTCGCCTTGTTATAGTACATAAGTAAGTTAGTAAAACATGTCTCTTTAACAAACCCATGCTGGTAACCACAGAGACTACTGTTACCAACCCATTTCTGTATCCTACTTCTCACCAATCTCTCTACATATCTTCCCCACAATAAAACTTCAGATATACAGATCGGTCTATAATTTGTAGCCACAGAATTCTCACCACCTTTATGCAGTGGAATAATTTTACCTACTTTCTACTCTCTTGGACCTCTGCTGTTGTAAGACTAATTAAACAGGCATGCCAATGTGCTACCAATTCCCTTGAACATTCCCTTAAGATGCATGGTGATATGTCATCAAATTCTATCGCCTTATTGCCATCAAGGTTATTTATTTCTTCAATTACCTTCTGCTTACTCACAATTAAGCTATCCTCTCCTATGTCCTCTACTCTTAAGTTTCTCATGATTTCATCCTGATGAGGATGAAATACCCTTATAAATTGACCATTGAATACCTCAACCGTGTCTTCTGCAGCAGTTACTCTTCTACTATTTCCATCCATTAACAGCATCTTACCAAACAGCTGCATATCACTAGTTAAACCTCTCCTATGCAAAAAATCTACTTCTTACTTTTTTGCTCACATTACCCATGTGGAGAACTGCATCTTATAATGTCTTAACCACCTGACTGTTCACACAGAACAAATATATCAAAAATATACACTTCATATCCATATCATTTTTTCGATGATATCCAAAGTTTATATTGACATAAATGGACATTTTACATCCATGTAATTATTGGATGTATATACATGTCCCAGGCCAGTACAGTGGTTAATCAACACAATCTCTTTTCCTTTTCTTATCTAGGACCTCATATTGCAGTTGTACGAATAAGAGGATGTGTTGCCCTTCAACTAGACATATGGAAAAAACCTGAATATGATTCTCATCATGGTGAGAGGAATCTTTATAACTCTTACAACTTTCGTGATGTGTCCCCTGAACTACAGTTCCCTATCCACCAGGATCCTAGATCCAGTGCCTCCTCCATCTCCTAAAGCAAAGTTCCTCCAATATAGTAAATCTCATTCCACTTCCTAGTGTCAAAGTGCATTAATTTACACTGAGCAGCACTGAAATGACATCCCCATTTCTTCATCCAAAAGCACCAACCTGTTCATATCCTCTTGTAACAACAACACAGTTAGAACTTTCTGACATTGCTCTTCCTAATTTAGCATCATCAGCAAAGAACTCAATATCAGCTTTCACCATGAACCGTATCATAAATATATAAGTTAATAAGTTAAACAACAGTGGTCCTAGAAGAGAACCTTGTGGTACCTCACTCATCACTTTCCTTTTTTGGGACACTACACCCTCATATATAACTCTGTCTCCTCTCAGTCAACCATATCCCTGTAACCAAGCTACCAAATGATTATCCATCCCCCATCCTGGTCAGTTTCAATAGTAGTTTATCATGCAGTACTTGATCAAATGCTTCAGCAAAATCTAGATAAATCACTGTATAAATATCTCCTTTGTATAATACACTTGTCATCCTATTATAAAATGTAACCATATTATTAAAGCATGACCTCCCCTTAATAAACCCATGCTGCATCTCAAAAGATTTCCATTCTCATCAATCCAGGTTTGTATTCTTTCTCTGACCTTCACTAGTACACTTAATATACACACTAGTAGACACATTAAAATGATTACACCTCTATATTTGAGCATATCTGATCATATATATATCATCTACTACAGCTGCCTTTCCATATTTCAAATTTTGGACTCGACCCCTTTCTCTGCCTCCATTAATCTCCATTACTGAATTATATCCATAATGTATTCCTTCCATATATTTTTTTCTCCTGTTCTGCGACTGCTTTTTTTAATTTGATAATTTTTCAAAGTCAGTATATGATGATGTTTTATGCTTAGAGTATACTTTCTGGAATTTAAGATAATAAAATTTGCTGTGTATTAGACTGTGAAAACTGACTTATAGAACTTTTTTTCATTAAAGCTAAAACTAACTTGCCTTTTTTAATTAGGATACTGTGGTTGCACTTCAGGCTTTATCTCATTATGCTAGATATATCAGTCAAGAGCCCCTCAGCAATGATATCACTGTTGCTGGCAATAGTGTTCCCTTAGTGAATTATCATCTTAACAAGAGTAATGATATTTTATGGCTGACCACTCATGTTCCTAGTATACCATCCATGTTAGAAATAATAGCTTCTGGAAGTGGATGTGGAATAATTCAGGTAAGTTTTCTGTTTGGTTATTTTAAGATTATTAAAATACACAAGAAACATTCATGAAAGACTATCAGTTTTTTAGACTATGCATTCTTTTAAGTTCTTAGTTTCTTCTTCAGTGCCCTGGGACAAAAGGAGTAAGAGGAAGAATATTGTGTAAGGCAGTGTGAAAAACAAATAAAATGAAAGGCATGGATTTTTTTCAGAGTGGCACAGTGCTGTGAGTGTAATAGTTATGTTTGGGAAGATGTAAATGTTTATGTGGCAAGGTTTAATAAGAAAGATGAGGAATTGTAGGTATGCAGGAAGTGTGACATACTGATGGACCATCATGAGGCTTGTTTGAATGAGAGGAAGTAACGTGGACTTAGATAATGAGTGTGGATGATGGTGAAAAAGTGATGCAAGATTTGAAAGCAGAGTTGGTGAAGTAGTAAGTGAAATGGATGGCAAGAAATAGTGCAAGCTGGTGATTCTTCATGATTACTTTCACAAATCATGTGAAAGTAATCATGAAGAAATGTTTGCGACTGATGATAAGAAAGGCTGTGAGACTGATGGGAAAAAAGTGCAATTAACTGTAAGATAATGAGTGTGATGATGATGAAAAAGCAATGCAAGATTTAAAAGCAGAGTTAATGAAGATGAGGCAAGAGATGACATGCATGTGGAGTGAAATGAAGAGAACTGTAGATATGTATGGAAGAGTGAAAACTCAAATGAATCATGGCTGTATGAAAGAGGGAACAAATGGCTTGCATGTGGTGTTGTATGAAGATCAATTATTAGAGGTGTGATGATTGAGGGGATGCACAATGTTTGTTTTCCTGGAGGCAGAATGAGTAGAGTGATTGATGCATTGGATATGAGGCGTAAGCAAGCAAAAGAGTTGGAAGTACCGAGGAAACTGTAAGAATGGATATCAGAAGATTATTGAGAAGAATAAAAGATAATTGTGGTAGTAAAAGTGGTCAGTGTGTTGAGTGATGAGTTGAGGCAGAGCATTCTCTTGGGATAGAGCCATTCTCTTGGAAGAGTGGATTGATTAACTCTTTGCCTGGAGATGAAATCTGAGTCACAAAAGTCCAAAGTAAACAAATGATTGGCTTTGATATTGAATGGAAAATACTAGGGGTCAGAGAGTGCTTGACTTAGTAATGCATCTGAGAATTTGGCTGTAATGAATATGACCATGTTGCCACAAATTGGTGAGAGTGATCATGGGGTCTTGACTTGGGAGGTGGCTAAAGGTGTGGAATTTACAATTAAGACCATTAGGTTCTGTACATGTGGAATTATTGGGCTGGTAAGTATGACAAGCTTAGGAGTTGGATTGGTTCAGTGCCATGTCATGTAAAACTGCAAGGGATGGATGTTGATAGTGCATGAGAGGTGGTTAAGAATGTTTGCAGGTGACTGACTGTATGTCTAGAGTCCGAATAATAAGTAGGGGTTAAATGGATGAGTAACACCATTAAGTTTGAGCTGCAAAAAAAGAAACAACTGTGGAGGGAATTTAAGGAGAAAGGTGACTGGCAGGCACATGAACGGTATAAAGTGCAGGCAAGAAGGATAATGAGTGCGGAAAGAAAAGCAAAAGTGGATTATGAAAGAACATTAGCTATGCAGGGTAAAGAGAATCCCAAACAGTTTTTTCGATATGTTGCAAGTAAAAGAAAAAATGTATGTGGCAGAATGATTTTAAAGAATGCCGATGGTCACTCACCACAATTCCTGTATAATCACTTGATATAGTGGAATTACTATGTGAGCACTTTGCAAGAGTATATCATCCAGGTGATGATATTACAGGAATGAAGGAACCAACAGCTTATACAGGAATTGTGGTGAATGAAGTGGAGGTGAATAGTCTATTACAAAACCTCAATGTTAATATATCTGTGGGATTGGATGGTATACCAGCTCATGTCGTATGTGAAGCAGCTAAAGAATTGTCAGCGCCCTTGACCATTTTGTTTAATTTGAGTCTCGGGTCTGGGTTAGTCCCGGGGGGGGGGGGGGGGAAATAGTTCCACTGCATAAAGGAGGCTCCAAGACTGCTGTTGTAAATTACCAACCGATCAGCATATCAGGAATCATTGTCAAGGTCTTGGAGAAAATAGTCAGGAGGAAAATACAGGATTGGATAGATGAAAATGGGATACTGTATGGGGGACAGCATGGTTTTGTGAAGGGTAGATTATGCCTCAGTAACTTGCTCACGTTTTATAACACAGTGACGGCTGAACTGGATAAGAGTAATGGATTTACAGTGATTCTACTGGACCTTGCTAAGGCCTTTGACAGGATACCAGATGGAATTCTAATCAGTAAACTGCAGCATATGGGGATGGATATAGAGTTGGTGAGATGGATAGGAGTGTGGATGATGGAGAGATATCAGAGTGGTTTATTCAGTAGTAGAGTCCAAAAGAAGGCCTGTGACTAGTGGTGTGCCACAGGGTTCTGTTCTTGGACCGTTTCTGTTATATAGAAAAGGATATGAGAGGAACTGTTCATTTGTTTGCTGATGATGCAAAGTTGGGTAGAGCAATAGTGAGTGCACAGGATGTCAAAATTTTGCAGGATGATTTGGATAGTTTGGAGGACTGGGCTAAGGAGAATGGATGTCAATTTAATGTGGCAAAATGTAAGGTTATGCATTTTGGGGTGAAAAGTTTAGCAGCAGTATATCACATTGGTGGAACTGTACTCTAGGAGATTGACGAGGCCAGGGATTTGTGAGTGTTGGTGGATAGGGAGTTGAAGTTTAGGGGGTACATCGTAAAAGTGGTTAAATTAGCTCATCAAATCACTTGGCTGCTGAAAAATACTTTAAGAAGCAGAGACAAACAGGTTATTGTTCCTCTGTATCGTGCCTTGATAAGACCCCATCTGGCTACTGTGCGCAGATATGGGTGCCAGGATTTCTTCTTGATGGAGAGGAGGTGGAGAGGATTCAGAGACGAGTGACCAAGATTATAGCAGGACTGTGGAATGAACCTTATGAGAACAGGTTGAAGATTTGTGGGTTGCAGAAATTGGTTGATAGGTGGAAAAGGGGTGATGTGATTGAGACATTCAAATTACTGAAGGGTTTCTATAAGATTAATTCAGAAGATATTTTTGAGAATAGGACAGGTGGTGGGAGGACTAGGGGCCATACATGGAAGCTGGGCAAGAGTATGGTTAACAAGGGTGTTAGAGCTAGGTTTTTTACTTGGAGAGTGGTGATTGAGTGGAATAAGCTGCCAGAGTCTGTTGTGGGTGCCATGACTGTAAATGAGTTCAAGGTGAAGTATGATAGATACTGTGTAAATACTGAATAGTTGTTCTTGACATGATGTTGGACCTCCATCAATGAGTCTAAGGACTCCTTGGAGTTGCCCGTAATAATAATAATGGTTATTCATATTACTGCTTTACAGTAGAAACAGAATAAGTCTATAATTAATTTATCTAGGTACTAACATTTCACTCAATTTCAAATGAGCATCTTCAGAGCACAAATTACTACTATGTAAGATACATACAGTACTCAGTTAGGTTGTTTCCCAGATCTTAGGGAAATTATTGCAACCATACTTAATGAGGTTAGGATTGTGTATCATAACTGATGCTGATTCTAAAAAAAAAAGGTCAGACCTGTGGCAATTTTTCTGCATCATGGTTGTTTTCTTCCATTTAATCTTGTATGAATTATATAGCGCATAGTCTACCAATCATGACTTCTCATACAGATGATTGCAAATGTAGTTTTAATGTTCTTGAGCCAGAAGTTAACAGATGTACTGGTCTGCACAAAATAAGCTAAACTGCAGGCATAAGGAACTTTATACACTACAGTATGTGCAAGAGGATGAAGCTGATCCTTAGCATGGAAATTATATTTCTGACAAACTAGCTCTCTTTTCAGATGTGCCCCAATATACAAAATGAGAATAATTTTGTTGTGATCTGTATGTCAGTGTGAGAAGGATAGGAAAGCATGCAGTATTTTGCCTATTTTATAGGCAAAAGACTGCATGCTTAGGGATTGTGGCCATTGGCTAAAAAAAAGTGTTAAAAAGATAACCGAGTTCTGTGGCAAGAGCTGTGTCATTAGAACAAACAGCCCTGAATATCTTTTATATATATTCAGCCCTGAATATATCCCAAGTGTTTTGAGATACCATACTGTTATGATGGGAGGTTGTATGGCTGCTTACATAAATACCTCTCATTATGTGTGTGTAGGTTTCCTATAAAAAGAAAAAAGATAATGAGGCATTGTTAATGACAATTGTTTATTATCCTTTACTGTTTATACAAAGCACATACATGATGAAAGGTACTCATATAAGTGAGTACTTTCCAGTCTCTTCCAGTCATATTGCCATGGTTCATGGAAAATTCTTTGCCAACAATTCATCGCTGGAAAATTCTTCATCAGAAAATTCATTATTATTATTATTAACATTTGACTTCCATGGAGTCAGAGACTCATTGTGGGGGGGGCACAAGCTGTTGCACACAATGTTCATTCAACCGTGCTTTAAACTGATTTAATGTGTCTACATCCACAACACACTCAGGCAATGCATTCCACTCACCAACCATTCTCCATGCAAAGAACCTACCCCTCTGTTCACACCCTCCTTATACAGTTTCCAGCAATGGCCTCTTGTTCTACCCCCCCCCCCCCCCCAGTCTATGAAAAATCTCTTCCATGTCGACCCGATAACAACCCCTGACTAGCTTATATGTCTCAATCATATTCCCCTCCCTCTTCCTCCTATTCATGAAGCTTTGCAACTTATATTCTCTCAATCTGTCCTCATACTCCACATTTCGAAGACCACTGACCACCTTTGTTAATCTTCTCTGGACCCTTTTCAACATACCCTGGTCACCAAAAAAACCCGGCAATCAAATCTTTGCACAATAATCCATATGAGGCCTGATCAAGGCCTTAAACAATGGCATTATAGCCTCTCTATTTCTTCATGTCAGAGTCCTCCGTATCTTTGCAATTATCTGATGTGATGTCTTCACAACTTGTGCAATGTGGCCCCTGAATTTCAGGTCCTTGTCCTCCATCACACGTAGATCTCTCATCTCATCTACTTCTTCCCTTAAAATTTTCCCATTAAGTGTATACTTTGCATCCCAAATCTCAAACCTTACACTTGCAACATTGAACTGATAGTTCCACTTTCCTGCCCATTCATGCAACCAGTTCAAGTCCTCTTGTAAGGCCATAACATCTGCTTCACTCTGCATTGCTCTCCCCAGCTTGGCATCACATGAAAACTTCTTCACTGGAAAATATTTTGCAAGAAAATTGAAATAATATTGTAATGAATGTGGCTGAAATACTAATATTTTATGAAACAAAGAAATCTATGAAAAAGAAATGCAAAACCAGTAATATTTGGAAATAGTTTCTTTCTGTATTATTTAGAAAGAACCTTTTTTATAATATTTTTAGTACTCAGTATAAAGTGAAATTAATGTTTTATAGTTTAATGATCTGTGTTCTCTAATTTCTATTTATTTCTTAAAATATTATTTTTTTTTTTACTTAGAACACTATAGGCTCTGTAGATAGAATATTAATTTTTTACATACTGGGATTGGGTGGTTAAAATTGACTCCACTTTTCCCGCATAGTAAAGAGATTTTAAGGCTATTGTTGTTTTACCGAGCTAGTTTAAGGCTACATGTGCACTGCTGAGTAATTATAGTAAAGAAAATCATGGTAAAATTACTAAATCCTTTCATGATGTAAATCATCTTATGACAAAATTCCCACCTGCAGCTGAAATACTAGTGTTTTATGAAATGAAGAAATTTTACAATTGATATTTGATAATATTTGTCTTCTTGACGGGGGGGGGGGGGGTATATGTGTGTCCAAAGTGAAAAACATAGTTAATTCTCTTATGAGAATTAATTATGTGCTTGGAGAGTGGGTACATTTACCACTTAGCCAACCAGGCCAACTATTTAGCCAACAATTCCAACTAAAGATATTTCTAATTACAGTTTATTTTTGAATTGTTCACAAGAGAATTAATTGACTATGTATTTCACTTTGAGAACATGTACCTATGCATTTTTTTTTCTGTTAAGAAGACAAATATTATAAAATAACAGTTTTAAAATTTCTTTGTTTCATAAAATATTAGTATTTCAGCCACAATGGGAATTTTGCCTTAGACTGATTTACATCATGAAAAGATTTATGCAATTATACTGCCGTTTTCTTTAATATAATTACTCAGATGGACATATATAGTCTTAAACTAGCTCTGTAAAACAATAATAGCTTTCAGAATCTCTTTACAATGCAGGAAAAGTGGAGTCCCATGTATTCTGGTAATTTTACCCAAAATACATACAAAATATAGGTATCCTATAATTGAAAGCACTTTATCTTCTGAATTAGTTCAGTAAAAAAAAAAAAAAAAAAAAAAAAACTCATCTAGATGTGTGTCTTAAGTGCACATAAAAATAGTAAAAGGTTACAAAAATAAAAAAAAATAAATAAAATTCTTAAATCTGGTGCCCTTACTCCCTAACTACACAATCAGTTTTATAAAAAAAATAATATCCTATCTAAAGAGCCTATAGTGTTCTAAGTTAAAAAAAAAAAAAAAAAAAACATTTTAAGAAATAAACAGAAATTAGGGAACTCACAGATCAGTAAAATACAAAATATTAATTTCACTTTTTATGGAATAAAAATATAAAAAGGCTAAATAAAATCTAATTAAATAATACAGAAATAAAGAAAGAAACTATATTTCCTAAAATATTTCTTGTTTTCCCTTTGTTTTTCATATATGCGTAGCATTACAATATTATTTCAATTTTCGCATGATGAATTGTGAATTGAATTGAATTGAATGGATTGAAGAATTGTATGGACATGCACTATCATCCATTCCAAAGTATGGCATCCTCAAAACACACATAAAAAGAAATCATTTGTTCTAATGATATAGCTGTTTGCCAGAGAACTCTGTCATCTTTGTGGTACTTTTTAACTGATGGCCAACCTATATGAAGCCCAAAATATTGCAGTTTCCATCTCTCTCACACTTGACACCCAATATTACAACAAAGCTATTCCCATTCCCTATATCTGGGTTAAATTTCAAAATATAGACAGTCTTTCATAAATAAAATCTTCGTGCCACTTTCAAAACACCCAGCTAGTGGTCTTCATCCACTCTTCAAAGGATCACCTTCACCTTCTTGTACATCCTGGAGTGTATAAGGTTCCTTGTGCATGCTAACTACTTTGGAGAGACCAATAGATCTGATTGAACACAAAAACTACATTTTCAGTCATCTGTATGGCAAATCAAGAATTACACAGAATTGAATGAAAGGAGACAACTGTGCTGCATAGTAATTGCCGTAGGTCTGAAAGACTATTTTTAGAATCAGCATCAGCTATACAATGCACCCCTAATCTTATTAAGTAAGACTGCATTAATTTGCTTATGATCTGGGAGACAGTCATTCTCAGATCACCCATGGCTGATTTTCTGAATAACTTCATTTTTTATCCTATCCTATAGGATGCCTTGATATGACATTAACTCTTTTGTTTCTGCAACAATCTGATTTCACTGTGTCATGCCATAATTGTCAGTTTCCCTTTGAAGATGCTAGTTTGAAATCTAGTGGAATATTAGCAATTCAATATATTTATTATTTATTTTGTTCTTTTGGTATTCTTTATACCATAAAGCACTATTATGAAGAGTCTCACTTCACTGCATTACCTAGATTATTGCCACCACAACTATTACTGATTTTTCAGAAGTTGCATTATTTTTTGTATCTCTGCTTGTATTTTATGATGTGCCTTTTTTTTTTACTGGCATCATTCTTTTACACATGAAAAGCTTCGTTTGTTGTCATTCAGAAACTGGAAGTTCCTGTCATTTTCATCATACCTTTAATTTTTATTAAACTGGCAATTATTTCTTTGCCCTAACATAAATTGCCACCTAGTGCTGTACAATACTCCTGGGATTCTCACTGTGCAGTTTGTTGTTAACACATTGTTGAAATTGATTACACTTTGTAGAATCATTTGGAGCATAAACATTAAGCCTCTGTCTGTGGTTTCGACTTGATGGGCCATAATAGAGCAAATAAGATGATGATCAGTCCAACAACCACCAGCACTGGTCATGGCTCTTGTGAGAAGGACATAATTATAATCACAAGCACATGGCAATCAAGAAACAGGGATCTGAGCCAGGGTGTTTCCTTGATATTTTGAATTCATTATTTGTATTTGTGTTGACATTATTGCTCAGCACACTTCATCAATAGAGAAAATACATTTGAGCTTAATTTTCCAACATTGTTTTTTCCTAATATTTTTCTGCAAGAATATTTGAGTCATACTTATCTCTGGTATTGAATAATTCACCAAGAAGAATCAACTTAGTTGTATCTTGGAATGTTATTCAAGATAGTGTCAAGTTTGGTACATTTAAATCATCATCATTAATAACCAGGGTTGGAACACAGGTGCTGATTATCTTGTGTTCTTGGGTAACGTGACTTAAGATGTAAGTGATTTTTTAAGGATACTTGTGCCTTAACCATATGACAAAATAACATGAAAACACAAGGATAATGATGAATAGTATTAAACTTTAATAGCCAAATATTTCTACTTGAAAATTACAGCTCATCATGAGTGGTATGTAGGCTAATGAAATGCAGGTTGCAAATAGTGGATTATTTAAGACAATGAGAACCATGCGGCAATGTAACTGGAACAATAGAAGTGGTTAACAGCAGATAGCTTATTTAATAAAATAAAAATAAATAAATAAAAAAGATTGCCTTCATCTGCTCCCACAAACCTTTCCTGCAGACAAAGTCAAATTGTGCACTTTGTTATCCACTCAGGCTATTATATTTGTCAAAACAGAATTTACATACAGGTTGAAGGGGGACTGCAGTGGCAAGTCACTCTCTCCATCTCCCAGAAACACCAATCTTATCTAGAGCACCTAGAAGAAATCTTTTTTTCATCCATATCACTCCAACCTTCATTTTGATTATGTTGCATTCATGGCATTTTTCCATCTGGCTCCACAAAGAAGATATCTTACCAGCCTTTCAAGTGGAAATAAACAATCTACACTCCTGGATAAGCTTCATCATTGAAATAGAAGAGAAAAACTAGCTGTACTGGATATTTTACCCTTCTGCTCCCCTTCAGGTGAATTAACCATGTCCATTCATCACAAATTCACTGAATGCTACATACATTACAAAAACAACCTATCCACCATCTTTCTCAAAAAAAATTGGAATCATCAAAAAGTCTTTTACATCATGCTTATATTGTATGATCAAAACCACAACAGCTAGGGCAAGAATTTTGGACATCAATTGCAGGATGCAACAGATTAGCTTTTCAGAACAAACTATACAATGTGTCTTTGATTTCTATAAGCCTACTTCAAACAACAGTGAAACATCATGGAAGTTCCAAGCTCAAACATTTCTGGCATCTCTGAAAACCAATCTCAAGAATCTGTAATCTCCTCTTTCACTACCTGGAATGTACCAAGTTCCTCGTGACTGTCCTAACCTACTTCGGAGAAGCTGGACATTCTGTGGAAAAAAGAGTACAAGAACACCAATCTTAAATTGTTAACAAGAAATTTGGCTTGGCAAAACATGGAATTGATACCAACTAGTGTTTCCAAATTCCCGACATTTTGGAACCTTCGGGAATCGAGAATGGGAAATCGTATTTCCCGAGAATTCTTGAGAATTCCTGAAATAATCTTTTTTATTTAATTTCCGTTGATCATCTGTAATAATGGCTATAACAGTAAATGTTAATAAACAGAAAAGCCGTAGAGAAGGTGGGGCAACTGGGGTTCGTGGCCCCGGCACAGTCTTTCAGAGGTTTCGAGACACTCCTATATGTAAAAGGTTGAAGCAAAAAATGAGTAAATGAAATTTCCTAAATGGAGGTCGACCGGAATTTCATGACTAGTGCATCTCTTGCCCTGAGCGCTAAACAGAGGTCACTATGGTATCATTTTGGCTAGGTTTCTGTTATATTTCAGGTTTTCTCAAAATATAAACAATGTAATTAATGCAAATTTTATTTAACCAAACCTTATAGTATACAGTGAGTTTTTACATATATCACACAATGTATTAACATTCCCAATCTCATTTAAATATTTTATTTATTAAATTAAACATTAATAGAAAACAAATGCAAATATTATTCGCTTGAAAATTAAAAAATACTTGAAATAGTTTTTGTCATTTTTAAAATGAAACTTTAAGAAACATAGTGCATCAATTGCCCGATCAGACAATCATGATCTTTGCTTTGACAAATATTTGACAAATATACTTGATGTGGAAAAATTTCTTTCATTTTCTGTAGACGTTGGTCAAATTGTTAAGAGTGTGTCTAAAAGCATCTTCAAGTTGGGAGTGAGAGAATGCATTGCTTCATATAAGTTCATTTCCTTCCTTAGAGAAGCAAATATTTTGTCTGCATGCATAGGGCTAGGCTTTGATGTCGAAATGGATATTGCTTTAGTCAATTCACTCTTCAGATCAAATTCTGATTTAATATCAGAACTCTGTAAGGACATCCTTTATTTCTTTTATTTTAACTTCTTTTGCTGTAAATGTTCCTTTAAAAAGTCTTTCCTTTAATGACTTCGCCAATTGTGCAATTTCATTCTTAATTGACAAGGCAAAACATTCATCCTCTTCCATCTCACATAAACAACTAACATTGCTCAAGTACTTTGTGAGAGACACAAGATCTCTATTTCTATGTTTAACCAATTCAAATTTTATTTCCTTTAAAAGCATTTGGCTCATTGGAGAATTCTGTTTTACTAAATTACTGAACAGGAACTTAAAAAAATTCCTTCACTTGTGAGAATATTAGCTTCTCTATTGCTTAAGGCTTCAACTGCTAATCTTACAGGTAGTAAGCAATTCAACATACCTCTCAATATTTCATAATACTCTTCTTTCCATAAATGATTGAGTTTCAGCTGTCGTAAAACAGTCTTAATCAGATTTACAATCTTTAAAAATCTTTCTATCATTCTCTCCAGTGTGTTTTACAGTCCAAAATGACTTCTAGTTCCCTCTTTTCACTCTTGGTTATTTCTTGCTGCAAAAGAGAATTTTTTACTGGAGAATATTTAAATATTTTCATAATTCTTCATACGCTGCTAACTGCTGAAGATAGATCATCTCGCAAATCATACTGATCAGCTCGGGCCACACCATCTCACTCAGAATCACTGTTATCATCTTTATCATATTCAGAATCTGTATTGAATTCACTATCACTGCTACAAGTCACCTTTCAACTTTTTAACATAAAATACTTCTGTTACAGCTAGATGTAGGGCATGGTTGTAGCAGTACTGTTGAATAGTCGGTGATAATTTTCCGAATTTTTCCATAACAACTGCACCATCACTTGTAATTGCAACTGCATCACTTTCAAGTTTTAACTGAAAGTTTTCTAATCTTTCCTGAAGCAAGGATAACACTTTTTCCACAGGACAGTTCCCATGTATTCTTATTAAACCAAGATTCATAGAGGTCTCATTGCAGTATACGTGAACATTCATGTATCTGCGATTCTTGCAACTGATCCACTCGTCTATTGAAATACTCAGTTTTTTATTATCACATTTGAATACTTCCAATTTCTGGATGTACAATAATTATGTATTAGTGTCATAGTTGAAGATGGACTTCTTGGCAACTGCATTCCTTTGCTTGTGAAACTTTCTGTAATAAACTCACTTTTTGTGATGCTGTTGACTGATATCCCATCCAAGGCTGCTAATTTGCTTACGGTTTCTTCTAAATCCAGTCCCTTGATATAATGTAAAATTGTCATCTGTCTCTTAGAAGATGACGGCATTGGCTCATCATTATTCAATTCAGACTGTTTTTTTCTTTTCATTCGTTGAACATATACTAGGTGCCTATGTAGACCTCTGGTTGATGATGCTTCGCATTGCAAAGTTTTGGAGCATATCTGGCAATGAGCTGATTCGTTATCTTTATCTTTTCTAAAATATTCCCGACATTCTTTATACTCTTTACTCATTCTGATGGCAATCTATAAAAAAATAATAAAATATGATTTTTATGATTTGATAAAAAATAATTTATTAAAAATTTTCCCGATTTCCTGACCAAATTTTCTCGGGATTCGGGAACGGGAAAATGAAAAAAATTCCTGAGAATGGGCAGGAATTCCTTCCTGCCCGGAAACCCTAATACTAACCATAGTATCTACTGATCTGATACCTGCTTACTTCATTGGTACCACCACAAGTTTGAATGTTTCTTTAAAAAGAGCACTGAAGGACTGCTTTATTGTCCAAACTTGAATTGTAATAACTACCCTGCCTTACCGAAGATATGGGAAAGTCTTATTCTGATCTGGTATCAATAATTTTTTAATTAATTTTTTTTCATTTGTTTATTCTGATGCATAAATAATACATTCCATGAGTGAAGAAGAGGACACAATTTGGAGTAAAGTGGATGACAAACAATATTAAACAGGAACTGCATGCAAAAAAGAGGCTATGGAAGAGATATAAGGAGACAGGTAAAGAGAAGATGCATGAAGAATATAAGACACAGGCCAGGAGAGTGACTAGTATGGTAAGGAAGGCGAAACTGGAATATGAGAAAAGATTTGGCCCTTAGATCCAAGGAAGATCCTAGGGAATTTTTTAGCTATGTGGCCAGTAGGAGGAGAAATGACTGTGGAAGAATGACATTGTGGGATAAAATAAAAATGGGAATAGAGTGATTGATGCAGAGGACATAATGGAATTGTTCAATGAACACTTTATTGGTGTACTGTATTTCATCCTGGAGGATTCAATTTGAATACTAGAGGGATACGGCAGGTTCGAGGTTTAGAGATGCAGGAGAAGAATGTGTTGCAAATACTGAGTACTCTGGATGTCAGTAAAGCTGTGAGACTGAATGGTATTTCACCACGAGTTTTGAGAGAATGTGCTAGGGAACCGACAGTGCCTTTGACCTGGCTTTTCAATGAAAGTCTGGCGGAGAGAAAGGTGCCCATGAAATGGAAGGAAGGTAAGATAGTGCCATTGCATAAGGGCAGTAGCAGACTGGCCTATAATTAGACACTTCATCAGTAGTTAGTAAGATCCTGGAGAAAGTAGTAAGGGACCGTATACAGCATTGGGGAAATGAGGGTAATGTTATCTGTGAGTCAACATGGATTTGTGAAGGGGTGCTCTTGTTTTAGCAATATGCTAGCCTTTTATAATAAAGTTACAAGAGCATTAGATGAGGGCAAGGCATATACTGCAATTTTCTTAGACTTAACAAAGGCATTTGACAGGGTGCCACATGATAAGCTGATATTCAAGTTGCAGCACATGGGTCTGGATGTCAGATTGGTCAACTGGATTCAGGATTGACTATCCGATAGGTATCAGAGAGTTGTGTATGGTGGAGCAATATCAAAGAGGCAGAAGGTTACAAGTGGGGTTCCACAGGGCTCAGTACTGGGACATGTATTGTTTAACCTTTATATCAGTGACATTGTCAGTGGATTGCAAGGGATATTCAGTTATTTGTTGATTATGCGAAGCTGGGAAGGGTTATTAGTAATAGTGCAGATGGTTAGTCCTGCAAGAGGATTTGAATAAGCTAGACAGATGGACAAATGAATGGGGGTCAGTTTAATGCAGCAAAATGTAAGGTCTTGAGGTTTGAGACACATTGATGGGATGGTGCATACTCTATGGGAGGAGTTAAACTGGAGGAAGTATTGGAGACAAGAGATCTGGGGTTGATGATTGATAGAAACCTGAAATTTAGGGGACATATTGCAAAGGTAGTGAAGGTAACACAGAGGATTGCTACAATAATGAGGACATCATTCTGTTGTATAAGACTCTGATCAGACCACACTTAGACTATTGTTCTCAGATCTGGTCCCCAGGATTTGAAGGGGATATATTAACTATGGAAAGGGTACAAAGGTGGATAACAAGGATGGTTTCAGGACTGTACAATTTTAGTTATGAGGATTGGCTGAGGGAGTGTGGACTGCAGAGTTTGGTGGATAGCAGAAGGAGAGGTGATATGATTGAGACTTTTAAACTCTCAATCATATCACTCCCCAGTGTCAACCCTATAACCACCTCTCAACTTGAGAGGTGGTTATAGGGTTGACACTGGGGAGTTCTTTCGCTTGGCTGAACAGCAGGAAGGAGTCATGACAAGGGCCATCCCTGGAAGTTACAAAAGGAAACTGTGAGAAAGAGGGTTAGAAGTGGTTTCTTTGCATGGCGGGTGGTTGAACCATGGAATGCATTGCCTGATGGAGTGGTGAGAGCGACAACGGTCAATTCATTTAAGGAGTAGTATGATGGACTTTGTGTTTCCTAGGAGGGACCTCCCTGGATGAGTCTTGATAGACTTGTGTTTCTTAGAAAGGACCTCCCACAATGAGTCTTTTGACTCCATGGAGGGCTGAATAATGATAATAATAATCTAATACAATACTGTTAACCACTTGCATTATTCTGTTTACCATATGCGACACTCACTTTCTTATAATCCACTGTTCACTGTTCTGCTCTGTATTTTACTAGCCTATATGCTACTGATGATGATGATGATCTGTAATTTTCAGGTCTCACCATTAAAGTTTAATAGTATTTATTATTATCCTTGTGTTTTCATGTTTTGTCTTTGAGGTATAAGGTCATGAGATGCTAATTAATTCCAATTGGTACTTCACATAGATCAAATCACTAACAAATTCATTTTTAATGACAAAACCAACCCTGTGAATCTGTTTTTCTTCTGCATTCTCTTTTTTTTAAAAAAAAGGTATATTACCTGTGTGCTCTTTTAGCTGTCCATCTCCAGCATTTTAAATTTCTGAAAGAGTAGCTATATTGATAAATAATAATATTTTTTGGTTTACCGATCAAGTGTTGATCAATTTTATTAACTGAACCAACTAGTTTTGCCACACTTATCTGTTGGCATCTTCAGGGCTTACATAGAGGTTTAAACAATCTCACAATTATGCGTAACTGCAACCTGACAAGAATAACTGTAAAAAACTGACTAGAATAATTACAAATAAAATAGTTTCGAACGTGAGTGAAACACGTATCGCGTGTACAAGATCAGCTAGCTGTTGCTGAGTAACTTTCTGTAGTTTGTATTAAAGTTTATTTCTTCTGTTTTTAAGGTTCTGATTAGGGTTATACATATCTGGGAGTATTAGGCCTTGATTTCTGTTAAGGTTGACAGTAGAATGGGCGACTGTGGCTGCCTCTTTGAAAATTCTTGAATGGTAATCTTCCTCTATGTAAGGGGAACAGCTTTTGTCCCACTCGATGACATGGTTAGCTGTAGAGAAATGAGACGATAGGCCAGAAATGTCCTGTCTGTTGTTCTTGACATAGCCAATGTGCTCCTTTTTCCTGATTTTGAGGCTTCTCGAAGTCTGTCCGATGTAACTAGAGCCACGTGAGAATGGAATATTATAAACTCCAGCATATTTGTAGAAAGGATGGTTGTCTTTTGGAGATCTTAGTAGTTTACGAATAGATTCTATTGGTTTGAATGTTACTCTTATTTTATGTTGTTTGAGGAGATTGGCGAGCTTGTTGGAGATGCCACTTACAAACGGAATCGCAATCGTTTTTATATATTGAATATCTTCTTGTTCTCTTTGTGGTGGTTCAGAGAAAAGGATTTTATTGACTAGTCTTCTTGGATATCCTTTCAAGTACAAATTGTTGGAAATAAATTTTAACTCATCTTGAAGGGTCTTGTTGTCCGTTGTGATGCGAATCGCTCTTTTCTTTAACATGTGTACAATGCTGAGTTTATGTAAGATGTGGTGGGAGCTGAAATGTAGGTCACGACCTGTATTGGTTGGTTTTCTGTACACCGATAGATTTATACTGCCATCAATTTGTTTTTTGATTAAGATGTCTAAAAACGGTAGTTGTTTTTCTCTTTCAAGTTCCAGAGTGAATTTAATAGAATGATGGAAGGCATTGATCTTTTTGAGGAAATCATATATGTCATCTTTGTTATTGTTCCATACGATGAAGATATCGTCCACATATCTAAACCAAATTTTAAGTAGGAAAAATTTGTGATAAGATTTTGTTTTCTAAGTCTTCCATAAAGAGGTCAGCACATGAAGGTGAGAGTGGGCTCCCCATTGCCAAGCCTGTTAATTGTTGATAGATCTTATTTTTCCAAGAAAAGTAGTTGGAGTTTAGGCAGTGAGCAAACAATGAGGTTATATCTTGTGGGAACAAGGTACTTAAGATGTCAATGACCTCTACTACAGGAACGTTTGTAAAGAGAGAGGTATTCATGTGCTGACCTCTTTATGGAAGACTTAGAAAACAAAATCTTATCGCAAATTTTTCCTAAACCTAAAATTGGGTTTAGATATGTGGACAATATCTTCATCGTATGGAACAATAACAAAGATGACATATATGATTTCCTCATAAAGATCAATGCCTTCCATCATTCTATTAAATTCACTCTGGAACTTGAAAGAGAAAAACAACTACCGTTTTTAGACATCTTAATCAAAAAACAAATTGACAGCAGTATAAATCTATCAGTGTACAGAAAACCGACCAATACAGGTCGCTACCTAAATTTCAACTCCTCCCACCACATCTCACATAAACTCAGCATTGTACACATGTTAAAGAAAAGAGCGATTCGCATAACAATGACAACAAGACCCTTCAAGATGAGTTAAAATTTATTTCCAACAATTTGTACTTGAACGGATATCCAAGAAGACTAGTCAATAAAATCCTTTTCTCTGAACCACCACAAAGAGAACAAGAAGATATTCAATATATAAAAACAATTGCAATTCCGTTTGTAAGTGGCATCTCCAACAAGCTCGCCAATCTCCTCAAACAACATAAAATAAGAGTAACATTCAAACCAATAGAATCTGTTAGTAAACTACTAAGATCTCCAAAAGACAACCATCCTTTCTACAAATATGCTGGAGTTTATAATATTCCATTCTCACGTGGCTCTAGTTACATCGGACAGACTTCGAGAAGCCTCGAAATCAGGAAAAAGGAGCACATTGGCTATGTCAAGAACAACAGACAGGACATTTCTGGCCTATTGTCTCATTTCTCTACAACTAACCATGTTATCGAGTGGGACAAAAGCTGTTCCCCTTACATAGAGGAAGATTACCATTCAAGAATTTTCAAAGAGGCAGCCACAGTCGCCCGTTCTACTGTCAACCTTAACAGAAATCAAGGCCTAATACTCCCAGAGATATGGAAAACCCTAATCAGAACCTTAAAAAATGGAAGAAATAAACTTTAATACAAACTACAGAAAATTCCTCAGCAACAGCTAGCTGATCTTGTACACGCGATACGTGTTTCACTCACGTTCGATACTATTTTATTTGTAATTATTCTAGTCAGTTTTTTACAGTTATTCTTGTCAGGTTGCAGTTACGCATAATTGTGAGATTGTTTAAACCTCTATGTAAGCCCTGAAGATGCCAACAGATAAGTGTGGCGAAACTAGTTGGTTCAGTTAATAAAATTGATCAACACTTGATCGGTAAACCAAAAAATATTATTATTTACTAATTTATGATCAAGAAAATAACCTTCACGATAGCTATATTGATGTTGGATCTTTTCAGGTCAAGGGCAACAAAAGCAGTTTCTCTTTCAGATCAGCCAGCGGTATGGTTATCCATAAGAGTTTGGACATTCTGGCTTGCAAAGTAAATGCTTTGTGTTTGACCCTCAGAATGATAGTCCACTAAATGCAATTACCCAGCAGGAGTAATGAGTTAGACTACTTTTTGGAGTACCTTTTGTAACAAACTCTTCCCATCTGGAATTAGAAACTCTTTTCAGAGTGAAACCTGAGATGGATTGCTCAGTTAGGAATGCAGCTGTTGAAACAGTAGGCTGCTTCATTCCTCGAACTTTATGACTGAATCAAACATCTGTCATCTCCATACCGAATTGCAAGTAGAAATTTCCAGATTACAGTTCTCTTCCCATCACCACGAACCGATCACCAGAGGACTTGGGTAGATATGATATTGTGCAGAGACGATGATTGCTCCTATTTGGAAGAAGCTTATACATGACTTCTTTTAACGTGGAAATGTCGAATCATTGCAACAGACATGCAGTACTTGACGGCTCTGAGATGTCAAGTACTGCATCTCAGACTCCACTGGCATGGAGTCTGAGATGATAGGGATTGCTATACTGTTGCATCATCTTCTGCCATTCCAGCTGTTGATATATAGAATATTTGCTTCTTAGCAGTCAGTTATTGAGATCTTCTTGACTTGTGCTTTGTCTGGAACCTCCCCTTGTTGCCTATGATGATACTACCAATCCACAAGACCTGATGGGATCATTCTTGGGATTATAGGAATATGCAAGAGCCTCTCCACCACTACAAGATAGCAATCCTTAGAAGAAACTGCTGTTCACTGCTTTATATCCAGTCCTAGATAGAGACATATATGAAGAAATAAATAGTTCTTTGTTTCTGTTATAATCTGAACTGTTTCCATTTATTCAGTTGTAGTGCCTTTGTATTGTATGAGTTTAGTTCTCTATAAATGTTGGTATGAAATCCAATGAAATATCAGCAGTTTAATAAATTCATACTCTTTTGTTATTGTGTATTGTTGTGAGTCAATACCAAAAAAAAGATAGCATGAATAATGTACAGTACATGTGATTTAAATCAAATTCAAAACATTGAGAGATGGTAACATAGTTAATTTCTTGAGAACAATTATTTAGCATATATTAGTTGATTATACAACTGTCAAATTATAGATGAATAATATTGGTCTGTGTTTAAAATAACTGGGGATTCACCATTCTCATAGGTTGCAATGAAATACAATGTTCCTTCTGGACCACCCAGCAATGGATTTTTTCTAAATGTAAAAGCCACAAGAGGAGTGGCAAGTGACTGTGCTAAAGCACAAGTAATAGCTTGTATCAAGTAAGTATATAATATAGAATAAATAATTATTTCATAATTTAATGAATAATTATTTCGAGTAACTAAAATATATTACGATGATGATGCTGGCCTGGTTGGCCAAGACAATCAGATAACCATATAAACATCCATGTCTGCAGTGTACATGGATGTTTGTGATTGTCTGTGAAAATACTAGTGGTGGTGATGGGCAGTAGATGGCCTTGGTGGATTGAGTGGTGGAGACGGAGAGGGGCTGTAGAGTAGGTACCCTTCCTCAATGAGTCTTTGGACTCCTTGGAGGTGTCATGTAATAGCAATAATAATATATTGCTATACTGTTAATACCATAAAAATTTCTGCCACTTTTAATGCCTTTAAATAAAATTACTTGAAAATTAGTAATTGTTTAAAAATAATAATAATAATAAATGTGATTTTAAATTTCAATTCTGCAAGTTCCTGACTTTTTGAAATTAAAATTCTTCAAATTATTGTTATTTTTATTATTCATAGCTGGATTAGAATTGAATGACTTGTTGTAACAGGCCTATTTATTTCCTCTGTGTGTGTGTGTGCGTGCATGCCATCCAGTCATTTTGAAATTTTGGTGATCTTGTGAACAAAGGCTCTCCATCCTACTTGGCCTCTTATCCTTTCTTTCAACAATTGTAAGTTCAAGTTGGTAAGTTCTTTTATGTTGTACATTCAACTTGTTTGTAGTCCATCTTGTCATTCTCTCAATCTTCCCCAAAATAACTGTCTTTTCCAATGATTCATCAGCTTGCATATTATTTCCTACCACACTATAAATATTTTTATTTGCTAACCCTACACTCATAACTCTCTATAGCAACATATTCCATTCACTTTTATGGGGAAGTGGTGTACTACTCTCTAAACATCCTTACAACTTCCACGATGACACTATATATAATGAGATAAAATACTACAGAAATTATTTACACTGGAAAGAATTGTTTATGCTTTTTGGTTAAATTTCAAGATCATTCTCAGTTCTAAACAGTTAAAGAGATAAAATACCATGGAGTAGAAAGTTTTCTCAGTTGGTTATAAATTAAATTAAGGATGCCAAGAAATCATATTCTTGATTAATTCTTCATTCAAGTGTAAGCAAACAAAGTTTGCACATGAAGTATCTTCATGACTAGGCTATTTGTATATAGAGGTTAATGACTTGGCATTAATTGCTTCAGTATCTCCATAGGATCTGCCTCCCACTGATGAGATCTCAATAAAGGTAGAACTGGTCTGGGTAGTGGCCCTTCTCATAATACATAGCATTATACACACCCAAAAGGATGTGAGCTTTGCATTATGGGATACCAAGGCAATTAATGTGAAGATGTTTAACCTGTATATGCAAGTAGCCTAGTCATGAAAATACTTCACTTGCAAACTTTGTTTACTTACACATGATGAAGGATTAACAAGAATATAATTTCTTGGCATCTTTAGCTTATTCATCTTTACCTCTAGTGCCTGCACCCTTCTCTCCCATCTAATTTTTTTAGCCTCCATAGCACAATTGCTTTTCCAGTTAATTCTGTGACATGTTTGGAGTGCATAGTCTGACAGGTCTGTTTTACCTTAGTGAAGGAATTTAAGGTAACATTTGTGTTCATCTTTTCTTGTTGGAATTGGGCAACATGTTTCCCCAAGTAGGGTAAGTTCCTTATTCAATGCCTGCTCATCGGAACAAATGGTTAGGGCTCTGTGTTTCAGGATGATTCTGATGAGCCCTAGTTCTTGTGTTGGATGGTGGTATGAATATTTGTATATGTATTAGCCTATGTGTGTAGGTTTATGATAGACTCTGAAGGACAGACAGCTTGAGGGAAAATGTGTGGCAAGTGTGTCTAGAAAAGGAAGAGAGTTATTGTTTTTAATCTCAATAATAAATTGGATATGTTTGTGTTGTTTGTTTAAGTGGGTTAGGAATGTATTTGATGTTTGGGTGGCTGTGAGACCAAATGGCAAATATACCATGAATATATCTAAGCCAAATTTTGGACTTTAGACTTGTTGAATCTAAAGCTTGTTGCTTGAAATTTTCCAGATAAAAGTTAGCTATAGGGGAAAATAGTGAGCCCAATGGGCATACCTTCTTTTTTGCAGGTATAAATTATTTTGCCACACAAAATACTCACAGCTAAGTACATGGGCAAAGAGGGCCATGATCCTGGGTGGAAATTTGTCTGTATGAGAAGAATCGTGTCATTGATTGAGACATTCATGAAAAGGGCAGTTACGTCAAAGCTGACTAATAAATCTTTCTTGTTGAGTGTCGTGTTTTTAATTTTTTTTTAATGAAGTGTTGTGTATTTTTATGTAGGAGAAGGAAATGACCTACCATCTCCTTGAGTGTAGTCACTAGTTTCTTGGCTAAGTGATAATTAGGGTTCTCGAGTCCTTCAACTATTGGTCATAGTGGTGCATTTGTTTTGTGTATTTTTATCTTCTTCTTCCTAACCTGGATTTTAGGCCAGGTGACCTGTTCCAGTCTCATTGAAATGAGACTGGAACAGGTCACCTGGCCTAAAATCCAGTCTCTTTCTTGGTCTTTCGATTCTTCTTTTCCCACTTATTTTATATTTGTATAATATTTTCGGTAGTCTGCTGTTGTCCACTTGATTTAAATGTTCTATCCATTTTTGTTTATACTGCCTTATGTATTAATTAATTGGTTTTATATTCAGAGATTGTAAAATTTCTTCATTTGTTTTATGGGCCCACTTGGTATATCCAGCTGTTTTTTTTTTCTGAGAAATTTCATTTCTGCTGTTTGAGTTCGTTTTTCATCTTTCCTTTTTATGGTCCATGTTTCACTTCTGTATAGTAGAGTTGGTTTTGACAAGACATTATATAGTCTGATTCCAGTGTGTTTTTGTACTAGGGCTGGCTTAAATATATTATTTATTATGCCATTTACTTTGACAAAGTTTGATCTTTTAGTGTCTATGTCTTTTTTTCCTTCATATGATTAATCACATCCCAAGTATTTGAAAGTATTTACTTGTTCTAATATTTTATTATCTATCACTATTTTACTTCTTATTGGGTTTTTTTCACCTTTGAATGCCATTATTTTTGTTTTTTCTTTAGATATTGTCATATTATATTGTTTTGAGATATCATTTAACAATTTTAATGATCTTTGCAAATCATCTTCTGATGTAGATAATACTATTTGATCATCTGAAAATAGTAGTGTATCTATATTCATTTGTGGGGTTATTTGTATTTTTATCAGGCCATAAATTCTGGAAGCATGGGTATAATGCAATAATGACTTTTTTGTTTCATCAGGCCAAGTGATCACTAACTTGATTAATTTAGTTGTTTTTTTTTATTTGTAAGATTGTAGTTAATTGGTATGCAGTGTGGTTGGATATGAATTCGTTAATTTTTTCAAGATAAAGCTGTCTGTTCAAGAACTACCATAGCATCACCTTTATAAATAACAATGACATCATTATCATCAATGTGGTTATCACTTTGGTGATAATGATGTCATTGTTATTTCTTAGTGATTTAAGGGTTTATTTTTCTGCTTTGGTTAATTGAAACTTGGTTGTTTATTGTAGTTTAGTATATTGGATATTTCTATCCATATTTTATCAACTATATTGGGAGAGAGGAATTTTAGACCTCTTTCATTGTGGTAGATGAAGTCTAATATGTTGACTGGTATGATAGTTTAAGCCTTTTTTTTTTGCGAGAATTCTCAGTTGTTAAGGTTATGGCTAGATATGTCAATAATTTGGCCATGGTCCGTTGGTTGATCCTCACTTCACTTCACCTGTTTTGGTTAGCTGCTCCTTATGTCACTGGTTTGTGATTGGCTGCACCTTTCTTGCTATTGTTTCAGCCACTGGAACTCCACTGTTAGTTATTCTTTGCTTTTACATAAAACATGCTTTGCAGAGTCATCTGTAATCCTCTTTAGAATACCCTAAATATCCCAGCCTGGTTGGCCGAGTGGTTAGCATATCTGCTCTCCAGCCAAATGGTTGTGGGTTCAAATCCTGCTGTGGGCATGGAGGTTTGTGATTGCCTATGAAAATACTAGTGGTGGTGGTGGTCAGTAGATGGCATTGGTGTAGATGATGATGGTAGTTGCAGTTCACTGTAGTTGGTGGATTTGAGTGGTGGAGATGGAGAGTTGTGGAGGGGATGCCCTCTCTCGATGTGTCTTTGAACTCCTTGGAGGTGTCACGTAATAATAATAATAATAATATCAGGATTTATGTAGTTAGATCGTTCTAATTTTAGTCGCAAAACACAAGTTGTTTTGGGTAATTGCCAGATTTTTGCAGACCTCATTGATTTGTTCTTTCAACATGACCTTCCATCTGGGCATTAATATGAAGTGCTTTGGCTGAAGTAAACTTCTTTTTAAGCTTAATGCAGTTCAGTATCACATTGCTCTCTCTACATTGTTTTTGAAAGGCTAGCCAATTAATCAAGATACTTCAGTACTACAATGTAACTACAATCCTAAAAACCACATCAAAAATAAAAGAACAGAATTAATCAAATCAGTGATCACTTGTCCTGAGGAAACAATTAAAAAGCTGTTATTGCATTATGCCTGCAATCCCAGAATTTATGGCCTGACAAAAATACACAAAACAAATGCACCACTACAACCAATAGTTGAGGAATCGACAGCCACAATTATCACTTATTCAAGAAACTAGCAGCTATACTCAGAATTGGTAGGTCATTCCTCCCTCTTATGTAAAAGAACTTCTTTTCTTATTACAATCACAAACAATATTCACATTAGTAAATATCATGGCCCTCTTTGCCCATGCACTTCGCTGTGGTTATTTGTGTGGCAAAATAATTTCTACTTGCAAAAAGAAGATATGTCCATGAGCTCACCACTCCCCCCCCCCCATGGCTGATCTTTACATGGAAGACTTCGAGAAGCAAGCTCTATATTCAGCATTTGTCCCCACAGCCACCAAACATTAAATACGTTACTTAGCACTTAAACAAACAACACAAATGTATCCAGTTCACCATCGAGATTTATTTATTTTGTATGGGGTTCCCTGCTTTCCTCCCCCATCCCTTAGGACGGGTTAAGCCCTCCTAATAAGGGATTAAGTATGTATTTTATGACTGTAGATCCATGTGTGTTCACGGGGCTGGTTTGCCTGTTCTGAGGGATAAAAAACCTGAGTTTCTGAGTGGAAAAACCTTCTACCTCATTATGAGACAGGCTAACTCACCTTTAGTCAAAAGAGACCGGATAAAGGTTCACGTCATAGACGGGAATCAAACCCAGGTCTATCTGACCAAAGGGCTCTGTCTATACTGACTGAGCTACAGAGGCTCACCATTGAGATTGAGAACATTAACTCTCTTTCTTTTCTAGACACACTTGTCATAGACAAGTGTGTCTTTTCCATATATCTGTTGGATTAGGCCTTGATTCTTATTTTAGTTCTGGAATGGTAGTTCTCTTCTATGTAGAACATTCAAAGAAGCTGCTACAGTCGCCCATTCAACAGGTAACTTAAATAAGAATCAAGGCCTAATCCTACCAGATATATGGAAAACTCTAATCAGACCATTTAACCAAAAAGAAATGAACTTTCATGAATATTACAATAAATATCTCAACAAATAAAACGTTGTACTTGCGACACGCGTATTGTATCATGTGTCGTATTGTTATCAAGCACAGTGATAACTTTATATAATTTTTAGAATTGTCGGTTAGTTTCCTAGTTTTTGTTACTTTCTATTGCTTACTAGTGTATCCTTTGAAAATGCTGACAGATATTAGTCAGTGAAACGTCGGATATTAAACTATTATTTACTTGACTAACATACAGAATTAAGTCTTTAATTTATTAATACTAGTGGTCAAGAAAAAGGTCATAAAACTTAATTATAAGCAAGATTTTTCAAATGTTATGTTTATACCATTCTTTTAACTCATTTTTACCTGGTAATAGATCAACAGAAGAGAATTGCATATTTGATCTTTTATTCTGTTGCCCAGTTGACCGTGTGTCCCACAAAAACTAGGGATTATTACCATCCTCAAACATACAACCCAACAATTTGCTCCAATGAGCAGACACTGAAGAAGTAACACGAAATCATTAGCCAACCTTTATAAAAAAATAAATAAATGAATAAAAAAAAAACAGTTCAAAAGAAAAATTACAAAAATTCCATAGCCATACCATACATTAGGGGAATATCAGAAAAAATAGGTAGAACACTACAGATATACAATATTAAGACAACTTTCAAACCTCCTGCAAAATTAAAAAGTATACTCAGCTCCTCCAAAGATTCCCCCTTCCTTATGTTGTGCACCCAGGAGTGTACAAAATTCAGTGCACCTGCAATTTAACCTACATAGGGGAAAGAGGGTGCACAATTCTAACAAGAAAAGATGAACACAAATGCCACATTAAATTCCTTCACTATAGTATAAGGCCTGTCAGACCATACACTCTAAGTATACCACAGAATGCTGATTCATCATCCTAATCTCAACAAGAATGATGGATTAATAATTCCAAGAATCTGGAAGACCCATCTGCAAACTATATAGTATGCAGAACATGATGGCAGAATTCCTACACAAGAAAACTTTAAGATAACTGGACTGTAGAAATGCATTTGATGTACTTTTACTGTAATTTAATTTTTTTTTTATCATCTGCATGTTATTATACTTATTATGTATAAAAGAAGTATTTATTTTATTTATTATTATTTTTTTACCAGTAGTCAGGCTAGTATAAACAATTAAAAAAGCAATTATATTTAGGTTAATTTTGTGTAGTATTATGTAGTTTTTGTCTTGTTCATATGTATGTTTTCCTGATGATGACCTTGACATTGAGGTCAAAATGTCAGGTGTTATTTTCTTAATTGTATGTAAAGTAATTGCTCTGACATGAGTGTTTTTGTCTCCATAAATTCTACACAATGAATGATGATTGCAGTGTAACCTTGAAAAAATTGTTTGTGATATACACTAACTCCTCAATTATTCAACCATAGTGGTTGAACAGTTTACCTGTCTAATAATTGAAGTGTTTTATAACTGAAAATGCAATTGCATGGTGCTGCACCAGAAGTCAATTGGTACACTAACCCATTAAAGAGATATTTAATTAAAAGTTCATTTATCTGATGGTCATATAATTGTGAGTTCGGCTATAGTGTTATAATCTTCTGCCTTATTCTTCAGTGGGACAAGGATAGCCTTCTGAACTTCAGTGATGTAAAAACACAGTCCTGTTGTATTTATTGCATGAAAATTCTTGGTTCACTTCCCTTTACTCTTAACAATGCTCAGTTCTGTAAACACAATCAGATTTCTCTTCTTGAGCTGCAGTATTACCTCTTGCCTTTCCTGGCATAAGCACATTTCAACCATAGTCTTCGGCTTTAAAAAAAAAATGATGTGCTTTTTTGGTCACAACATTACTTCTCACCTGTACAACTGCTGGCACTGTATAAATCTTAAATGTTCCCAATCTGGGAATATGGCTCAGACATATGGAGTGATGCACAAAAAACCCCCACTAAAAATGCTTGAATCTATCCAGATGAGGGCAATTCAATTAATTGATGCTTCCCCCCTTCTCTTCTCTAGCAGATTCACTCCAACCACTCTCTCCATTAGCCATTCTGTTTCTGCCTGTAGGTATATTCATGGAAAGTATTTCCTGAATTGGCCACCATCATTTCTTCATTTTTTCCAACTGTAGGAATATGAAGCAGCTGGTCAACATCCACTCTGAACCAACATTTTTCCTTCTCTTTTATTCATCATCTACCTCTTTTCTTCGAAACAGCCTTCCTCTCTGTCTTTCTCCAAGACTACAAACTCCAGATGTTTAAGAAACATGTCAGTGATTCCTTCTTTCTTCTTAATCTGTTGTCCCCATGCATGGTACTGATGTGTTGAAGTTTTGCAATATTTCATGTATATATCTAATTTATATGTGTGTGTGTATATATATATATACTATATATATAATAATAAGAATAATATATATATATATATATATATTCTTATTATTTTCTTGGGCATTTACGAGGAGTAAATGAATCATTAGAGGGGGCCTGTACAAGTTATTATTTACACACTACCTGTCACACTTCTTGAACTCATTCACCAATGAAGCACTTATGGTGTCTCTTCTAACAACCAATTCACAATCCTTCAAGCAAAAAATTTAGTCTTTCACAAAGGTAAACCACACCTTTAGTTCTAATACCCTTGCTGCACGCACTCTTACAGGATTTCCAGGATGATCCCCCCCCCCACCCGTTCTCCCTTCCTTCTCTGTATTGAAACAAAAAAAAGTCTGCATTGTCAATCCTATAAAACTCTTTTAATCTCTTATATCTCTCTTTCATGTGATCTCTTTTTTTTTTTTTGCCTATCAATTGCCTTTATACCCCCAAAGATCCTCAAATGATTATTCCATAGACCTGCCACAATCTTGGTCATTTGTCTCTGAATCCTTTTCACCACTTCTTTATCTCCATGGAATCTAGATAACCAGACCTGCATACAGTAATCCATATGTGGCCTTAGTGCATTCATCAACAACCAAGTTATCTCATTTGCTATTTTGACTACCTTTGCATAATGCACTTTAAACTTCAACTTCCTGTTCACCGTCACTCCCAAATCAGTTTCATCTGTGTAGTACACAGCTCATGGTCTCTTTATTACAGAGTGCATTATTTAAATTAAGGGGGATATTAAATCCCACATTTTTTAAAACCGAATAAGAAACTCAAAGATTGGAATCAGTTAATATCAAAGTGTATAGCGAAAAGAACTTATATACTCTACTATACGAGTTTCCAAACAGGTGCAACCATTAAGTTACTTAAATATAACGAGCTAATAAGCTTCATTTCGGCGATATAAACATGTTTATATAAACAAGTTGTCCGGTATTGTACTACGTACTAGGGTCACTTGCATTAGCTCACGCTAGTGATCGCCAATACTTTATAGTTTACTATATTCGACATGAAACTCTCTGATTCCAATCTTTGAGTTTCTTATTCGGTTTTAAAACAATGTGGGATTTAATATCTCCTTAATTTAAATAATGTTTATATTGCCGAAATGAAGCTTATTAGCTCTTCATATTTAAGTAACTTAATGGTTGCACCTGTTTGGAAACTCGTATAACAGAGTGCATGACTTCCCACTTAGCCATGTTAAACTGGTGGTCACTATCTCTTGCCTGTATACCAAACGATGTTTAATCATCCTACAATATCTCTGCATCATCTTCATTGATTGTCACTCTTCCAAGCTTTGCATCATCAGTAAACAACTGAATATTTCTTCTTAACTCATTTCCTCTATCACTAATGTACAAATTAAATAACAGCAGGCCAAGTACTAACCTCTGCAGTACATCACTAGTCACCTGCCTTCTCTTAGATTCACTGTCTAATGCTTCATTGGTGAATGAGTTCAAGAAGTGTGACAGGATCCAAGACAGATTACTCTTAAACACTCTCATGTCCCATTCCCTAGCTACATATTCATCTCCAATTTGCTCTAATTTATGTATCAAAGCTCCATGTGATATCCTATTAAATGAAGTCCGGAAGTACAACTATGGAACCATATCCTTTGTCTACCTCAGTTGTTACTTTATTATAAAAAAATATGCAAATTACTGAGACAAGGCCTACCCTTCACAAAACCATGCTGCCACTATAGATTATATTTCTGTCTGACCAGCCTTAGTTCTGTCTTTTACTAACTTTTGTAATATCTCAACCACCATTCCTGAGAAATTGATTGGCCTATAATTTGCTACCTGTCTTGTGGCCTTCTTCATGTAATGCAATTATGTCCTCTTTTCACTCCTTAAGCACCTTCCTAGAACTAAACCTTAAATTGAACAGTTGGATCAGAAGAGCTGCCAATTACTTGGCACATTCTTGTAAGATACGGACTGATATCTTATCTAATCCCATGGCCGTATTACCATTAAGGTTCATCAATATCGTAGGCACCTTCAATTCATTGACCTCTTTTATAACATCAGTCAACATTACATCTGGCACTGTCTATACCTGAATGGACTCATGCAAAATGATCTTAGTAACTCAACTATTTCATTTGCTTATATTACCTCCCAACCATCAGAACTCATTAAAGTCATTCTTCCTTTCATCACAATAAAGCAAAAGAACTCTCTGGGATTTCCTTCGGCCTCATCAGCTAGATTACTTTCATAATTAGATTTGGTCTTCCTTACCATACACTCCATTCTTTTTGCCTGTGCTTTGTACTGCTAATCACCCTTCTGATCTAACCACCTACCAGATTTATCCTCCTAACTCTGGATATACTTTTTTGCAAACACTCTTGATGATTTTCACCCAAAAAGTTCATTCCCTGATAACCATTCCTTCTCCTACTAAAAAAAAAAAATTCTTTGTGGGTTTCCTTTGGCTTTAGTAGCTATTTTTCGCCACCTTTACCTTCCTTATCATTCCCTTTTTAAGCTTATGCTTTAGTACTCTTTGTGTGATCATCTACAAGTTCTTTCTTATATTCTTTCACTTTCACACTTAAACTATTTATTCTCCTCATACTAGATATATAATTAGCCCTTATTATCTTCAAATGTTTCTTAACTAACTCCCAAGTACCACTAATATATACTGTATACAGTCATACCCCGACTTACGCTACCCCAACTTACGCGAATCCGGGGTTACGCGGTTTCGTATATATATGTATTCCCATCCTGCTTCACGCCTCACCACCAGTCGTATCTTTCCGGCGCCAGCCGCATCCGCCAGTGTCACACATACTGCGAACAAACACTGACGTGTGTTGCACGGTCTGCATTCATACACGATTTTTATAGTCTACAAACCTTGCAATTGTTTAATGTTATGTTCTTGATAAAAATTTTATCACATAAAAAATAATAATATCGTTCAAAGGAAGCAAGTCCGATTCTTCTACAGCTAGCAAGAAAAGAAAAACATTGACTTTGGAAACAAAACTCAACAGTATTAAGGATTTTGAAGGAAGAATGAAAATTTGTGAGCTAGCAAAGAAGTTTGATCTACAGGAATCCACAGTAAGAACAATCATAAAAGAAAGGTTTACAGATTTTGGAGGACATAGATTCTAACGAGGAATGAATTGTAGCCACAAGGTAAGGAATAAAAAAATTATTAGCCTGCTATGAAGAAATTTTGTGTGACAAGAAAAAGACATTATGCCGTCAGATGAATCTATTAGATGTTATGAAACCATTGACATCGAAATAACTTTCTTTTTTTTATGTACAAAAAACTACAATTATGATTATATTTCTTAAAAAATATAGGTGTTTTTATAAACCTTTGGTCCCAATTAACTAATATTTTGTATGTTTGTATGCAAAATTATACTCGAGTTATGCGAATTAGACTTACGCACTTTTTGTTGGTCCCACCTGCCGCGTAACTTCGGGGTATATGACTGTATATATATACCCCTGTGTGTGTGTGTGTATATATATATATATATATATATATATATATCTTCCTTAAAGTTCCTGTTTCTAAGATATTTTTCCAAGCATATTTTTAAGTCTGCTACAGTCATCTATTCTACTGTTGTACTCATACTGTTTTTCTTGAGACTCCCACTTGTCTAGTCATCTGTCAGGTCAAGACCATAAGGATGTAACTGCAAATAAAGTTGATGCTTTATTCATAGTTACATTCTCATGCCATTACTAAGGCCAAACCCTTGACTCGAGTTACTTCCATGACTGAGTCATTCTGAAAACTTCCTCTTTTTATACTCATGATGATTCTTCCTTCCATCTATCCAGTCTTCATTTGCTAATGCATTGCAAATCTTGAGTTGATTAGTCTTTGGCTTCATCAGTCATACGAGGTGTGACAATTTACTTCCCAGAATGACCGTGTTGATTGGTTGGAGTCACGTGAGTAATCATGTTTGTACATCTTTTAACTAATGCATGCGTAAACCTCAAGCCAATAGAGCCATTTGCTAGTTGGCTATTGCAAAAAACAACAGAGATCTGCATGTAAACTTTCATGTAAAAATGTGTGATCAAAATTTGGAGTATGTCTACATCAAATTTTGTGTGAAAATTGGTGAAACTGCTCCTGAAACGTTGGCGCTGTTGAAAGTGGCATATGGTATGGATGCTTTGGAAAAGTCAAGTGTCTTTGAGTGGCATAAGAAATTCAAAGGTGGGCGAGAAGATATGAATGACGACCCCAGAAGTGGGCAGTCAAAAACAAAAATGACAGATGCAAAAATGAACAGATTGTGAGATTTGGTATGGTCTGACAGATGATTAAGTGTGCAATTAAAGACTGAAGAATTAGGTATGTGAAAGATTTTGAAAGAAATTGCGACAATGCGCTAAGCCATAGTGCGCTCATCATGAGAGAGTTTCTGGCCAAAAAATCGATTACCGAATTAGGTCATCCTGTGATTTCTAGCTGTTTCCAAAATTAAAGACAGCACTAAAAGGACAAAGATTTTCTAACACTGCTGATATTCAGTATAATGTGATAAAGGAACTCAAGAGTATTCCGGAAAAAGAGTTCCAGGCCTGTTTCCAAAAATGGTAGCACCATTTAAATCAGTGTATAAATGCACAAGGAGACTACTTCGAAGGCGACAGTAGCTACTAATGTATAGTTCGAAGTGTAGGTTTTTTTTACAGGTGCATTCTGAGAATTAAATTGTCACACCTCGTACTTGTGGAGACAGAAGCATGTTTCACTGCTGAGATCAAACCAAAAATATCAGGAGTGGAAAAGGACCTGGATGGCAGGTTTGTTGGTAATAAGAAGTTATATCAAAACCGAAATTTTAAAGCAAAGTTTTGACTGCAAGTTTTAATGTGAGTGAGACTCTTCAAAAAGGAACAGGTCCTGTAATGAAGAGAGAGAGAGAGAGAGAAAGAATTTGCTAGTTCATCATTATTCTTTCCTTAAATGAATTTTTTGGTAAGTGATTCAAGAAGATTTTGTTTGTCGGTCTGGCTGGCCAAGTGGATAGTGTATCCACTCCTTGCAGTAGGCATTGAGTTCAAATCTTCCTTGACATGAATGCCTGCCAAAGTCATTACGTAGTAGATGATTTTCCTTACCTAGTGGGAGAGATCACTAACCTCGCTTATTAACTGGCCTAGAAATGTACCATGTTTATTCTCCAAAGCATAGATTCTAGATTATCTAACCCTCAGTCTATCCATGACATATTGTATTACCTATTTACAGACTTTCATGAGTGGGATTCTCTCTCTTTTACACACACACACAGGGGAAAACCACCTAGGAAGTAGATGACTCATCACCCAGTGAAACACTACTTTGCTTATTGAAGGCTGTTTGATCTTCAGAACAAGGGATTTTGTTTGTCTCCTCTTCCCAAAATGCACTTCAGATCTCCTGCTGCGAGAAAAACTTGGTCACCTTTTCCATTTAAGGTATTACTTTTCATATATAGAATTGCTAATGTTACAAATTTGCATTGACATTTGGAGTACTGTACTGAAAACCCTCCATAAAAATGCTTGATCCTGTGCATAAAATAGCAAGATCTTTAAATAGATAACTTCTTTCTCTTTCACAGACTCACTCCAATCACATTCTCATAGATATTTTTTATATATATTTTTTGCATAGGTATTTTTATAGGTGCTAGTCTGCCATATTGGCCATCATCATTCCTCCTCTTTGCTTTACATCTATAAAAACATAAGCGACTACTTTTCTTTTTCAAACTTACCAAATTGACTTTTCATCCTCCTTTCTCATTCCATCTACCTCTGTTTTTTTGGAAAAGAAGCTTTCTTCATACTGTTTTTTCTTAAAGACCACAACTTTGAGCTGTTCAAGAAACATATCATCTCTGGTACCCTTACCTTTCCTAAAACCTCCTTGTTCCTCAGAATCTCTGCCTAAACTTTGCCTCAATCCTGTGTAGAATGATCACTATTAAAATCCTGCTTGCATGAGAGATTAAACTAACAGTTCTATAGTTCTTATGATCCTTCATATCTCCCTTCTTATGTAGTGGTATGAAAACTGATTTCTTTCAGTCTCCAGGCCATGATCCTATCACCCATATCCTTGTAATCATTGTATGAAACACTTTTATCCCTCATCCCCTGTAGCCTTAACTCGGCTGGGATTCCATGTGGCCCAGTTCCTTATTATTACTAAACTATTTAATTGCTCTTTCAACCTCATGCCTGAGTGGAGAAGGTTCCATATCAAAATTTTCTTGGCAAAATTGCACAGCACTTTACTGTTTAGGCAAAGCAAAGTTGAAAATTAGTCTATCTGCATACTCTTGAAACCAAACTTAAACACAGGAGAAGACAATGGCTTATGGAAATAGAAATGAAATAGAAAACCAGAGCAAACATTTCAATAAAATGTAACTTGTTAAGTGAGGGACAAAAACATGTGGTCTTTACTTAGGGAATACCTTATCCTAGAATATCTTGAATTGAAACAGAACTACACAACCACTTCAAGAAAACAGCTAGTGAAATGGAACAATGTATGTGGTCTCTTCATTTAGAGGAAGAGTGATAATTATAAACCAGATGGCAGTTAGTATTTTCCAACACACTCTCAAAATACTCACAACTTATAAAGACATTCTCCACTATATTAAATCAGCAATTACACATTTCACATACAACAAAACAACTAGGTAGGAATCCTACTCAGCATTCTGTAAGTCACTCTACAAAGGTGATCAAGGCTTAGTCTCTCTTGAAAAGAAGATTACATCATTCATAATCATCATATTTCACCAGACTCTGTAGGTAAGATATGTCTATGCCTATTCACCTACCTTGAAATGTATTCTTAAAAAGGCTACCCACGATCTCCCACTATCTCCAATACTCTTATGGCTAGCATGCATATACCTTCCTAACTATCTAACTTCTTATTGAGATGGTATATAGCACTGGAAAGATCAGCCACGATCTTCTAGCCATGCTCAGATCCTCTGTGAGTATAGAGACCACATCATAGACACATCATTGATCCAACAGGACATCTATTTTTCCCTGCATGGAATTGGACAGGAATCAGAACCATTGGAGACATTCTAAGAACCTAAAGTGGCAAATCCTTTTCCTTTCAAGACATTACTTCTCATCTGTACAACTATATAAAAATCCCAAATCTGTCCCAAAATCCTCCAATAATACATGATGCTAATTTTGACATGTCTCTCACAGACTCACTCCAGTTAGTTTCTCACAGTTTCCATAAGGTCTCCACCTTATATTTTCTGCTGCACTGGCTTCCACCATTCTCCCACTTTTCTTAAACCCTGTAGACACATAAGCAGTTGCCCATCAATATCCAACTTTAAACATACTTGAACCAACTTGTTGTTATTCTATTTACCTCTCTGCTTTGGAATTATCTTACCCACACATCACAGCTGTGCTATAAATTTGCATCCACTTGTTTGTAGGCTTGATTCAACATGGGTTTGTATCTTTTAGTTGAAATAATAGTTTCTTATGAAGCTCGTATAGGGAAGTCTTTTAGTTGAAAAAATAATTTCTTATGAAATGGACATCATCAAACTGCATATTGTCCACAAAATATAATGGACACTTTAAGATTCATTAGGTATAAAGTAATTATTTAATTCAGTTATATTTTATATGATATCTGTTGTTTTTGCATTTCAGTTACAATTCTACAGAGCCAACCAACATGATAGTTGTAGAAATTAAGATGATCTCTGGATTTGTAGCTGATGAAGATAGTGTGAGTGAGGTGAGTTTTTGATTGATATTGTTCATTCTACATGCTGTCAGCATGTCTGCAATTTTAATAAACTTTTATTAACAATATTCATATTTATAAATTTAGGGACACAAAAATGCACGTGTTGAACAGAATATTTTATTAATCACTGAAATAAAACTTGACGTTTCACAAGATCCTCCATAAAGATACCAGTAAGAACAAAAAAGATTTCCGGAATGCTATTGCCATTCCTTATGTTAGAGGCATTTCTGAAAAATTAGACAGAACACTATGCAAATACAACATTAAAACCACCTTTAAATCCCCAAACAAGTTAAGACACCTACTCAGTTCTTCTAAAGATTCTCTTCCACACCTAGCCCACCCAGGGGTATGCAAAATACAATGCACATGTAACATACCATACATAGGGGGAAACAGAGCGAACTATCCCAATCAGACAAGACGAACACAAACGACACATTAAATACCTCCATTTTGGGAAAACCGACCTTTCTGACCCATCCATGTTTCTACACCTCTCACATTCAGATGGTATTATGGTAACACTGTCTTGTGATAGAGCTGATCTACTGGCATCATTCTTCCCTTCTAATTCCATCACTGATGATCATGGCAAAGGACCCATAACTTTACCAAGAAAAAACTAACTATGAATTGACAAATACATTCACATATGGTGAGTAGATTTTCTTAGTTGAAGACTAGACAAAATACAATATTTTTTATTCAATCTACAAACCACTGTATGCAAAGAACCTGCTCCTCACTCCTTTGTTCACACCCTCCTCATACAGAAACTGTATGGCCTCTTGTTCTTCCCATTCTATGAAAAACTTTTTTCATGTTAACATGGTAACAATCCCTCCCTTAATCTGTCTTCATATGCCACATTCCCAAACCAGTTACCACCTTTGTCAGTATATTTCTCCGAATCCTTTCTAACATATCTTCATGATTATTTTTATATGAGGCCTGATCAAGGCTTCTTATAATGGAACCACAACCTCTTTATTTCTGCATGTCAAAATCATTTGTATTGTCATATCTGATGTAAAAAACTTCACAGTTTGTGCAATGTGGCCCCGAACTTCAGGCCCTAGACCACCACTACTCCTAGATCTCTCATATCCTCTACCTCCTTCAAAGTTTCTCCACCAAGTTGTATACTTTGAATCCCATTGTTGCTTATCAAATTTCAGAACCTTACACTTCACAACAGTGAATTGCCAGTTCCACTTACCTGCCCACTCATACAATCTATTCAGGTCCTCCTGTAAGACCACATCTGCTTGAGTTCCTATCATTCTCCTCCGTTTTGCATCATCTGCAAACAGTTGCATGTCTCAAACCCCCCAAAATAGACCCCTGTGACACACACTACTAGTAACTTTCCTCTTTCAGGATACTGCACTTTCATATACAACTTTCTGATACCTATCTAACAATCAGTCACCTCTCCAACTAACAAGCATACTATTCAGTCTCATCCGCTTCATACAAACTTGTTGTGTGGCAGCCCTAAATATACCACTATATATACATCTCTCCTGTCTGTTGCATTCATCACCTTGCTGACAATCATGGAGAATACTGCTGGTATCAACCCATATACTAATCCCAACAACAACAACAAAAATGTCACATCATAACCAGTCACAACATACAAATCAAGCCAGAATCTCTTCACTAAAAATCCACTTTCATATCCACTTTACTAACATCCTTGGCATTAACACAGACATAGATGGCATCCACCATCACTTGCAGTCTTCCAGACCAGATATCTTATTACTGACAGAAACCCAGATTGCAGCTACATCTACTACTGTCAACCTCCAATACCAAAACCACATATCTCATGAGACTTTTCACCACAAGGGTGGCACCTGTGCCTTTGTGAGATCTCACATAGCCTTCCAGAAAAAGACTAAAAGAGAGTCCCCTGCTTTTGACCTTCTCTCTCTCTCAAGGTTTCCTTGCACCATTAAGTTGCATTTACTGGCCTCCAAACACTGATAACCACTCAGACCTCTTCAAATTCCTTTCCACGAAACTCAACCATCTGCAATCCAGTTATCCAAATAATGAGGTCATTTTCCTATGTGACCTGAATGTCCACAATTCCAATTGGCCCCCCATTTCTAACATCATCAACCAAGCTGGATGACAAGCAGAAACCTTTGCTATAAGTAATGACCTAACACAAATCGTACATCTACCTACTCGAATTCCTGATAACCCTTCTCACTCTCCAAATACTCTGGATTACTTTTTGACCAGTTCTTCCAGATACACCATAGATATTGCCTCTTCTCTTGACAGTTCAGACCACTATCTTGTATAAGTCTCCTCCAACCACTCCCAACCCCCACATCCTCTGGCTCTAATGCCAATTGGTGGTTGCCTTCTTTCTATCAAGATTTCCACTAATCCTATCCACAGCTTTCAGATGATAGTACTCTCCATTCATCCTACTTATTTGACAAACCATGCAGTACTCTGGCATCTGGGGCTATGAGATTATTTACAACTAGTGTCTTAACCATTGATCTACATACTATCCTTCAATGGGGTGAGGACACTCTTATCACGTTCAAGGCCACCAATGCACAGTCTTGCCTTTTCTCTTGCAAAAGAGATCTCAGACAATAATAGATCTCTCTGCTTGGACTAATGTTTACCTCCAGTCTCTTCTGGCATAAATACATCACATCAATAGTCTCCTTAGCATCCAGAAAACTAGGCATTCTCTTTCATTTAAAATGCTATTTCACATCCATCCAGTTCTTAACCATCTACAAATCTGCCCATGTTTAGAATACTGCTCACATGTTTGGAGTGGTTCACCTAAAATTCTTTGACACGACTCAGAAGCAAGCAATTATAGGTTATTTTAATCTATCTCACAGATGCAGTGTTTCAGCACTCTGTCTGTTCTACAGGTACTTCAATGGTCATAACTCTGTTGAACTGGCAACCATCATTCCTCCACTTTTTGTTGCACCTTTTAATAAAAGAGCAGCAACTTTCCAGCATCCCTTTACTGT